>NC_026001.2:54635599-54820601 GCF_000442705.2 Elaeis guineensis
GTCACGATGATAGAGGCAGAATTTGTTTGGGTTGTACTTTCTGAGGTGCGAGTGCATCCTTTCTGGCTCGGCAGCTGCTCCTAACCTCCATTAGCACCTGGGACTTTTGGAGCATTGAGAGGGGTGTAGCTGTGGAATCTTCCTGGAGGAGAGCCCCATCGAACTCTGCGTCCGGCTCCTCTGCTTATGAGCTCGGGAGGAGTCCGGACATGCCTGTGTCTGGGAGGAGTTTGAGAACGTGGCCGAGCTTCACTTGGCCCTTTTTAGCTGCGGCTTGCTGGAGCCACCCGCTGCCACTCCTTCGTAGCCTCCTCGTCCTTCAACTTGAAGGCTTCCTCTGCTCGGGCATATCCTCGGCCCGAGCCAGCAAATCAGTGAAGTCCCTAGGATACTTCTTTTCCAGGGAGAACAGAAGATCATTCTTTTGAAGACACTCTATAGGGCGGCATTGCAACCGATTGGTCCAAGTTCGGACCTCCATGCGGCGGTGTTAAATTGGTTGACATAGGTTGGATGGATTCTCCCTCCTTCTGCTTGATGTTGATAAGGGACTCCGAACCTCTCCGGGACGTCGGCTACTAACAAAATGAGCCGCAAACTGGTGGCTCATCTGATCAAAGGAGAAGATAGTACCCGACTTCAGCGTCGAGTACCAGTTCCTTACTGCTCCCTTCAAGGTAGATGGGAAAGCTCAGACAAGGATGATCTGGCGCACCATGAGCAGCATCATTGTCCGGAAGGCCTCAGGTGGTCAACTGATCTGAGATCCCTCGTAGCTTTCGAATTGGGGAGCTTGAAGTTTGGTGGGATCGGTTCCTGCATGATCATTTGAGAGAAAGGAGGGTCAGTACAGATATCCTCACCATAAGCAGGGGAGCGTGGCGGAGCTCTTCGATTCATCGGTTCATCTCCTAGAGCCTTTGATCCAGGAGGTCCTCTCGACTGTGAGTCTCGAGGGTCTTCTGGCAGAATGAAGGTAGGGATCCTCCGGGGGTGAATCATGATCAGACTGAGGGCTCTCCACCCTCGACTTTCCCTTTCCGGGGAAGACAGGGCGACTGGCCCAAGTGGCCCGTCCTATTGCCGATTTTGAAACTCCGACGATGCTCTTTCCAGCCGCACTGACCCTGCGCTGTTGCTGCTGCTGCTGCATGGCCTGCACTGCTTCGGTAAGGCCTCTGACCTACTGAACCAGTAGGTCGAACTCTCCATGCTGACTGCCGTTGCCGGAGGAGGAGCCTGAGAAACTGGAGATAAGGTCGGAGCTTGCGGAGCTCGCTGAGATCTGGTCATGGAGGCGTGGATTGCCTGGTGGATGCCTTTCGGAGAGGCATTAGGTGGAGATCTAGAAGGAGCAGGAGAAGAGGATGTCGGAGAAGATGATCGGAGACAGTCCCGTTGAACACTCCTTTAAGAACAAAGGTACTGCGAAGACACAGGGTCCTCCTTCTAGCATCAATTCTGTTGGTGTAGAATTCTACCGAAGCTGGAGAAGCTGGGGTTGAGATGACCGTGGCCGCCACTGGGATCTTTAAGGGAAGTCTAAATCGGAGTTGGGGGTGCTTCGGCAAAATCCTCCGATGCTCAAGTCAGTACTCTGCTTCAATAGAAATGGAGTGTTCGAGTGAGAATTTTAGCAGAGTTTCAAGATAGAGTTTAGAGCTTAGAGAAGAATGTATCTAGGGTCCCTTTTTCTAGACGGAGAGAGTAACTAATTGACAGCGACGTCTGTAACCGCCTGGTAGTGGGCCGTTCAGAGCCATGCGGAGTTTGTTATGGAGAGTAGTGGCGTCAGGGGCCGTTCAGGGCCATGTGGAGTTTGTTACGGAGAGTGGAGTGGTGTCCATTGTCGCGACTTGCCAGAGAGTGGTGGAGCCACGCAGAATCCATTGCAGAGAATGGAGAAGGGTAGTGGCCATTGTCGTGACTTGCCAGAGAGTGGTGGAGCCACGTGGAATCCATTGCAGAGAGTGGAGTAGGGTAGTGGCCATTGTCATGACTTACCAGAGAGTTCGGACCTGTTGGCTAAAGCTCGAATGGGATGTCTGATGGAGTGGAATGGCTCTCTATCTCGTCGATCTAGGAGAAGGTCGGATGGAGACTTTCTGCTGGAGAAGTCCAGTTTCATGAAGAATCTGGCAGAGAGTCGGCCGGCGGTAGACTTTGGATGGCATTGGGGAGGCTCATCCGCTGGAGGAGTCTGGAGATCCTGTGGAAGTCTGGATGGCGTTGTTGAAGTCTGACTGACGCTATTGAAGGTTGATGGCTGGGGAGGCTCGGCAGACACCGGAGGAGATCGATCGTTGTAGAAATCCAACTGCTGGAGCCCATCTGTTGTAGAAGCTCATCTGAAATCCATCTGCTATGGAAGTTCGGACAGAGTCCGATTCTTGTAGAAGGCTGAAAGGAGGCCGCTTATTGTAGAAGCTCGATCGAAGATCAGTTGTCGTGGAAGCTCGGAGTAGTGACCTGGCCAGTGGAGCCTGTCCCATTGTAGAAGCTCGTCTGGGATCCGGAGTAGATATTCGAAGTAGACCGCCTGTAGTAGTAGGAGAGCAATAAGCAAAATTATCAAAGCAAATATGTTAAAGAACCAAAATTGTCAGTAATTTTTAATTTAATCTTCAAAGCAAATGATCTTATAAGTAAATTTCAAATTGATCTTCAAACTACTCATGATGCATTTCATTCAAATAACTGGCTATGATATTTAAGTGATGCATCTTCATAAATTTAAAATTCATGTTCAATGCTTTATATATGTTATACTCTATTTTTGCTCAAGTATTTTGTCATCATCAAAAAGGGGGAGATTATTGCTCTTTGAATTGATTTTGATGATTATAAAGTATTTGAGGAGGTTACTAATGATTTTGACTTGAAAAAAAATTTATTGTTTATCAGGGGCAAAATCATAATTTCATCAAGTCCTAACTCGAAAGTCTCAAGCGCAAGAACAAAATATTTGTGATCTATTAGAGGTAATTTTAATATTTTTGGATTTATATTTTGAAAAAAAATTTTGTTTATAAAATTGAGTCAACCCCATGAGTCGACTCATGTCAAAAAGGGCTGAACGGCACACTAATTTTTTAGCTGGCACACCCAATTGAGTCGACCTTATGAGTCGACCTCTGTGCATGAGTCGACCTTATGAGTCGACCTCTGTTGCTGTGTATGCCAAAATTACAGAACAATCATTTTCTGTTCTGTACCACAGAAGTCGACCCCATGAGTCGACTCATGTGCATGAGTCGACCCCTGTGATGGAAAAACTCCACAACGACTAGTTTTCAGCTCGTTTTAACTGTATTTAATGCTCATCTAATAATCTCCAATGGCTCTATTTTCAGTCCAGATTTCTCTCTACTATCTATTGAAGCTATAAAGGCACTTAAAGGAGAGAAGAAGAAGCAAGAAAAAAAAGATTCAAGCATTCATTTTAGCCCTAAGCAAAGAGCTCTCTTGAAGTTAAAGAAGTTTTTATTTCAAGTTCACCAACCCCTCAAGAGCTCATTCAAATCTTCAACCACCTTGAGAGAAATCAGAAAAAAATTTCTTCTTATTATGTAAAGTGTATTTAAAGTTTTATTTGCTCATTAAAAAAGCTAAATTTATATTTTCGTGTGATTAACTCACATACTTTGTTTTGTCTTGATCTTTAGTTTTGGAAGGATTCCAAAACTTGAAAAGGTTGGTCCGAACTTTGAATCAAATTGTATTGGATTGGTTTGTTCCTGAAAAATAAGTATTCTAGCTTGGGATAGCTAGAGTCAGAGGTACCGACATTGTATTCTTGTTGAATACGGTTTAGTGGATTTGAATTCTCAAGTAGGAGCTTGGAGAGTGGATATAGGTGCAAGGTTGGCACCGAACCACTATAAATCTTGTTTATTTATGTTGTGCTTACTTGTTCTCTTTCTAAATTTTTTTATCTTCTTGTATTCTTGCATCTAATTTCTAGACCTTGCTTAAATTACTCTCTGCATATATCTTGCTCATTGTTATTTAATCCTTATAGTTCTAAATTAATGTTAAAATTTTAAAAATCCAATTCACCCCCCCTTGGGTTGCATAGCTGGGCAACATTGGTGACAGCTGAGGGTACCTTGAAAGGTTCAAAAGGTACAATTTTGACTGTAAAGTGGACTTCTACTAAGAGAAAATCTTTTTTCAAGAAAAAAAAGAAGCCTGCGAAGAAGCAAAAGAATGAGACCAAGCTCAAGAAGTAGGTTTTGAAGAAGGCTGACGACAAGAAAAAAATGTTTCCACTACAATGTCGAGGGCCATTGGAGAAGGAACTGTCTGGTCTATCTAGCGATTATGAAGAACAAAAAGAAGGATGGGCCTTCTGAAGGTACATCTGATTGGATCATAATTGAAACTAATCTAATGATTTCTTTTTCTTCTACTTGGATTCTAAATTCTAGTTCAAGTGCTCACTTGTGCACTTCTATACAGGGTGTGAAAGAAGTTAGAGGGCTGAGGGAAGGCGATGTCAGTCTCCAGCTCGATAATGGAGTAAGAGTTACTGCTGTGGTCATTGGGACCTACCCTTGATGACTGCCATTAGAAATTAGTTTAATTTTGAAAGATTACTATTTTATCCCTATAGCCAGTAGAAATTTGATTTATGTATCTGTGCTGGCATAGGATAGCTATAATTTTCATTTCAATAAAGGTATGTATATAATTTATTTTAGAAATAAAATTATTGCATGTACTTTCATGATTGATAGTCTTTATCATTTACATGAGGATGCGAGTGTTAATATTAACGAACAAACTATGAATGCCATAGGGTCTAAGAGACTTAGAGATAGGATTAGCCAAAAATATCTGTGGCACCTTAGACTAGGCCATATAGGAGAGGACAGACTCAACAAACTGGAGAAAGATGGCCTTGTCAAACCATTGACTTCCAAATCTTATTCGATTTGTGAGTTCTATCTTTAAGAAAAAATGGCTAAGCTACCTTTTGTGGGACAAGGGAAAAGGGCCACTGAGATATTAGCTCTGGTGCACACTAGCGTGTGCGATCCATTCGATGTACAAGTCAGGGATGGCTATGTCTACTTCATAGCTTTTACCGATGATTATTCATAGTATGAGTTTGTGTATTTGATGCATCGTAAGTCTGAAGCCTTTGAAAAATTTATAAAATTTAGATATGAAGTAGAAAAGTAGATCGAAAAATCTATAACGGTTCTTCGATTAGATCGAGGTAGGAAATACTTTAGTGGAGAATTTTAGGCCTATCTCAAGGATAACGATATAGTCTTATGGTGGACACCTCCAGAGATATCTCAGCTCAATAGAGTATTCGAAAGAAGGAATCAGATCCTATTAGATAATGGTCTGATTCATGATGAGCTTCACAGATCTTTTTATTTTTCTTTGGAGACATGCATTACTTTCTACAATTCATCTTTTGAATAGGATTTCCTCTAATTTCATTCCTATCACACCATACGAGTTATGGCATGGTAAAAAGCCAGCTCTTAAGTATCTTAAGATTTGAAGATGTCCGATCCATGTCAAGCGACAGCGGTGGACAAGTTAGAGGCTAGGTCTTTTAGAGCTCGCTTTATAGGGTATCCTAAGGAATCAATGGGACACTACTTCTATCTTCTTGAAGATCACAATGTGATTGTGAGCCATCATGCCATTTTTTTGAAAAAAAAAATTATCTAAGATGGAGACAGTAGGAGGAAGATTGAGCTCGAAGAGGTCTCTGAAGAGCATCGAGTCCAAGAACTTGAACCCAATAGTGAGCTAGTAGATGTGGTACCTTCTCTATCTTATAGATCAAGTAGGATCTCTCATCCTCCTGAAAGATACTCAGATATTTTACAGAGGATCTAGAGGAAACATTTCTTATGAAAGATAGGGACATTAGGAATGATCCCAAGACCTATGATGAGGCGATGTTAGATGTTGACTCCGAGAGATGGATGGAAGTGATGAAGTCAGAAATTGACTCCATACATTCCAACTAAGTTTGGACCTTAGTAGATCCATTTGAAGGTATTGTACCTATTAGACGTAAATGGATCTATAAAAAAAAATTAGATCGGATGGTCAGATAGAGACCTATAAGGCAAGGCTGGTTGCAAAATGTTGATTATCAAAAAAATTTTTTGCCTGTGGCCACACTGAAATCTATTCAGACTCTACTTGCGATTACATCTTTTCATGATTATGAAATTTGATGGATGGATGTAAAAACTGTCTTCCTAAATGGATATCTTGAGAAAGATATCTATATGGAGCAGTCTTTGAGTTTCACATCCAATAATAGTGATCACAAGGTCTGCAAGCTGCAAAGGTCTATATATGGACTCAAGCAAGCATCTCGAAGTTAGAATATTCATTTTAATAATGTGATCAGAATGTTTGATTTTATCAAAAATGAGGAGCTGTGTGTATACAAAGATCAGTGGGAGCGATGTCACATTCTTTGTATTGTATATGGATGATATCTTCCTGATTGGAAATGATATTCCCATGCTGACATTGGTCAAAGTATGGTTGTCAAAAAAATGCATCATAAAAGATCTATGAGAAGCTTCCTATATTCTTAGTATCAAGATCCATAGCGATAGATCTAAGAGAATGATAGGACTGTCACAACGAATGTATATAGAGGAGGTGCTGAAGAGGTTCAGCATGAAAAACTCAAAGAGGGGTCTTTTGCCCCTTAAACATGGCATTCATCTCTTCAAGAAGATGTGTCCTGACACATCTGAGGAGATCCAGCACATGAGCAAGATCCTTTATGCTCCGATAATAGGGAGCCTTATGTATACCATATTATGTACATGATCTGATATAGCCCTTGTTGTAAGTGTCACGAGCACATATCAGACGAATCTAGGTGAAGAGCACTGGATTGCTAGAAAGAACATTCTTAAGTACTTGAGAAGAACTAAGGATTTATTTTTGATCTTTGGTGGAGGATCAGAGCTGAAAGTGGAGGGATACACCAATTTAGACTTCATAACTGATGTCAATGATAGAAAATCTACATCGGGGTGTATTTTCTTGTGTAATAGAAGATCGGTTAGCTGGAAGAGTTTCAAGTAGCCGGTCATTAGAGATTTGACCATAGAAGTTGAGTACATCGCCACCTCTAAAGCTGTTTAAAAAGCTTTTTGGTTTAAGAAGTTCATTGCGGAGCGAGATGTGATGTCATCAGATGCCATGACACTGCATTATGACAACAACGGTGCCATAGCCTTCACTAAGGAGCCCAGGTCTCATAAAAAATCCAAGCATATAGAGTGACGGTTCCATATCATATGCGATACCTTAGGAAAAAAATTATCGAGATGTAAAGAGTCGACTCCGTACACAACATGGCAGACCCGCTGATCAAGCCTCTCGGCTAACAGAAGATCGAAGCTCACCTTGAGAAGATGGGTTTTAAGTATTTGGCCAATTGACTTTAGGTCAAGTAGGAGTTTGTTAGATGAGTACCCTAGAAGCCAATTGTTGGCTGGCACATTTTATAATTCTAAAACTTAACTTTATACTTATAATACTTTTATTATTAATAAAGGATATTTTTATTTCAATCATATTTATGTGTCCATGATTTGTCCTAGAAATTAAGAAAGGTGATTTTGTATATTCTCAAGGTGTTGAGAATTTGAGACATAAATTATTAGTAGTTAGTTTCTAAATGCTTCCGATCAAAGGATCATCAAGGAGGATAGTAATCAATTTATTTAAGATCAATGCATGGATCACCTATCTTCTGAACAGATGAGTCTCGAATCTGCAATGTAGGAACCATCAAAATGGCCAGATAAGCCGCTCCTAATTAAAAATCACTGATCGAACTACCAAACTTACCTTAGATATTAATTGATTAATTAATTTTGATTTGACCAGCTTAATAATTCGGATTCGACCACTGAGCCACAATCAAGGTCCATTTGGTCTAATCAAAGACATGAACTTGACCATCTACAACTATTGTATTAGAAAAATCCTAATTTAATCTAATTCAATATTTTGTTAGATTTAATCAATTTCTCTACATGATCCATTAACTCTTTGATTCTAACCTTAGATCTAACCCAATTAAAAGAACCTGATTTGAGCTAACCCATACCTCATACTTTATGCAATGTCATTAGATCTTAAATCACAATTCTAGATCTAATCGATTCAACACTTAATTCTTAATTAAGTTTAGCATCAACATGATTTAGGTTTTGAAACTATTTCTCATATAAATTTTTTACATTAAATTATAAAATCTTTTTAGATCATATCTAAATTTTTATGATTTTAAATCAAAATAATTTTGATTATTAAGATTAGATGTAACTACATTTCTTTGCAACTTGCATTACATATAATAAATCCTAGGATTTCAAGATTTAGGGTTTTACAAGAAAGTAATTTTTTTTTTCACTTTCTTTTTCATGGGACCTCACAATGGCACCTCTATACACCATAAGAGTACCCCATTGAATGGAATGAGAAGATCATGTAACCCTACTTGCTCCTATGATCGGACAGCCTGATGATTACCCAATCTAAGTACTTTGCTACTCAGATCATCCAATCTAATATCATCAAAAATCAGATCTGAAAATAAAATATATTTAGATCTAATCTAAATAATAAATAATCAAATCTAATAACATATAATCAGATTTAAAAGCATATTAAATCACATCATAAGAAACATGGCTCTGATACCAATTGAAGGAAAAGTACGGTAGTGCTATCTATGTAATTTCAAATTTTTTCATAGCAGATTTATTAAATTAAATAATTTAATCTAATTTACATGCATAAGATCTAATATAGACTACCATGCCAAGATTTATAATATGATTTAACATGAACTTAAGATCTAAAAATAAAAATTTGCATCGATCTAATCGATGCTGCAGTCTAGATCTAACCCTTAGATCTATTAAAAATAATGAAATAAGTTCAAAAACCATTATCAAACTGTAAACTACTGATCTCTACTGGTCCAACACTTGGATAGATGTTCCTTTAGGTTGCTTATAGTTGCACGAAGATGTCCGACCTCTACAGAATATCCACATGAAGATCGATGCAGATCAGGCTCAAAATTTTTCATAGCAGATTTATTAAATTAAATAATTTAATCTAATTTATATGCATAAGATCTAATATAGACTACTATGCCAAGATTTATAATATGATTTAACATGAACTTAAGATCTGAAAATAAAAATTTGCATCGATCTAATCGATGTTGTAGTCTAGATCTAACCCTTAGATCTATTAAAAATAATGAAACAAGTTCAAAAACCATTATCAAACTGTAAACTACTGATCTCTACTAGTCCAACACTTGGATAGATGCTCCTTCAGGTTGCTCATAGTTGCACGAAGATGTCCGATCTCTACAAAATATCCACATGAAGATCGATGCAGATCAGGCTCCTTGGAAGTGCTAGCTTGCAAGGATATTCAAAGGCTGAACTCTTCTTCTTCTTTTGATCTCTTAGATGCTCCAAAGAAAAAGAAGACTTAAAGGAGGAAGAGAAGAAGAGAGAAAGCTCTATAGAAGAAATAAAACGAACAAGGAAAAGAACATATAGAGCATCTATTATTGGAGCCCCCTTTAAATAAGAAGGGATTTGGGTTTTGGGTCAAAGGGAGGGTGCCAAAAATTCACCATGCCAACCACCAATTTGGCATCCCAAAATTTCTAGAAAAAAGGTGTTGGCATGAGGAAGGGAATTGGTATTTTTCATGATAAAAAACTCTTCAAAGAATTCAAGAAAAAATATATCTTGACACCACCTTTCTTTCCAAACTTAAAAAATCTCTTTCCTTCTTATCTCCTTATTTTTAATTCGGATCGCATTCAAATTAGGCAGAAGATAAGATCATGATCAGCCGAACGATACTTCAGTTTCAAAGTTTGGAAAGGAGATTTGATCTCCCATAAAGATGCTATATAGGGATCTAACTTTGAGAAGTGGCTTGGAGCCATTAAATCTAAAATGAGGTCTATGAAGATCCACAATATATAGACATTCGTTGATTCACCTAAAGGGGTAAGACCCATAGGGTGTGAGTGGACTCTAGATAGATTAGAGGTGCAGATGAAAAGGTGGAAACCTATTAATTCTGTCTGATTATCAAAGGATTTCATCAAAATGGTACTGTTGACTATAATGAGAAGTTTTTCTTGTCGCAATCCTCAAGTCCATTTGGATTGAATCAAACTTCTCAAAGTTGGAATTTATGTTTTGAACGCATGGCTTCATTGAGAATGAAATAAAATTCTGTATGTACAAATAGGCTAATAGTTCTGTAAAATTATTCTTTGTATTGTTTGAGATGAAATTCTCTTAATCGAAAATGATATTCCTATATTACAGAGAGTAAAAGCTTGGTTATCATCTCTAGTCTCTATAAAAGTTTGAAAGGTTATGAGAATCATCCTTAAGTATTTATGAAATACTAAGGATCAATGACTCGTTTATGGAGAGTTTGATTTAAAATCTATGAATATTGATTTCAATTTTTAGTCAGATCGAAATGACAAAGTTGTATTAGATTATATTTTTATCCTAAAAGGGGAGCGACATGCTGGAAAGATTTCATGTAATAATCAGTAGCAAATTTTATTTGTGATATTGAGTTCTTTATGGCATTTGATGCTCGTAAAAAAGTTGTTTGGTTATGAAAGTTTATTAGCGAGTTTGGAGAGGCACCCTCCATTGATGGTCTAATTTTGCTATACTGATAGCAGTACTGGAGCCATAGCTCAAGCTAAAGAATTGATGCTCCATCTGTGAACCAAATACTTTTTGCATTGCAATCAACTTTTTCGATAAGATCAAAATAAAGCCGACCTTAGGAAGATCGACTGAAAGAAGAACTTGACTAACCCATTGACTAAAGCAATCGGATCTAAAGAGTTCAATGATTTAAAATGGAAGATGGGTATTTGATACCAATCTGAATGGCTTTAGTCCAAGTGGGAGTTGTTAAAAAATATTCCTAAAGTCAATCATCTAGGTTGTAGATGATTGTGTTTCATACAAGTATACGAATTATAAAATGATAAATATTATCTGACAAATTTATCATAAGGAATATATCTTCTAAAATAGAACTCATATATTATGATGAAGTGCTTAGAACTACTTCCAAAATGATAAAGAAGGATTTATCATGTAGTTTTAAATCTTGCTCGCGATCAAATGATACAATTATCATAAGGATGATAATTATATCGAGTATAGGTCATTGTATGCTATATTAGTTGGTTGTCCTCTTAACCAAGACGTGTGGAGACACTGGTATGACATGTCGGTGATATGTAAGAGTACATTTCACTAAGCGTGACCACCTCCAGAGTACTCTACTGTCAAGAGTTGCTCTGATGGGATATGGGTATATGTGTCCCTCGGATCTGAGGCTGTTTCGGTGACTTGCAAGCAACTCATTGTGCTTTAGTGCTGGACTATCCGAATTTCTAATTCGATGACGAAAGATTTCTGGGTATAGTCAAGTACTTGTGAAGTCTGAGTAGGATTCAAGATGGGATTGACCACTCTAAGTAAAATTGGAGATGATGCATCATTGTATTTTAATTCAGTAAAACTTTGGCTAAAGTAATCCTAGTGAGGAGTCACAAGATTTTTAAGATTGAGACATAATGTGGACCCCTTTTCTTGGGTTGACAATTTAACCCAAAGTCATCTTTGAGCATCAAATATCAAAGGGATGAATTATATGGTAACTATATCCACATGAGTTCTAGAGTGTTGCTAGGCATACATTCGGCCTATCTAAATGTCAGGTCCTATTGCTAGATGGTTATATCGATTAGTATAGAAATTATTCTTGTGCTACCGACTTAGGTTCGAACCTATGGGATCACACACATAGAAGTACCTGTCTGATCAAATGGCTGATCGATGATTATGAATCATTGGAGGGTTTAGTTATCAATTCAATTGATGATTAATCCTATGCAAAGATTGCAATAAATTATTTACTAATGGTTAGTAAATTAGAAAAATAATTAATTGATAATATGATTATTAATTGATTCAATTTGATTGAGTAATGGGGATGGAATTAGATCTAATTAAATTGGATTCAATTAAATTGGTTTTGGATTGATTGGAATGCATCCCTATTGAATAATAGGGCTTATTCTAATTGATTTCAAGGATGCATGAATATGATTTAATTATTTTTATATAGGCTTTGGATTGATTGGATGCAGCCCTATTATATAATAGAGCTTGTTCTATTAGATCTCAGGGATCCAAAATCAAGTTAATGGGATTAGTTTGATATGAGATTTTTTGCACCATTTTGATGTTGGTTGACCCCTCTCTAAGTTTATAAGATAAAGTTTGGTTCAAAATTTAATTTAAATTTGATTTGAATTGATGATAAGGATCAACAAACGTGTGAATTTGAACCGAAACTACCTCTTTCTTATCCTTATCTTCTATGGGATGCCAACCTTAAAAGGGGATTAGTTTTGTGTGAGATTAGAACTAATTTTTGGTATGAAAAATTTGAGAGTGGGGATGTGAAAAGTTGAGAGTGGGTTGGGCTTCTGTGCGTGAGAAACAGAGGAAGTGTTCTTCCTCTCGAGCACGAGCTATGATTTTTAGGGTTTCAATTCTAAGTTTTGTGAGAAGAAAATACAAGAGTGAGTCTTGTCCAATCTTTCACACCACTACCTCCTTGTAAAGTTTCATCTTCCAATCCAAAGGAGTCTAGGAGATCCAAAAAAAGAGCTTGGATCAGCCATCTAGAGCCTTCGATACGAGCTAACACTCCCGTGAAGGAAGATCTGATCAGGGCTTCGAGTGGATGATCTGTAGAGGCCAGATGATCTGTGTGGCTGCTCAGCATCAGTGAGAGCTTCATACCATACTTACCAGTAGTAAAGATCATCAACCCATGAAAAGGTGATGAGTTCTGAACTCAACCAATATGATCTAAAGGTGAGATTAGATTCAGGGCATCGATGTGATCGATGCAGCTTTCTCTTTTATATCAAATTTTATATGTAAATTTTTATGTCATAGATCCTTAATAATAGTTTAAATCTGATCTAAGACATGTTTAAAAGATTAAAGTGTTTAATCTTTTATTATTCCACTGTAAAATTTTAAAAATACATACTTTGAACTATCCATTTTTTCTTCAGATGGTATTAGAGCAAAATTTCTTATGACATGAACTTTTTGCATATAATCTGATTTTAATTATTTAGATTTGATCTAAATAATTAATTTTAAATTTGAGTAGTATAGTAATCTGATTAGATAGATCCTCATAACGATCCGATCATAGGAGAAATCAGAAATTCACAATCTTATTTACCCATTCAAAATGAGATCTCCAATGGCGTGTAGGGGTGCTGCATGATCTTTTTCATGATGATGAACAATAAATAAAATTTTAAAATTTTATTTTAGATCTAAAATAATATATATTAAACTAAAATTAGTCTTGATTATTAGATGATTGATTGTAAAAATATTTTATAAAATTAAAAACTATTTTCAAATATCGAATCTGAACCGATATCAGCCCAAAACTTAATTTAGAATTAAGTGATCTAGATTTGAGAATCAAAGATCTAAGGTATTAATTTCATAATTCATGGGTTAATGGGTTAGCTCGAGTCAAGTTCATTTAACTGGGTTAAACCTAGGGTTAGAAATCATTGATAATGGATTATTTTAGTAATTGATCAAATCTAATTAAAAATTAATTCTGATTGGGTCAATTTCTTCTCTTGATCAATTTCAATAGTTGTAGTTGGTCAAGTCCATATCTTTGATTAGACCAATATGGACTTTGATCATAGCTCTATCATCGAATCTAAGTCTATAAGTTGATCAAATTGAAAATGAATAACCAGTTGGTGTCTAAGATAAGTATGGCAGCTTTGATTGGTGGTCATTAATTGAGAGCTACTCACATAGATTGTGTCTATATTGAGTTAATGGCATATCCCTCCCACAGATCTCACTTACTTGATTAACATGGTAAATCATGTTTTGGTTAGATCACTTAATGATTGGAGTTGACCCATGCTAACTAAGAAATTAGTATGATTGATTTAGGTACCCCTAGTTAACTTGTCTTGAGTCCTCTTCATTACTTGGTGAAGTCAGTAGGAGGATTTATGACTAATTGGAAAGATCAGTTTTTGCCTAATCTTCTTTAATCTGACTTGGTGAAGTCAGTGGAAGAATTAAGATTAACTGATTAAGTCTTTTCTCTTCTCTTAATTTAATTAATTTAATCTTCTAAAATTGTTAGATCTCTAAAAATAAAATAGTTATGGTGATAACTAGATCATAGCCTCCCATTAAGTTGGGTGACAATGAGTCTAACAGTTTAGATGATCATTGGAGGTGCCACACGCTTAGTACTCATCTGACTATCAGAATTATTATTCATAATATGTTGATTTAGTTGTCTTTCTGATGATGGTCAGGTTGGTCGAGCCACACTCGGGCTTGATCAGTCGTTTGTTAGATGCACAAAATTCTGGCATGTTAATGGTTGTGCTTAATCAGAACTTTCAGTGGAGGCACCACATGCCTGCTGAAGAGGTGTCTAGGGCAAAATTGAGTACTAAAAATTATTTGATAAAATAATTGGTTAAAAACCTACCCATGGGTGTACAAGGGTTGGCCGAGCCACACTCGGACCCATGTGCAGTCCATATGGATTCTAGTATCCACTAAGAAATTAGTATAATTTTTTAAATTAAAGGTAGAGGCTATAATTCGAATAAAATAGTGGAAGAACCTTTAGACTAAAATTCATATCTTTAGGCTTAATCAATTCATATACTAATTAGGTTTTGATTTTTCTTTTACAGTTATGGCCACCACCTTGTCGCTCTAATCACTATTAGATAGTGATAAACTGATGGAACCAAATTTCGATAGCTAGTATCGAAAGCTCAAAATTATCTTAGAGCATGAATGGATCTTGTATATGTTGATAGATCCGACACCCGAGGAGCTAGCTCTGAATGCATGTAGCATGGTTTGAGATACTTATCAAAAGTGGCTCAACGACTGAACTACAGTTCGTTGTATTATGTTGGTGGCAATGAATGATGAGTTCAGCCATTATTTTGAGAATGCTCTGCCATCGGACATGTTGCAAATGTTGAACGAGTTCTTTGGCACATCCGATGATATTGAGAGGCACAAGACTAGTTGTGCCATCTTCAACGCTTGAATGAGGGAAGGAGCATCAGTCACTGATCATGTATTGTACATGATCAAGATGATTGAGCACCTAAGCAAGCCTGACTTTCTTTTGCATGAACAGTTGGAGAAAGATGCTATTCTGAACTCTCTACCCAAGTCCTACCTCCTTTTTCTTACTCATTTTCGAATGACAAAGCCTGCAGTCAACTACCATGGTTTGCTGAGGCTGCTGCAGAACTTTGAGAAGGATCATTAGCTCCACAAGAAGTCGGTGAATGTTGTTGGAGGGTCTTCTTTTGAATGTCGACCCTTTAAGAAAGGGAAGAAGAACAAGATGAATAAGAAAAGGGTGCAAAGTACTGGGGCACCCAGCTCTATCAACCAAAAAATTCAAGTCTGACCAGAGTCAGATAGGATGCTTCTACTGCAAGAAGCAAGGGCACTGAAAGAGAAATTGTCTTCAATACATTACCTCTCTAGATCCGAACAGGCTGAGAAAGAAGTAAGTTGCTGTTGGACAAGATAATTATATGATAATAACTTATAATTTCTCAATTTATGATTCTACTATCTGGATATTAGATACCGAAAGCCTTTTTAATATTTGTAATTTATTGCAGGATCTGCAGGTCAGTAAGAGATTTGAAGAAGGTGAAAGGTTCCTTAATATTGGAGATGGATGATCCGTTTCAGTTCTAGCGTTAGGGACATTAAGCTTATATTCAAGTCTAATGTAATTGTTCTAAGTGAATGTCACTTTTCTCCTTTCTTTCTATTGAATATTGTTTCTGTAGACTTTTTGGCCATGTACGATTATGAAATTTCAATAAAAGAAAATAATTTTAATATTATTATGAATGGTGTTAATGTGATGAATGGACAGTTGAACAATGGTATTTATATATTATCACGATCTGTTAGTATAATGTACACATCCAGCATACACCTTAGAATTAATGATATCTTCAATATCTACCTTTGGCATTGTAAGTTAGGTCATGTTAACAAGAATAGAATAAATAGGTTGATACAAGAGAAAATCCTCAAAGTCAGTGATTGTGAATCACTCCCAATCTATGAGTCCTATCTTTTTGAAAAAATGACCAAGTCACCTTTTACTGAAAAAGATGAGCGAGCCAGTGAAGTTCTAGGTCTGATACATACTGATGTATGTAGATCAATAAACAGTAATGCCAGAGGTAGATATTATTATTTATTATGTTTACAGATGATCTATCGAGGTATGCGCACATCTACTTAATGACATATATGTCAGAATCATTTGAAATATTCAAACAATTCTGTAATGAAGTAGAGAAGCAAACTCTTTGGTCCGATCGAGGAGGACAATACCTCTCCAGTGAGTTTCTGACATACCTAGAAGAGAATGAGATTCTTTCAGAATGGACTCCTCCTAGAACATCATAGCATAATAGTATATCAGAAAGGAGGAATCGAACCCTATTAAACATGGTTCGATCCATGATGGGCTTTGTAAGTTTGTCGATCTCCTTTTGGGGATATACACTCGAGTCAGCTTGTTATATTTTAAATAAAGTTTCGAGTAAGTCTGTAAGTAAAACACCACATGAGATGTGGATAGGACGTAAGCCAGCACTCTCTCACCTTAGGGTTTGAGGATGTCTGGCTTATGTCAAACGTTTAAAAACTGACAAGCATAGACCTAGGTCTGACAAGTGTCTATTTATAATGTACCCAAAAGAGACCAAGGGATATTACTTCTACCTTGCTGATGAACAGAAGGTGTTCGTCAGTAATAGGGCAGTTTTTTTAGAAAAGAAGTTTAGTGGTGAAGGAACTAATGTCTCAAAGATTGAACTTGATGAAGTTCGATCGATAGAAGAACCAACACAATCTAGTAAACCCATAGAGTCAGACTTGAATAGATCATATCTGGAACCTATTGGAAAAACATCTTTAAAAAAATCTAGTAGAGTACCACATCAACCAGATAGATACTATAGTTTTTAGTCCAGAATGAAAATCCAGTTGAACTCGATGAGAACAATGAGGATCCAATCACCTATATGGATGCAATGCAGAGGTCTGAGTTCGATAAGTTACTGGAAGCCATGAAATCTAAAATAGAGTCCATGAAAGTCAACAATGTATGGACATTGGTTGATCCACCTGAAGGGGTAAAACCCATAGGATGTAAGTGGATCTTCAAAAAGAAGAGGGGCACAGACGGAAAGGTGGAGATCTATAAAGTCCATCTGATTACCAATGGTTATCATTAATGTTATGGTATTGACTATGACGAGATATTTTCTCCTGTGGCAATGCTCAAGTCCATTCGGATCATGCTTGTGATAGCAGCATATTTGGACTATGAAATCTAACAAATGGATGTGAAAACAACCATCCTAAATGGAGAGCTAGAAGAAGAGGTATATATGCTACAATCTGAAGATTTCATATCCACAAATATGTCTAAAGTGTGCAAGCTTCAGAGGTCCATCTATGGACTTAAGTAGGTATCTCGGAGTTGGAACATGTCTTTCGATAAAGTGATCAGAACGTATAGCTTCACTAAGAGTAGAGAGAAACCTTGCATATACAAATGGATTAATAACTCTATGATAGTATTTTTTATTTTATATGTCGATGATATTTTCTTAATCGAAAATGACATTCCTATATTATAGGGAATAAAAATTTGGTTATCATCACAGTTCTCTATGAAGGACTTGGGAGAAGCATCCTTCATCCTTGGGATGAAGATCTATATAGATAGATATAAAAAGTTGCTTGGATTATCCCAGTCGACATATATTGATACTGTGCTGAAAAGGTTTAGCATAGAGAATTTCAAAAAAGACTATCTTCCAATAGGCCAAAGAATTTCTCTCTCAAAGAGTGATTGTCCGATAACTCCTCAAAAGAGAGAACGTATGAGTAGAATTCTATATACTTCGGTAGTAAAATCTGTTATATATGTCATGACATATACACATTCGGACATGGCATACTCACTAGGAGTAGTGAGCAGATATCAATCCGATCCAGATGAGAATCACTGGAAGGTTGTAAAGACTATCCTTAAGTATTTGAGAAATACTAAGGATTAATGGCTTATCTATGAAGAATCTGAATTAAAACCTATGGGGTTTATAGACTTTAATTTTTAGTTAGATCATGATGACAGCAAGAGCATATCAGAATATATTTATACTCTGAACGGTGGAGCAATCTACTGAAAAAGTTTCAAGTAGCACACTATGGCCGACTCTACTTGCGAGGCGGAATATATCGTGGTATCCGATGCTGTAAAAGAAGCTGTGTAGTTACAGAAGTTCATCAATAAGCTTGGAGTGACACCCTCTCTTGATGGCTCCATCTTGTTGTACAGCGATAGTACTAGTGCCATTGCTCAAGCAAAGGAACCGAATCATATCAGCGGACCAAGCACATTCTGCGCCGCTATCACCTGGTCTGAGAGATTGTAAATCGAGATGACATCGAGCTTTAGAAGATTAATAGAAAGAAGAACCTGACCGACCCATTTATTAAAGCCCTCGATGTCAGGGAGATCGAAGACTATAAATCAAAGATAGATATACGATACTATATCGATTGGCTTTAGTCCAAGTGAGAATTGTTGGAAATTATGTTCCAAAGTTAATCGTCAGTCTGTTGATGGTTGAGCTTATTATTATAATTATATATAAATTATTAAATTAATAAATATTATTTAATTTTCTTATCACTGTGTACATCTTATTTTGAACTCTTATTATGTGATGAAGTCCTTAGGACTATTTGATTCGATATAGGAGGATATATCGTTTAGTCCTTAAACCTTAAGTTCATGGCCAAATGATATACTATTATTAGGACGATAGCTATATCAAGTAAAGATCATTGTATGCCATGTACGTTTGTTATCCTCTTAACCAAGAAGTGTGGAGACAATGGCATGGCATGCAAGTGAGATATAAGAGTACATCTCACTGAACATGACCAATTGCAGAGCACTCTGCTATCAAGAGTAGCTTGCAAAGGATATGGGTATAAGTGTCCCTCCAACTTGAGATCACCATGGTGACTTGCAAGAAACTCACTGTATTTTGATGCTGGACTATCTGAATTTTTAATTCAGTGATGAAAGATTTTTGGACACAGTAAGTACTTATGAAGTTGGTGTGTGTCAAGATGAAATTGATCCCTCCGAATAAGTAGGAGTTAATGTATCAGTGTGTTTCAATTCAGTAAAACCTTGACCAGAATAATCCTTGTCATGAATTTTAAAAATTAAAATATAATATGGATGACCATATCCAGATTGACAATTAAACTCTAGGTCACCTTGAGCGTTTGGGTCAAAGGGATGAATTATACGATAACCATATGCCAATACGTTCTTGAATAATACTTTACAATCTTTTGACCTATCCGGACATTGGGTATCATTACTAGATGGTCACTTTGATTGGTATAAGAAGATTATTCCTATACTACCGACTTAGGTTCAAACCTATGAGGTCATACTCAAAAAATATTTCTGACTGATCATATGGCTGATCAACGATTAAGAATCGTTCTAGGATAAAACAGCCAATTCGATTGATGATTAATCCTATGTAAAAATTATAATAAATTAATTTACTAATTATTACTAAATTATAGGAGGATTGATTAGTAATTAGATTTTTAATTATCTCAATTTAATTGAGCATTGAGATTTGAATTAAATCTAATTGAATTGGATTCAATTTGGTTTGACTCGATTAGGTTATGAGATGACTTAATCGCTAAAGGTGTTCGATTCCTGATATAATCAAGACTTGAGCTCGATTAATTTTTTATTTGATTAAGATTTAATTAAAGCTATTTGCTATCTAATTAGATTAGGTTTAGTGATCCAATTGGGTTTAACCTAATTTGGTTGGGTTAAGAATCTAATTGGATGAAAAAATAATTTAAATTCGAATCCTTTGCACCTCCTTTCCCTGCGCCCTCTTATTCTTCACGTGAAAAATATTTTTACATGACTTTTTCTCATACCCAGAAGCCTTTTTCATGTTCTCATCTATTTTTTTTTGAATTAAAAATTGGTTGATTTATATTTGAGTTCAAATGGGTTTGAATTTGAATGAAAGCCTAGAGTCCAAATTGAGTTGGACTCTCCTCTTCACACCACCACCTTTCTCCATACATAAAGTATTTTTGCATGAGATTTTTTATACCATTCTAACATTGGTCAATCTTTCTCTGAGTTCATAAGATGAGAATAAAGTTTGGCTCAAAATTTAATTCAAATTTGACTTGAATTGGTGATAAAGATCAACCAATGTTTGAATTTGAACCAAAACTACCACTTTCTTATCCTTATCTTTCATGGGATGCCATCCTTTAAAGGGGATCAGTTTTGTATGAGATTAGAAGTGACTTTTGGTGTGAGAAACTTGAGAGTGAGGATGTGAAAAGTTGAGAGTGGGTTGGGCATCCATGCGTGAGAAATAGAGAAAGTGTTCTTCCTCTCAGGCGTGAGCTGTGGTTTCTAGGGTTTCAACTCTAAGTTTTGTGAGAAGAAAATACAAGAGTGAGTCTTGTCCAATCTTTCACACCACCACCTCCTCATAAAGCTTCATCTTTTGATCTAGAGAAGTCTGAGAGATCCAAAGGAAAAAGGTTAGATCAACCATCTTGATAGAGCCTTCAATGCGAGCTAGCACTCCCACAAAAGAAGATCTGATTAGGGCTTCGAGTGGACGATCTATAGAGATCGAACGACTTATGTAGCTGCTTGATATTAATGAGAGATTCGTACCATGCCTACTAGTAGTAGAGATCATCAATCCATGAAAAGATAATGAGTTCTGAACTCAACCAATATGATCTTAAGGTTATATTAGATTCAGGATATCGATGTGATCGATGTAGTTTTTTCTTTTATATTAGATTTTATATATAAATTTTTTATGTCGTAGATCCTTAATGGTAGCTTAGATCTGATCTAAGGCATGTTTAAAAGATTAAAGTATTTAATCTTTTATTATTTTGCTATAAAATTTTAAAAATACATGCTTTGAACTATCCATTTTTTCTTCATTACATGCCAAATAAAAGGGAGTTATTTTTTCTTTTTGTGCATGTAAGAGATCAAAAAGAGGCCTTTCATGATGAGAAGCTTTTGAGGTGTGGTTTCATGGCGTGAAAGAAGAGGAGAGTCCTCTTCTCTTTGGGTGTGTGCAAAATCTAGATTTCTAGGATTTGTTCCTAGGATCTGGAAAGAGAGAAAAATAAGAAAAAAAATTGTTTCTTCTTTGTTCTTCTTCCTCATCCTCATCTCCTCTAGATGTCCTTCTTCAACATCTAGAAAGATTTGAAAAATTTGATGAAAGGATTTAGATCAGCCAATAAGATGGTCTTCGCATGAGCTAGCACTCTTGAGAAGATCGATCAGATCGGAGCTTCGAGTGAACTTTTCATAGAAGCCAGATATGTGTGCAGCTTTGAGCAACCAGCGAGGATCCTCTTTATCATATCTCTCAGCAGCAGCGATCGTCGACCCATGCTCAGATATCGAGTTCTGAACTTAAGTAGATGTGGATTTGATCTACTGTTCACATGTATGCATGCAGATTTTATCTTCTGAATTTTTCAAATTTTGTATGTAACATATCATGTCATAGATCCTAGATTAGGTTGATTTGATGATTAGATCATATGTATATTAGGTTAATATGATTAATCTAGTTATTTTCTACTGTATTTTATTTCAAAAATTTTTGAAATACATGCAAGAAATCACCTACATTCTCCAACATCATGTTCATAGGTCCGCATACATCAGTATGTATCAGATCAAGAACTTCACCAGCTCGCTCATCTTTTCCAATAAAAGGTGACTTGGTCATTTTTTTAAAAAGACAGGATTCACAGGTTGGAAGTGATTCTCAATCACTGACTTTGAGAATTTTCTCTTGAGTCAACTTATTTAATCTGTTCTTGTTAACATGACCCAACCTACAGTACCAAAGATAAATGTCGGTAGCATCATCAATTTTAGGGCATTTGCTGGACGTGTACATCACACTAACAGGTTGTGACAATATATAAATTTTATTGTTCAGCTATCCATTCATCACATTAACACTATTCATAATGATATTCTTTTTATTAAAATTTCATAACTGTACATGGCCAAAAGGTCTATAGAAATAATATTCAATAAAAAAGAAGGACAAACGTGATATTCACTAAGAACAATTATATTGGACTTGAATATAAGCTTAATAAATTTCTAACACTAGAACTGAAACTGATCTTCTATCTCCAACATTAAGAAATCTTTTATCTTTTTCAAATCTCCTACCGACTTACAGATCCTGCAATGAATTAAAAGTATTCAAAGAGCTTGTGATATCTAATATCCAGATAGTAGAATCATAAATTGAGAAATAATAAGATGTTATCATATAATTACTTATCTAGCAAAAACTTGCTTCATTCTTAGCCTGTTCAGATCCAGAAAGATAATATATTGAGGATAGTTCCTCTTCCAGTGCCCTTGCTTCTTGCAATAGAAGCATTCCACCTGACTCTGATCGAAGTTAGGTTTCTTGATCTGATCAGACTTGGGTGCCTTAGCACTTTGCACTCTTTTCTTATTCTCTTGTTCTTCTTTCTATTCTTAAAGGGTCGACGTCCAGAAGAAGATCCTCTCACCACATTCATCGACTCCTTATGGAGCTGGTGATCCTTCTCAAAGTTCTATAGCAACTCCAACAAATCATGGTAGTTGACTACAGGCTTTGTTATTCAAAAATGAATAAGGAAAGGGAGGTAGGATATAGACAGAGAGTTCAGAATTACATCCTTCCCCAGTTGCTCATGCAGGAAAAAGCCATGCTTGCTCAATCATCTTGACATACAGTACATGATCAGTCATTGATGCTCTTTTCCTCATTCGAATGTTGAAGATGGCACAACTTGTCTTGTGCCTCTCAATATCGTCGGGCATGCCAAAGGACTTGTTCAATATTTGTAACATATTTTGAGACTAAATATTCTTGAATCAACAGCTAAACTAATCATTCATTGCCACCAGCATAATGCAATGAACCATAGTTCGATCATTGAGCTACTTCTGATAAGCGTCTCGGATCATACTACGGGCGTTTATAAGATCCGTTCATTCTCTCAGTCTATTTTTAACTTTCGATACCAACTATCAAAATTTGATCCCATCAATTTATCACTATCTAATAGTGATCGAAGCGATAAGCTGGTAGCCATAACTGCAAAAAGAAAAACTAAAATCTAGTTAGTGTATGAATTGATTAAGGATAAAGATATGGATTTTAATCTAAAGGTTCTCTCACTATTTTATTCGAATTGGTAGCCTCTACCTCTAATTCGAAGAATTACACTACTTCCTTAATAGGTACTAGAATCCTCATAGGCTGCACATGAGCTCGAGTGTGGCTCAACCGACTCCTGTGCACCCATGGCTAGGTTCTTAATCAATTATTTTATCAAATAATTTTTATTATTCAATTTTGCCTCAGACACCTCTTCAGTAGGTGTGTGGCACCTCTATTGAAAGTTCTAGTTAGGTTCAACCATTAACATGTCAGAATTTAGTATATCTGACAAATGAGTAATCAGACCCAAGTGTGGTTCAGTCAACCTGACAATCATCAGAAAGATATAACTAAATCAACATATTATGAATGATAATTTCGATAGTCAGATGAGCACCATGCATATGGTGCCTCCAATGATCATCCAAACTATTGGACCTATTATCATCCAACTTAATGGGAGCCTATGGTCTAGTTATCACCATAACTATTTCATTTTTAGGGACTTAATAATTTTAGAAAATTTAATTGGATGAAAGATGAGAAAAGATTTGATCAGTTAATCTTAATCCTCCATCTAACTTCACCAAGTTAGATCAAAGAAGACTAGGCATAAGCTGGTCTAGCCAATTAGTCATAAATTCTCCCACTGACTTCACCAAGTCATAAAAAAAATTTGAGACAAGTTGAACTAGAGGCACCTAAATAAGTCATACTGGTTTCCAAGTTAGCATGAGTCAACCCTAATTATTAAGTGATCTAATCAAAATATGATTCACCACATTGGCTAGGTAAGTGAGATTGGTGGGATGGATATACCATTAACTCATCATAGACTCAATCTCTGTGAGTAGTTGTCAATTAATGACTATCAACCAAAACTACCAAACTTACCTTAGACACCAACTGGTTAGTCAGTTTCAATTTGATCAACTTATAAATTTGGGTTCAACCACGAAGCTACGATCAAAGTTCATCTTAGTCTAATAAAAAGTATAGACTTGACCAACTACAACTATTGAGAATTGGTCAAGAGAAGAATTGATCTAATCAGAATTAACTATTAATTAGATTTGATCTATTAGTAACATAGTCCATTATCAATGATTTCTAATCCTAACTCTAATATAGTTAAATGGACTTGACTTGAGCTAATCCATAAACCCATAAATTATGAAATTTATGCCTTAAAACTTTGATTCTCAAATCGAGATCACTTAATTCATAATTAAATTTTGGGCTAATATGGGTTGGGGTTCGATATTTGAAAACAGTTTCAAGTTTTGTAAAATATTTTTACAAACTGTCATACACTCAAACAAACTTTAATTTTAGATCTAATATACAATATATCAGATCTAAAATAAAAAAATTTTAACTTTTTTCATTGTTTATCTTCATGGAAAAGATTATGCAGCACTCCTACATGCCATAGGAGAACCCCATTGAATAGGAGGAGAGGGCCGTAAAATTCTACTTTCTCCTATGACTGGATGGCTATTAGGATCTATCTAATTCAATTACTATACTACTCAAATTTTAAAATAATTAGATCTAATGTAAATAATTAAAATTAGATTAAAATTAGATTATATGCAAAATATTCATGTCAAGAGCAATCTAGCTCTGATACCAATTGAAGAAAAAATAGGCAGTTCAAAGCATGCATTTTTAAAATTTTTATAGCAAAAGATAAAGATTAAATATTTTAATCTCCTACACATACTTTAGATCAGATCTAAACTACCTTTAATGATCTATAATATGAAAATTTTGCATACAAAAATCGGATGTAAATAAAAAATTACATTGATCACATCAATGTCCTGAACCAGATCTAACTATAGATCTCATCAATTGAGTTCAGAACTCATTACCCTTGCATGGGTCAATGATCTCCACTGTTGATAGGTATGGTATGAGATTCTTCCTAATGTCGAGTAACTACACAGATCGTCCGGCCTCTACAGGTCATCCACTCCAAGCCCTCATCGGATCATCTTTTACGGGAGTGCTAGTTCGCATCAAAGGATCTTGATGGCTGATTCAAGCTCTTTCTTTGGATCATCCAGACACTTTTGGATTAGAAGATGGAGTTACTCGAGGAGATGGTGGTGTGGAAGATAGGAACAAGACACTCTTATAGTTTTTCTCTCACACAAAACCTAAAGTTGAAATCCTAGAACCCACCCTAGACCTCACACCGAAGAGGAAGTTCACTTTCTCTGTTTCTCACGCACAGAAGCCCGACCCCTCTCTAATTTTTTATGCCCACTCTCTAATGTTTCTCACACCAAAATACTAATCTCATGAGGTGCACAAAAAGAACCTTTCTTAAGGTGGCATCCCATGAAAGATAAGGATAAATTTGGATAGTTTGGTTCAAGTTCAAAAGATGGTTGATCTTATCACCAATTCAAATCAAATTTGAATCAAACTTGAACCAAATAATCATTATCATAGAAACTTAGAGAGTGGATGACAACCATTAGAATGGTGCAAAAAAATCATGCAAAACCCATTTGTGCATGAGAGGAGTGGTCGGTGTTAAGGGAAGAGTCCTAGTTTTGGACTCTAGGTTTAAATTCTGATTCAAATATTTTGAACTCAAAATTTAAACCAACCAATTCTCATCCAAAAAGGATTAGAAATAGGTGTTAATCATCATCTGGGCATAAGAAAAAATTTCACACAAACTTTTCTCACATGAAGAAAAGAAGGGCGCAGAGAAAGGTGGTGCAAGGGATGAATCCAGTTTGAATTCAAACTCAATTTCTCATCCAATTAGATTCTTAACCCAATCAAATTAGGTTAGACCCAATTAGATTATTAAATCTAATCTAATTAGATAAAAAATAATTTTGATTAAATCTTAATTAAATCAAAAATTAATCGAGCTCAAGTTTCGATCAAATCAAGAATCGAACACCTTTAGCGATTAGGTCACCTTATAACCTAATCGGATCAAACCAAATTGAATCCAATTCAATTAAATTTGATCCAAACCTTAATGCTCAATTAAATTAAGCTAATTAGCAATCTAATTATTAATCAATCCTCCTATAATTCACTAACAATTAGCGAATTAATTTATTATGACTCTTGCATAAGGTTAATCATCAATCGAATAGACTACTATACTCTAGAATGATTCTTAATCATCGATCAGTCATACGATCAGTCAAAAAATTTTTTTGAGTGTGACCCCATAGGTTTGAACTTAAGTTGGTATAGGAACAATCTTTCTATATCAATCAAAATGACCATCTAGCAATGGTACCCAACATCCGGATAGTTCCAAAGATTGCAAAGCAATATTCAAGAACCTATTGGCATATGGTTACCGTATAATTAATCTCTTTGACCCAAATGCTCAAGGTGACCTAGGATTTAACTATCAACCCTGATATAGTCATCCATATTATATTTTAATTTTTTAAATTTATCTCATGAATTACCTTAGCTGAGATTTTACTGAATTGAAACACACTGATACATTAACTACTACTTATTTGGAGGGATCAATTCCATCTTGACTCACACACCGACTTTGCAAATACTTAACTGTCCCAGAAATCTTTTATTATTGAATTAGAAATTCAGGTAGTTCGGCACCAAAGTATAATGAATTGTTTACAAGTCACCATGATGATCTCAGGTCAGAGGGATACTTATACCCATATCTTTTATAAGCTACTCTTGACAGTAGAGTACTCAGCAGTTGGTCACATTTAGTGAGATGTATATTAAAAATTATCTCTTAAAACTAATCGTATGATGATTGAGTTCATCCTTATATATGAATTATTGATTATTAAATAAAAATTATTCTAACATTTTTCATCACAAAGTTATATCTTTTTTGAACTCTTATGCTATGATAAAATCTTTAGAACTATGCTAGTGTGCGATAAAGAGAGAATTTATCATATAGTTCTTAAACATATTCGTGACCAAATGATTTGTTATTGCAGGATGATAATATTTATCGAGTGGAGGTCGTTGTATACTATATGGGTTGGTTGTCTTCTTAACTAATGAGTGTGGTGATATTGGTGTGGCATACAGGTGAGATGTAAGAGTACATCATCACGAAATAAGTGACTCACCTACTGAGCATTCTGCTATCAAGAGCTACTCATGAAATACATAGGTATACGTATCCTTCAGACCTAAGATCGTCATAGTGACTTGCTAGCAACTCATTATGCTTTGGTATCGGACTATCTAGATTTCTAATACAGTGACGGAAGACTACTGAGTATAGTCAAGTACTTGAGAAGTCTGTGTGTGGATCAAGATGGGATTGACCCTCCAAATTATTGAAGTTGATGTATCACTGTATTTCAATTTAGCAAACCTTGGCCAAGGTAATCCATGAGATGGATTTGAAAAGTTGAAATATAATGTGAATGAAGCAATTTCGGTTGATAGTTAACCTAGACCATTCAAGAGTATCCAAGGTCAAAAGGATGAATTATGCGGTAACCATATGTATGGATTCTGAAATATTCATTTATGATAATTCGACCTATCTGGATGTCGGAAGCTATTACTAGATAGTATCTCGATTAGTGCAGAAATTAGTTTCTATACTACCGACTTAGTATTTGAACCTATGGAGTTACGCACATAAGTCAGACAAAGTAGGAAGAAATTGGCCTATGTTTATATATCCAATTTAGAAATACTTGACTTGATTGAATATATAAGCTAACTTGATTGAGAATTAAGTTATGGGTCAAATGAGATTGAAGAGTTGACTATGTCTAGCTAGCACTACACATGAGGTTCAGATTCAATCTTGGGGATGAACAGTTTTTGATCTATGATCCATGGAGCATATAAAAGATTAAATTTTAATATTAATTAATTTTAGTTTAGATCTAAATTAATTAAAATTAATTGAGTCTAAAATCTAAGTTAGACTCGATATAAAAGTCCTAAAGAATTTGAGATTGACAGTCTTTTGAAATTATTTCAAACTAGTTTCGAATTGGATTCGAATCGGATCTGTTTTGATAAGATATAAGAATTTGTACTTGTACTGAGATTTTCTCTCATGTGGGCTGATCAACACCTAAAATGGTGCTAGTTTGGGGTGTCCCATGTGGGTGAGGGAGTGGGTGCAAATTGGTTGTCATAAGTAATGGCAATTTTATCTCATGTAGGAATCTTTCTTTCATGAGTATTGGACTAATTCAAATCAGATTTGAGTTAGGACTCCTATACTTATTAGGTCATAGAAATTATCTATAAATAGAGAGGGTCTCTACTATGGATGCATAGCAAACAAATTAGATTGAGAGAAGAGAGAAAGAGAGAGAGGCATGAGAAGAGAAGAGTCCTTCTTCTTCCCTTGGTCTCTTCCCTTTGGGTGCTGCCCCTCTTCCTTTGGGTGTGGGTCCTTCTTGAACATCCTACCTGCTAGTGTAAGGTGTCAAACCAGCACATCTTCTCTCTCATTTGATTTGGTTGCGAAGGCGATTGGATCGGAGTTCATCCCGCTTTCCTACGGTGTCTGGCGTGCATGTGAAGTAGAGGGTTTGTACATCCAGGCCTTAGTAAAAGTTTAATTTAGATTAATTAAGATTTAATCTCTAGTTCTACTGCTAATCAGCTAAGAATTTGATCCTTAATTATATAGATGAATAAAAAAATTTTAGATGCAAGCTGAGCCTTCCGAAGAGAAACAATTTCTCTTCCTTCAACTGGTATCAGAATAGGTCTGAAATATATACATATATAACTAAATTTTTTAAGATTAATTACATAAGATATAATTAAGATTTTTTAAAAGATATTAAATCTAATTTATATCTATTTATATAAAATTTTTGATCTAATTTTGATTGGATTAGAGGTGCCTAATTAATGGTTGATTGAGGTTGCTATAAGTTTATTGTAACAAAATTTTGCTGTTGTTAAATTTTTTGATGAAATAATAATGTGAATTAAAATTTATTTTAAATTTATTTTAAAAAATATTTAATATTATTATTTTTTATGAAGTAGATTTATTTTAGATCTGAATTAGATTCATGTCGATAGATATTTAGATTTGAATCTTATCAAAATTTAGCACCATGCGAAAATAAATTTTATCAAAAATTTAATCTTTATGAATTCAGATTTATATCTAATTAATTTTCTATATGATATCTGTTGGTGCAAAAATCCGCTTGCGCCGGAGAAGCTGGAGTCGGGGAAGCCGCGGTCGCCGCCGGGACCTGCAAGGGAAGTCTAAACCGGAGGTGGGGTTGCTCCGGCAAGACCCTCCGACGCTCAAGTCAGTTCTCTGCCTCAACAAGAATGGAGCGCTCGAACGGAGAATTCAGCAGAGTTTTGAGATAAGAAATGAGCTTAGAGAATAACGTATCTGGGTCCCCCCTTTTTATAGGCGGGGGAGGTAACGGATTGATGGCGACGTTTGCAACCGTCTGGTCGTGGGCCGCCCATAGTCAGGGAGAATTTATTGCGAAGGGTAGTGGAGCGGAATAGTGGCTATCGCCGTAGCTCGCCACGTGGAATCAGTTGCGAGGAGTGGAGCAGCGTCCGTTGTCGTGACTTGCCAGCGGATGGGAGAATCGCCCGGTATCCATTGTAGGAGGTGGAGCAGGATCGTGGCCGTTATTGTGGCCTGCCAGGGGGTAGTGGAACTGTGCAAAATCTGCCACAGGAAGTGGAGCAGAGCTGCGATGGTTACTGCGGCCTGTTAGGGAGTGATGGAGCTGCACGGAATCCACCACAGGAAGTGGAGTAGAGCCGCGACGGTTACTGCGGCCTGTCAGGGAGTGATGGAGCTGCACGGAATCCGCCACAGGAAGTGGAGCAGGATCGCGGCCGTTAAAACAGCCTGTCAGGGAGTGCAGATCCATCGGCTGAAGCCCGGAAGTGGTCGGAGCTGATGACGGAGTTCGGCTCCCGTAGGAGTCTGGGCGGAGTCCTCTGCAACTAAAGTCAGGTGGAAAGTTCGGCTCCCGTGGGAGTCCAGACGAATCTTACCGGCAATCGGAGTCAGCGACAGAGCCCGGCTCTTGTGGGAGTCCGGGCGGAGTCCCCCTTGCGGTTGAAGTTGTCGTCGGAGTCCGGCTCTCGTAGGAGTCCGGACGAAGTCTGTCTGCAGCCGTTGGAGTCGAGGACGAAGCCCGGCTCCCGTAGGAGTCCGGACGGAGTCTTCCTGCAATCAAAGTTAACGGCGAAGTCCGGCTCCCGTAGGAGTCCGGACGGGGCTTACCAGCAGTTGATGTCGAGGATGGGGCCCGGCTCCCGCAGGAGTCGGGCGGAGTCAACTTGAGGTCGGAGTTGTCGGCGGAGTCCGGCTCCCGTAGGAGTCCGGACGAAGTCTGTCTGCAGCCATTGGAGTCGAGGGATGAAGCCGGGCAGAGTCTTCCTGCAATCAAAGTTAAAGGCGAAGTCCGGCTCTCATAGGAGTCCGGACGGGGCTTACCAGCAGTTGATGTCGAGGACGGAGCCCGGCTCCCGCAGGAGTCCGGGCGGAGTCAACTTGAGGTCGGAGTTGTCGGCGGAGTCCGGCTCCCGTAGGAGTCCGGACGAAGTCTGTCTGCAGCCGTTGGAGTCGAGGACGAAGCCCGGCTCCCGTAGGAGTCCGGGCGGAGTCTTCCTGCAATCAAAGTTAAAGGCGAAGTCCGGCTCCCGTAGGAGTCCGGACGGGGCTTATCAGCAGTTGATGTCGAGGACGGAGCCCGACTCCCGTAGGAGTCCGGGCGGAGTCAACTTGAGGTCGGAGTTGTCGGCGGAGTCTGGCTCCCGTAGGAGTCCGGATGAAGTCTGTCTGCAGCCGTTGGAGTCGAGGATGAAGCTCGGCTCCCGTAGGAGTCCGGGCGGAGTCTTCCTTTGAGGTTGGCATCGCGGGCGGAATCATTGATTCTGTTGAGGACTTCGGCTGTGGGTATTTTATACCCAACACCAATCCCCCTACTTCCGAGTTTGAATTTCGAACGAAGGAAGTACAGAGAGATGGGTACAGCCGAAGCCGTCCCCTCGAATCCCACGCACTGCTGCCCCCAGATATTTTGGGCATTAATTGCGCGCGTGCCGGAGTCTTTTCGAATTGGGGCGGTACGAAGTGACTCTTCGAAATTCTCATAGGTACACTGGCCTAGGTATGGCGCAATAATGGCCCTGCCAACCATCAGCCGCTTTTAGCCGCCTGCCAGGGGGAGTGGGACACGTGTCGGATGCAGACTGGCCTGGGGGGATTCGCGATCATTATGGCACCGGATCCCAGGTCTATTTAAACCCGTCCCCCCATCTTTAGGTGCCCTACTTCGTTCCTGAGTTCTTACCAGCGTTTGTCTTTTCTTCGAGAGCCCTGTTTCAGTGGGCATCTTCTCGAGTCATAGGCGTCTCCTGTTTTCGCTCCTCAGATCCCTCAGAGCGATATAGGTTAGTTCCAGCACCGCCAACCTTCTTCTCAGCACCTAGGGGCTTCTTTTCTGTCATTATCTTTTGCATCCCTCCGAGTTAGCTTCCTGTGACCTGTCATTCCCCCTTCTGTCCGTCTTCTTAGGATCCTTTAGAGCCCCCCCTTCGAAACTACTCGAAATGTCTTCCGGCTTTTTGCTCCCTGCAGTTCTGGGAGTTCTTCCGCCTCAAACCCCAGGTCCCCGTCTCTGCAGACAAACCCGCGTCTGGGGCTGGGCTCCGCCCGTTTTTGTGTCGGGCACCATTCCATATTCCCTGACCTCGGAGGAGCTCCTTCTGATAAGGGTTCAGTATGGAGTTCCTCCGGAGTGTGACCTGAAGCTGCCTGGCCCTTCTGACCGGGCCAGCACTCCCCCTCTCGGTCGCTTTTGCTTGTACCAGGAAGCATTCCGTGCCGGACTCCAGCTTCCGCTTCCTTCCTTTGTCGTTGCCCTCTTCCGTTTCTTGGACATCTCCTTGGCTTCCATGGCCCCTAATTCTTTTAGGTTTTTGATAGGATTTCTCTCCCTCTGCCACGTAGTCGAGGTCCAGCCGTCTCTCTCCTTGTTTAGGCATGTTGGTGCAAAAATCCGCTTGCGCCGGAGAAGCTGGAGTCGGGGAAGCCGCGGTCGCCGCCGGGACCTGCAAGGGAAGTCTAAACCGGAGGTGGGGTTGCTCCGGCAAGACCCTCCGACGCTCAAGTCAGTTCTCTGCCTCAACAAGAATGGAGCGCTAGAACGGAGAATTCAGCAGAGTTTTGAGATAAGAAATGAGCTTAGAGAATAACGTATCTGGGTCCCCCCTTTTTATAGGCGGGGGAGGTAACGGATTGATGGCGACGTTTGTAACCGTCTGGTCGTGGGCCCCCATAGTCAGGGAGAATTTATTACGAAGGGTAGTGGAGCAGAATCGTGGCTATCGCCTAGCTCGCCACGTGGAATCAGTTGCGAGGAGTGGAGCAGCGTCCGTTGTCGTGACTTGCCAGCGGATGGGAGAATCGCCCGGTATCCATTGCAGGAGGTGGAGCAGGATCGTGGCCGTTATTGTGGCCTGCCAGGGGGTAGTGGAACTGTGCGAATCTGCCACAGGAAGTGGAGCAGAGCTGCGACGGTTACTGCGGCCCGTCAGGGAGTGATGGAGCTGTACGGAATCCGCCACAGGAAGTGGAGCAGGATCGTGGCCGTTAAAACAGCCTATCAGGGAGTGCAGATCCATCGGCTGAAGCCCGAAAGTGGTCAGAGCTGATGACGGAGTTCGGCTCCCGTAGGAGTCGGGCGGAGTCCTCTGCAACTAAAGTCAGGTGGAAAGTCCGGCTCCCGTGGGAGTCCGGACGGATCTTACCGGCAATCGGAGTCAGCGACGGAGCCCGGCTCTTGTGGGAGTCCGGGCGGAGTCCCCCTTGCGGTTGAAGTTGTCGTCGGAGTCCGCTCTCGTAGGATTCCGGACGAAGTCTGTCTGCAGCCGTTGGAGTCGAGAACGAAGCCCGACTCCCGTAGGAGTCCGGGCGGAGTCTTCCTGCAATCAAAGTTAACGGCGAAGTCCGGCTCTTGTAGGAGTCCGGACGGGGCTTACCAGCAGTTGATGTCGAGGACGGAGCCCGGCTCCCGCAGGAGTCCGGGTGGAGTCAACTTGAGGTCGGAGTTGTCGGCGGCGTCCGACTCCCGTAGGAGTCCGGACGAAGTCTGTCTGCAGCCGTTGGAGTCGAGGACGAAGCCCGGCTCCCGTAGGAGTTCGGGCGGAGTCTTCCTGCAGTCAAAGTTAAAGGCGAAGTCCGGCTCCCGTAGGAGTCCGGGCGGGGCTTACCAGCAGTTGATGTCGAGGACGGAGCCCGGCTCCCGCAGGAGTCCGGGCGGAGTCAACTTGAGGTGGAGTTGTCGGCGGAGTCCGACTCCCGTAGGAGTCCGGACGAAGTCTGTCTGCAGCCATTGGAGTCGAGGACGAAGCCCGACTCCCGTAGGAGTCCGGGCGGAGTCTTCCTGCAATCAAAGTTAAAGGCGAAGTCCGGCTCCCGTAGGAGTCCGGACGGGGCTTACCAATAGTTGATGTCGAGGACGGAGCCCGGCTCCCGTAGGAGTCCGGGCGGAGTCAACTTGAGGTCGGAGTTGTCGGCGGAGTCTGGCTCCCGTAGGAGTCCGGACGAAGTCTGTCTGCAGCCGTTGGAGTCGAGGACGAAGCCCGGCTCCCGTAGGAGTCCGGGCGGAGTCTTTCTGCAATCAAAGTTAAAGGCGAAGTCTGGCTCCCGTAGGAGTCCGGACGGGGCTTACCAGCAGTTGATGTCGAGGACGGAGCCCGGCTCCCGTAGGAGTCCGGGCGGAGTCAACTTGAGGTCGGAGTTGTCGGGGAGTCCGGCTCCCGTAGGAGTCCGGACGAAGTCTGTCTGCAGCCGTTGGAGTCGAGGACGAAGCCCGGCTCCCGTAGGAGTTCGGGCGGAGTCTTCCTTTGAGGTCGGCATCGTGGGCGGAATCGTTGATTCTGTTGAGGACTTCGACTGTGGGTATTTTATACCCAACACCAGTCCCCTACTTCTGAGTTTGAATTTCGAACGAAGGAAGTACAGAGAGATGGGTACAGCCGAAGCCGTCCCCTCGAATCCCACGCACTGCTGCCCCCAGATATTTTGGGCATTAATTGCGCGCGTGCGGAGTCTTTTTGAATTGGAGCGGTACGAAGTGACTCTTCGAAATTCTCGTAGGTACACTGGCCTAGGTATGGCGCAATAATGGCCCTGCCAACCGTCAACCGCTTTTAGCCACCTGCCAGGGGGAGTGGGACACGTGTCGGATGCGGACTGGCCTGGGGGGATTCGCGATCATTATGGCATCGGATCCCAGGGTCTATTTAAACCCGTCCTCCCATCTTTAGGTGCCCTACTTCGTTCCTGAGTTCTTACCAGCATTTGTCTTTTCTTCGAGAGCCCTGTTTCAGTGGGCGTCTTCTCGAGTCGTAGGCGTCTCCTGTTTTCGCTCCTCAGGTCCCTCAGAGCGATATAGGTTAGTTCCAGCACCGCCAACCTTCTTCTCACACCTAGGGGCTTCTTTTCTGTCATTATCTTTTTGCATCCCTCCGAGTTAGCTTCCTGTGACCTGTCATTCCCCCTTCTGTCCGCCTTCTTAGGGTCCTTTAGAGCCCCCCCTTCGAAACTACTCGAAATGTCTTCCGGCTCTTCTGCTCCCCGCAGTTCCGGGAGTTCTTCCATCTCAAACCCCCAGGTCCCCATCTCTGCAGACGAACCCGCGTCTGGGGCTGGGCTCCGCCCGATTTTTGCGTCGGGCGCCATTCCGTGTTCCCTGACCTCGAGGAGCTCCTTCTGATAAGGATTCAGTGCGGAGTTCCTCCGGAGTGCGACCTGGAGGTGCCTGGCCCTTCTGACCAGGCCAGCACTCCCCCTCCCGATCGCTTTTGCTTGTACCAGGAAGCGTTCCGTGCCGGACTCCGGCTTCCGCTTCCTTCCTTTGTCGTTGCCCTCTTCCGTTTCTTGGACATCTCCTTGGCTTCCGTGGCCCCTAATTCTTTTAGGTTTTTGATAGGATTTCTCTCCATCTGCCACGTAGTCGAGGTCCAGCCGTCTCTCTCCTTGTTTAGGCACTTCTATACCTTCAAGCGCCATCCTTCAGTGAAGGACTGGTGGTACTTCTCCCCTCAGTTCGGCAAGAAGGGGTTGCTGAAAGGGCCCCTTCTTCGATCCACAATTGGAAGGGAAAATACCTCTTCGTCCATTGCCCGACCTGAAACTGGGCCTGCCCCCTTGGGGCTCTCTGAGGGATTCTGTCCGCCGGGCTCCCAGCCTGGGGGAGGACGACCTCCAGGCCGCCCAGAAGCTTCTAGCTTATTCCGCTCCTTCCCTTCCCAATCTTCTGAGGGAGCAGTTTCTTTTCAACATCGGCCTGAGTCCCCAGGATCCAGCGAGTATTCATCTTTTACCTTATCTTCTCTTTTCATGCTTCCCTTCTCTTCTTCCTTTTACCTCCTCTTCCCTCTCTCTCTTTCCCCTCTGTTTCTTTCTTTCTCTCTTCTTTCTTTTCTCTTTTTTTTTTTTTTTTTTTTTTGACTGATTGGTTTGCTTCTTTTTCTTCTTTCCTTTTCTCTCTCTCCTTTTGTTTTTTTTTTTTTTTAGGAATGGACGTCGAAGCAGTGCGGAGGCTCGCCAGGGGCATGAGGGTCCACAAGAGGAAGGGCCCTACGACCTCCGGATCAGCGAAGAGGGCCAGGGCGGAGGAGACGAGCTTAGCGGCACCCGTCAGGTGACCCCGACCATCGACATTCCCTCGGATGCCGAGCCGACGCTCCCTGGGCCTCCTCGAGGAGTCCGTCGATTGGGGCCCCCGTCCCGGGGGTTCGCCCCACGGAGGCACCCACCGCAGGGAAAAGGAGGAAATCGGTGGCCCGCAGGGTGAGTAGCCACCGAAATGCTGCGGACGAGTCCCTCTGCTCCGAGGAGGGGTCGGAGAATCCCTTCAATGATAGGGACCTGATCAGGCGGCTGATCGACGGCTGCATTCTGCCTGACGTCGTGGAGAGGATCGACCGCGCCGATCCTGAGCAGCGGGCTTGGGATTCTTTGGGGTCCTTCCTTGAGGTGAGCGACTCTTCATTTACATGGCATTCGGCCTTTGTACTGATTCCCTAGCTGTCTTTGCAGATTGGGCACCAGCTCCTCGCCTATATCAAGGCGATGAGCCGCACGAGGAGGGACATCCTCCAGGTGGAGGAACGCTGTCAGGCGGAGGTTGCTCGCCTCCAAGCAAAGATGGCCGAAGTAGCCACCCTCCAGGAGGCCCTGGAAAGGGAGAAGAAAGCTCGGGAGGAGGAGAGGCAGACCTTGGAGGAATCGGCGAGGAAGGCGGAGGCCGAGGTCGCCCACTTAGTCGAGCAAACTCCGGTCCTGGTCTCGGAGGCCAGAGCCCTTGCGGTGGAGGAATTCAAGGCCTCCACGGAGATGAGGGACCTGAATATCCAGTTCGGCCAGGAAGCATTCATTAAGGGGTTCGAGCTCTGCCAAGAGAAGGTGGCCAGAAAATTCTCAGAGCTCGACCTCAGCTTTCTAGGTGAGGAGTCTGAGGATGAGGTCGGCCCCTCGTCAGCCGCCACTGCTGTCGCAGCCCCCGCACCGAGTTCTCCACCCCCCGCCCCTGAGGTCTGAGACCTCCGATCTTGTACCTTTATCTCGTCGCAATTTTTCTTTTTCGTTTGTCTTTAAAAATCATTCAATCAATAAAGTCGAATTTCTTATTGCGGACGGCTTCTCTTTCCTCCTCCCTCCTTCTCCTTGTCTTTCTTCCTGCAACGAATCATTCTTTGACGCCTTTACCTTCCGATGGCAGTGTCCTGCAGACGCACTCCCCCGCCCTTGGGGGTCCGCTGAAATCGACGATCCAGTGGTTGAAAAAGGAGGTCCTTCACCTGACGAAGAAGTTAAAGAAGACAGAAGCCGAGCTCCGCAAATCGAGAGAAGGTCACTTTGAAGCCGCCGCTGAGGCCGCCCACTTTCGGAGTCTCCATGTGAAGGGGATCATGGAGTATAGTCGGAGGAAGGCGAACTTCGCAAAGGAGCTCGAGGAATGCAAGAAGAGCTCCAGCGATCGATTTGGGCCCAGGCCGCCAGGATCAGCGCCCTCAAGGTGGAACTGTCAGCTGCAAAGGGGAAGATCGGCCAGCTGGAAAGAAGTTCATCCCGGATCTTGGCCCGGGTCAACGATGACCAGAGGTGGTCGCAGAAGGTTTCCGACCTTCAGCAGCAGCTTCAGGATGCCGAGGTGAGCCACGACGTGCAACGGGCTAGCTGGCGCAGGCAAGTGGAAGAATACAAAGGGAGATTCAGGACGGCAGCCGACGAAGTCGTCCGTCTCCAGAGACAGCTGGCTAGCAGGGCACAGCTTACTTCCGCCCAAGATTCTGAAGAGCTCCAAGCCCTAAGAGGCACCGTGGAGGGATTTCTATCTCCCTCGGGGAAAAGACAGCCGAGCTGCAACAAGTGAAGATCCAACTGGCACTCGAGCGGTGGGCCGTCGCGGAACGGAGGCGGAGTCTGAAGTTTTGAGGAAGAGGCGTCGAGAGGCAGAGGCTGAGAGCCAGCAACTTCGTCGGGCGCTCCAGGACGCGCTGCGGAAGAGGGAAGAGCTAGAAGAGGAGATTGAGAATCTGAGGCAGTCCTGGTTGAGGGACGGAATAGATAACTCTAAGTCGGAGGGAGCAGGACCTCCTTAGAGCTCTTTTTGTCTTTCTGCCTTGTCATGTAGTTACTTCCTTTTTGTCGTTTTGCCCTTCTTTCCTTGGCCTTCCTGGCTTTGTAGTGTGTATATTGGAAATGGAATAAAAAGAGCGTTTTGTGTTACCTCATCCGCGCATTGCACTAATATTGCTGTCTGCCGAACCTTTCTTGTCGTTTGACTTGTCTGATGTAGACTCGTCAGGGGGCGCCCGGTCGTCGATGCGTTAGCTCGCCTTTCTCGTCGTGTGTGGCCGCAAGCCCGAGCTTGGCCGTCGGGCCCCACATTATTTCGGGGATGTCGTTGTCTTCCTAATCGGTGCTGAAAGTTTTCCTTGGCATCGTGGATGGAACCCGGCTCCTGTAGGAGTCCGGGTGAAGTCTTCCCTGGCGTCGTGGCTGGAACCCGGCTCCCGTAGGAGTCGGGTGAAGTCTTCCTTGTGGACGAAACCCGGCTCCCGTAGGAGTCCGGGTGAAGTTTTCTTGTGGATGGAACCCGGCTCCCGTAGGAGTCCGGGTGAAGTCTTCCTTGTGGGCGGAACCCGGCTCCCGTAGGAGTCCGGGTGAAGTCTTCCTTGTGGACGGAACCCGGCTCCCGTAGGAGTCCGGGTGAAGTCTTCCTTGTGGGCGAACCGGCTCCCGTAGGAGTCCGGGTGAAGTCTTCCTTGTGGACGGAACCCGGCTCCCGTAGGAGTCCGGGTGAAGTCTTCCTTGTGGAGGAACCCGGCTTCGTAGGAGTCCGGGTGAAGTCTTCCTTGTGGACGGAACCCGGCTCCCGTAGGAGTCTGGGTGAAGTCTTCCTTGTGGACGGAACCCGCTCCCATAGGAGTCGGGTGAAGTCTTTCTTGTGGACGGAACCCGGCTCCCGTAGGAGTCCGGGTGAAGTCTTTCTTGTGGCGGAACCCGGCTCCCGTAGGAGTCCGGGTGAAGTCTTCCTTTTTGTTCGGGCCAGTGTGAGGTTCTCCTCCCATTCCCGGCTTGGCTGTGGGGGTGCGTTAGGGCGCTGTAAGGCCTCTCCCCCCATCCGGTCTAAAAGAACCGGGCCTTCGACTTTGCTCATGTCAGGACGAGGTTCTCCTCCTGTTCCTGACATGGCTGTGGGGGCACATTAGGGCGTTGTAAGGCCTCTCCCCCCATCCGGTCTAAAAGAACCGGGCCTTTGACTTTGCTCATGTCAGGACGAGGTTCTCCTCCTGTTCCTGACATGGCTGTGGGGGCGCATTAGGGCGTTGTAAGGCCTCTCCCCCCATCCGGTCTAAAAGAACTGGGCCTTTGACTTTGCTCATGCCAGGACGAGGTTCTCCTCCTGTTCCTGATATGGCTGTGGGTTCACATTAGGGCGTTGTAAGGCCTCTCCCCCCATCCGGTCTAAAAGAACCGGGCCTTTGACTTTGCTCATGTCAGGATGAGGTTCTCCTCCTGTTCCTGACATGGCTATGTTTTAAGCATTCGGTGGGGTCGTATCCAGTCATAATAAATCCACGCCAGGTGGGAAGAGCACGTTAAGTAGAAAGAAAATTAGATTCAAGGCGAAATCATAAGTGATATATTTACAGGTTTTTCGAGCTCCTCGGTCGCGGGTGGCCCGCTCCTCCTTGAGGCCCTCCGGTGATGGAGTCGATGGTCCCGATGGGAGGCCGGTCCCCAGGTTGCTCCTCCCTTCTCGGCGGTTCAGGCTGTGGAAGGGCTCTTGGTCGGTCTCCTCTACCCTAGGCCTGCGGCGGATGAATCTGTCAAGTCCACCTCGCCGAATGAGCTCCTCGATCTCATCCTGGAGCTGGATGCATTCCTCTGTGTCGTGGCCGTGGTCGCGGTGGTAGAGGCAGAACTTGTTGGGGTTGCGCTTCCCGGGGTGTGTGCGCATCCTCTCCGGCCTAGGGAGCTGCTCCCTGACCTCCATTAATACCTGGGCCTTCGAGGCGTTGAGGGGGGCGTAGTTGTGGAATCTCCCTGGTGGGGAACCCCGCCGAACCCCGCGGTCCGGGCTTCTCTGCCTGCGTGCCCGGGGTGGAGTATGGGCGTGCTTATGCCCAGGAGGGGATCGAGAACGCGGCCGGACTTCCTTTGGCCTTTTCTCAACTGCGGGCTTACTCGAATCTCCCGCTTGCCGCTCCCTTGCTGTCTCTTCATCCTTCATTTTGAAGGCTTCTTCCGCTCGAGCGTATCCCTCAGCCGGGCCAGCAAATGGCAAATTCCTTGGGGTACTTCTTCTCCAGGGAGAACAAAAGATCATTCTTCTGAAGGCCGCCTTTCAGGGCGGCCATGGCAACTGATTGGTCCAAGTTTCGGACCTCCAGCGCCGTGATGTTGAAGCAGTTGATGTAGGCCCGTATGGACTCCCCTTCCTCTGCTTGATGTTGATGAGGGACTCCGAACCCTTCCGGGGGCCCGGCTGCTGACAAAATGGGCCACAAATCGGTGGCTCATTTGATCGAAGGAGAAGATGGTACCCGATTTCAAAGCCGAATACCAGTTCCTCGCTGCTCCCTTCAAAGTAGACGGGAAAGCCCGACAGAAGATGGCGTCAGGAGCACCGTGAAGCAGCATCATCGTCCGGAAGGCCTCCAGATGATCAACCGGTCCGAAGTCCCGTCGTAGCTTTCGAACTGAGGAAGCTTGAAGTTTGGCGGGATCGGTTCCTGCATGATCGTTTGGGAGAAGGGAGGGTCAGTACAAATGTCCTCACCATAAGCGGGGGGTGCTTGGCGGAGTTCTTCAATCCGCCGGTTCATCTCCTGGAGCCTCCGATCCAGGAAATCCTCTCGACTTCGAGTCTCGAGGGTCCTCTGGCAGAACGGGGGCAGGGATCTTCCAGGGGTGGAGTCGTGGTCCGATTGAGGGCTCTCTACCCTCGGGTTTATTTTCCCAAGAAGGACGGGGTGGCTGGCCCAGGTGGCCCCCCCGCCGTCGGGTTCTGGCATTCCGGAGATGCCCTTTTCGGGTGCGCTGACGCCTGCGGCTGCTGCTGCTGCATTGCTTGCACAGCTTCGGCGAGGCCTCTGACCTGCTGTGCCAGCAAGTCAAACTGCTCCACGCCGACCGCGCCGCTGGAGGAGGAGGAGGAGGAGGTTGAGAAATAGGAGGGGAGGCTGGAGCCTGAGATCTGGCCGCGGAGGTCGTGGACCGTCGCGTGGACGCCCTGCGTGGAGGCATCGAGTGTGGACCCAGTGGGGGAAAATAAGGAGTGGGTGTCGGAGGAGATGATCGGAGGCGGCTCCGTTGAACGCTCCTTTAAGAACAAGGGTACTGCGAAGGTTCAAGCCCCTTCCTCTAGCGCCAATCCTGTTGGTGCAAAAATCTGCTTGCACCGGAGAAGCTGGAGTCGGGGAAGCCGCGGTCGCCGCCGGGACCTGCAAGGAAAGTCTAAACCGGAGGTGGGGTTGCTCCGGCAAGACCCTCCGACGCTCATGTCAGTTCTCTGCCTCAACAAGAATGGAGCGCTCGAATGGAGAATTCAGCAGAGTTTTGAGATAAGAAATGAGCTTAGAGAATAACGTATCTGGGTCCCCCCTTTTTATAGGCGGGGGAGGTAACGGATTGATGGCGACGTTTGTAACCGTCTGGTCGTGGGCCGCCCATAGTCAGGGGGAATTTATTGCGAAGGGTAGTGGAGCGGAATCGTGGCTATCGTCGTAGCTCGCCACGTGGAATCAGTTGCGAGGAGTGGAGCAGCGTCCGTTGTCGTGACTTGCCAGCGGATGGGAGAATCGCCCGACATCCATTGCAGGAGGTGGAGCAGGATCGTGGCCGTTATTGTGGCCTGCCAGGGGGTAGTGGAACTGTGCGAAATCCGCCACAGGAAGTGGAGCAGAGCTACGACGGTTACTGCGGCCTGTCAGGGAGTGATGGAGCTGCACGGAATCCGCCACAGGAAGTGGAGCAGAGCCGCGACGGTTACTGCGGCCTGTCAGGGAGTGATGGAGCTGCACAGAATCCGCCACAGTAAGTGGAGCAGGATCGCGGCCATTAAAACAGCCTGTCAGGGAGTGCAGATCCATCGGCTGAAGCCCGAAAGTGGTCGGAGCTGATGATGGAGTTCGGCTCCCGTAGGAGTCCGGGCGGAGTCCTCTGCAACTAAAGTCAGGTGGAAAGTCCGGCTCCCGTGGGAGTTCGAACGGATCTTACCGGCAATCGGAGTCAGCGACGGAGCCCGGCTCTTGTGGGAGTCCGGGCGGAGTCCCCCTTGCGGTTGAAGTTGTCATCGGAGTCCGGCTCTCGTAGGAGTCCGGACGAAGTCTGTCTGCAGCCGTTGGAGTCGAGGATGAAGCCCGGCTCCCATAGGAGTCTGGGCGGAGTCTTCCTGCAATCAAAGTTAACGGTGAAGTCCGGCTCCCGTAGGAGTCCGGATGGGGCTTACCAGCAGTTGATGTCGAGGACAGGGCCCGGCTCCTGCAGGAGTCCGGGCGGAGTCAACTTGAGGTCGGAGTTGTTGGCAGAGTCCAGCTCCCGTAGGAGTCCGGACGAAGTCTGTCTGCAGCCGTTGGAGTCGAGGACGAAGCCCGACTCCCGTAGGAGTCCGGGCAGAGTCTTCCTGCAATCAAAGTTAAAGGCGAAGTCCGACTCCCGTAGGAGTCCGGACGGGGCTTACCAGCAGTTGATGTCGAGGACGGAGCCCGGCTCCCGCAAGAGTCCGGGCGGAGTCAACTTGAGGTCGGAGTTGTCGGCGGAGTCCGGCTCCCGTAGGAGTCCGGACGAAGTCTGTCTGCAGCCGTTGGAGTCGAGGACGAAGCCGGCTCCCGTAGGAGTCCGGGCGGAGTCTTCCTGCAATCAAAGTTAAAGGCGAAGTCCGGCTCCCGTAGGAGTCCGGATGGGGCTTATCAGCAGTTGATGTCGAGGATGGAGCCCGGCTCCCGTAGGAGTCCGGGCGGAGTCAACTTGAGGTCGGAGTTGTCGGCGGAGTCCGGATCCCGTAGGAGTCCGGACGAAGTCTGTCTGCAGCCGTTGGAGTCGAGGACGAAGTCCGGCTCCCGTAGGAGTCCGGGCGGAGTCTTCCTTTGAGGTCGGCATCGCGGGCAGAATCGTTGATTCTGTTGAGGACTTCGGCTGTGGGTATTTTATACCCAACAATATCAAATTTAAAATTAATATTTTATAATCAGTATAAGATGTATTTCATATCTGATATAATGTATATGATGCATTATATCTAATTAGATTAGATGAAGAACATAATTGATAAGATCAAGGATATGTTCATGATATAAAATAGTTTTATCAATAATTGCATATTGATGTAATTGTATATAAAATTAGATTTCAGATTTTAGTAGCTTAGTGTTCAGATTAATGAGATCACCAGACCATCCGGTCATAGAAGATTGAAGAGATTAATCTTTCTTTTGTCTATTCGATGGGTTCTCTTATGACGTGTAGGGGTATCATTGTGATCCAATTTTATGAAGAAGAAAAGTAAATAAATTTTTATATATTATTTTGATCATAAATATATTTAGATTAGATCTAAAGTGATTTATGATTCATTATAATGAGATAAAATTCAGATATAAAATTATTTTAAATCTGAATGGCATGTTACATATGATGTAATCGGATTGATTTAAAAGTTGTCATGATGCATGAGATGTATGTGTGAAGTTTAGATCATACCTATGCATGTTTAATTATTAAATATATTATAAAAATTTATTTTTATATGTTGAAACATATGATATGCTTCACCTGAAATACTTATAAAATAGTTTTATAGACTGAAACACATGTTTCACATATTTAATTATGAATTAAGTCTGAATGATCTAGATTTAAGAATTGAAGATCATTAAGACACCACATAAATTGATAGGCAAAGGGCTAGTATGAATCAGGACCATCTAATGGGTTAGACCTAGGGTTAGAAATACATATGGACCATGTAGAGAAATTGATTAAATCTAATCAAGTGTTGAATTTGATCATGTCAGTATTTCTTTAAGTCAATCTCAATAGTTAAAGTTTGATTAAGTCCATGTGCTTGATCCTAATAAATGGACCATGATCATGGCTCCATGGTTGAGCCTGAATCTTCTGGTCTGCCAAATTGAAACTAATTAACCAGTTGGTGTCTAAGGTAAGTTTGGCAGATTCGACCAAGTGGTTTTTAATTGAGAGCTATTCACCTAGATGCGTCTACGGTGAGTTAAGGGCATATCTCTCCCACTGATCTCACTTACCTGGCCAATATGGTAGATTATATTTTGATTAGGTCACTAGTCGATTCGTGCAGACCCATAACATTAAGATGAATCAGTGTGATTGATTTAGGTATCTTTAGACCAGCTTGTATCTAATCCTTTACATGACTTGGTGAAGTTAGTGAGAGGATTTGTAGCTTACAGGTCAGCTTCTTCTCTTATTCTCAGATCAATGAAATCAAATCTTCTAAATTATTAGGTCCATAAAGTGATAAATTATGAGATAACTTGATCATTGTCTCCATTAAGGTGCATGATAATGAGTCCAATATTCTAAATAGGCATTGGAGGCGCCATACGCCTAGTATCTATTATGTATTAAAATTGTCATTCATCATATGACTATCATGATGTACCTTCAGATCAATGCTCAGGTTGCTGAGCCACACTCGGGCCTGGATATTGATTTGTTGGATGCACTTGGTGTGTTATGTTAATGGTTGGACCTAATCGAAATTTTAAGTGGAGGTGCCGTATGCCTGCTGAAGGGATGCTTGGGTCAAAACCGATTACTAGAAGTTGTTTGGGAAAACAATTAGTTATGATCCTACCTATGGATGCACTAGGATTGGCTGAGCCACACTCAGGCCCGAATGCAGTCCGTGTGGATCTAGTACTCACTAAGAAATTAGTATAATTTCTCGAGTTGGAGGTAGAGGCTACCAATTCCTAAAAATAGTGAGAGGACCTTTAGATTAAAGTTCATATATTTAGGATTAAAAAATAATTCATATACTAATTGGTTAATATTTTTTCTTTCAGTTATGGCTAACATACTATCTCTCCTTATGCTGTTGGACAGTGACAAGCTCACCAGACACAACTTCAATAGCTGGTATCGAAAGTTGAGGATCATCTTGGAGCATGAGAGGATTTTGTACGTCTTTACAGATCAGGCACTTGAAGAACCTGTAGCCAATGCTCCTCGTGCCGTGAGAGACACTTACATGAAGTGGCTCAATGACCGCATGACTGTGTGTTGTGTGATGAGGGTAGCTATGAACGATGAACTTAGTCATAAGTTCGAGGATACGCAGTCAGAGGAGATCATTCAAATATTGAATGAGTCCTTCGACAACCCTGAGGATGTGGAGAGACACAAAACCTTCTGCATAGTGTTCAATACCCGTATACGAGAGGAGGCTTCAGTCACCGATCATGTATTGTACATGATTGAGCAGATTGAACGTCTTAGCAAACTTGACTTTCCGTTGCATGAATAGTTAGACAAGGATGCTATCCTCAATTCACTACCGAAATCCTTCCTATCCTTTCTCAGTCATTATAGAATGTGAAGCCTGCAGTAAACTACCATAGTTTGCTAGGATTATTAAAACTTTTGAGAAGGATCACCAGCTCCAAAAAGAGCCAGTGAATTTAGTGGGAGGTTCATCTGTAGGGCATCGATCCTCTAAGAGAGAAAAGAAAAAAAAGGTATAGAAATTTCATGCCATCGATCTTAAGCAAGCAAACCATCAAAAGTTGATAAGAGCCAGGCAGAGTATTTCTTCTGCAAGAAGTTGGGTTATTGAAAAAGAAATTGTCCTGCTTATACAGCTACCCTTGACCCAAATAGGCCTAAAAATAAGAGAAAGAAGTAAACAGGTTGCTTCATAAGGTACCTATATGATAACATCTTATATTTTTCTGTTTGTGATACTACTACTTGGGTATTAAATACCAGAAGTCCTATTAATATATACAATTCATTGCAGAGACTAGAGATAAGTAGGAAGTTTCGAAAGGGCAAGCAGTTTCTTAACATTGGAGATGGAAGTCTTGTTCCAGTTCTGGCCGTAGGATCTTTACAGCTTGTCTTCGAATCTAGTAGTATCATGTTAAATAATTACATTATTGTCCCTCCTTTTTTATGAATGTCATCTCTGTAGGCTTTTTGACCAAATTTGATTACAAGTTTATAATAAAGGATGATTTTTGTGATATCATTGTGCATGATACTACAATTATGCATAGACAATTAAAACATGACATATACATAATATCACAACCTATTAGTGTAATGTACACACTCAATAAACATCCTAAATTAGATAATGTTAGTGAATCCTACCTTTGGCATTGTAAGCTTGGTCATGTAAACAAGAATAAGATTGACAGATTAATCAAAAAATATGTCTTTGAGATATGACTGCTCGTAGTGAGGCTACTGAAATTTGACTGACACATAAACATGATCTCAATGAGTTCTTGTAGTAGATATTGGCGATAGTTGGTCCACTATAGAAGTACAGTGTAATCAAGATGGAATCTATCGATCTTGATAGAGAGAAGTAGTCCTGTGGGATTTGAGAGACTAAGTCTGAGAGTCTGTGGCCACAGTAGTGTGATTGATGGAAAAAAATTTTCACAAAAGTCACAATTGAACTTGAGCTGATCAAATCTATCATGTGACTAATGATGAGGTTTGACGATTTATCCATAACTTGCCATCTAGTCGGGACTCATGATAGAGGGACTGAATCACACATGAACTATATCTTGAGGTTCTTTTTTGGTCCTACTGGATTGCCACTACATACTACTAGGTGTCACTGGTGGATTGTGAGAGCTCACTAGGGTTGCTCAGGATCGACAATACTTGATGAGTTAGTGTAGAATTGTTCTGACCCATTGAAAAGAGTTTCAGTGATACTATGATAGAGATCATTGTATATCTCATTACCAGATAGAATTGAACTTATGGGGTCACACAACAAAGGAATTAGATCTGAAATAAGCAATTAGGTTATGAAGTCTCAATTAGGTTTAGAGATACCCTATTGGATTCAGGGTAATCTTACTAACACATAGTTGGATCCAATTTTCTATTTACGTTTAAATTTTTTATTTGCTAATATTAATTTAAATTTAATTATCTACTAATAACCTAAATAAATTAGATTCATTGGACTCTAATTGTTTGGTGCCTAGGGTTTTGGATCGAATAAATTAAGGGTTCAAGTCCTTAATTAATTTTCTCAATAGTTTTGATTGGGCGCCACTTGATTTGATCAAGTTGGGCATGCCCACCCATTAGAAGGTGTGTAGGACTAGCATGGGGCATCCCATGGGTGCCATGTGGCTTGTGTATTTGTGGATGCAAAGGCTCCAATAGTTGGCACCTAAAGGATCTCCTAAAGGGAGTCAAATAACTAAAGGAATAAGGATTCCTAATGCAAGTAGGACTCATATTAAGTGGTTGTTTGATTTTAATAGGATTCAAACCTTATGCCTATTTAAAGGAGCCTTTCTTAAGACTTCTAAGCATTGAAATCCAGCAGCCCCACACCTCCATAAAAGTGCCCATGTCCCCTCTCTCTTCTCCCCTCCCTTCTCCCTTGAAGAGCCAATGCCCAAGGCTTGGGCATCCTCCATCTTCCACACCCAAAGAAGTTTGGGCGTCCCCTTTGATTGCTAGTTTCTAATCCCTGATTGCTTCATAATCAAGGAAAAAGTAAGAAAAGAATAGAAAAAAAAGATCAAGGAAAGGATCAAAGAGTTAATCGTGATCCAGACTTCGTTCAGATTCGCAGGTTGATTTTTTTTAGAGAAAAAAATCAATATCAAAGAGGGCTATTGCAGACTGATCCTGAGTGGATACCCATAAAGGTCAGATACTTGCACGGCTAAGGAAGAACTACTATCTTCTAGATTCAGATTTAAAGAAAAGATTTGTGAAATAGGTATATGATTTGATCACATATTCAATTTCAGCATAAAATTCAGAATGTGTTCAATTTCAGCATATGAAGTAGATTCTAGTGCTCTATATTTAATGCATATATGATGTAGATTAAAAGATATTTTAATCTTTTATTCTACTATATTATTTATAAAAAAAATTTATAAAACATACATACATGCCCCGACATGAAAAATCAAACACTCTTGACAGCAGAGTGCTCCAGAGTTAGTGACGTTCAGTGAGATATACTCCTACGTCTCACTTGCATATCATGCCAGTATCTCTACACTCCTTGGTTAAGAAGACAATCAATGTACATGGCATACAACGATCTATACTTGATATAGCTATTATCCTAATAGCATATCGTTTGGTCATGAATAAGTTTTAAAGACTAAATGATATATCCTCCTATATTGATTCAATTAGTCCTAAGGACTTCATCTTAACATTAGAGTTCATAGAAGATATACACAAGGTGATGAAACAAGCCAAATAATAATATATTAATAATTAACAATTCATATATAATTTACAAATATAAGCTCAACCGTTAGTAGATTGACGATTGGCTTTGAGACATATTTTTCAATAGATATATAATATGTTTTGATTATTCATGCATAATTGTAGTACCATTCAAAATAATATCACAAAATTTATCCTTTATTAAAAAGTTGAAACCAACTTTAGTCAAAAGGTCTATAGAAATGACATTCATCAAAAAAGAAGGATAATAGTAATAATCATCTAACATGACAATCTGAGACTCAAAAATAAGTTGAATAGTTCTTAAAGCTAGAACTGGAACAATGCTTCCATCTCCAACATTCAGAAACTATTCACCATGTCTGAACTTCCTACTAATCTGAAGTCCCTACATTGAATTACAAATATTAATTGGGCTTCTAGTATTCAATACCTCGATAGTAGTATCACATACAGAGAAATTACAAAGAGTTATCATAAAAATACCTTGTCCAGCAATCAATTGTTTATTTCTCTTGTTTGGCCTGTTGGGGTCAAGGGAGGCTAGATATTGAGGATAATTCCTCTTCCAATGACCTAGATTCTTACAAAAGAAGCACTCTACCTAGCTCTTGTCCACCTTGGACTTCTTACTCTGACTGGGCTTAGGAGCCCCAACATAATTCTTTTGCACCTTCTTTTTCTTTCCTCTCTTAGAGGACCGATGACCTACAGAAGACCCACCTACCACATTAACCATCTTCTTATAGAGCTGATTGTCCTTCTCGAAAGTCTACAGTAATCTCAGTAGACCATGGTAGTTCACTATAGGCTTAGTCATTCTACAATGACTCAGGAATAGTAGATAGGACATGAAAAGTGAGTTGAGAATAGTATCCTTGCCTAACTGTTCATGTAATAGAAAGTCAAGTTTGCTAAGGCATTCAATCTGCTCGATCATATACAATACATGATCAGTGACCAATGTCCCTTCTCGCATACAAGCATTGAAGATAGCATAGGAGATTTTATGTCTCTTGACATCCTCAGGGGTGCCGAAGGACTCATTCAACCTTTGAAGTATTTTCTCAGGCTGTGCATCCTCAAACTTATAACTGAACTCATTATTCATGGTAGCCCTCATGATGCAACTCATAGTTATGCGATCATTGAGCCACTTCTGGTAAGTGTCTCTTACCACACCACGTGCGTTGGTAGTAGGTTCCTGAAGTGTAGAATCTGTAATCACATATAGGATCCTTTTATGCTCTAAAACAATCTTCAACTTATGATACCAGTTATCGAAGTTGGATCCACTAAGCTTGTCGCTGTCCAACAGTAAGCGGAGTGACAATGTGCTAGCCATTTTAAAAAGAAAATCAAAACTATATTAGTATATGAATTATTTAATCCTAAAAATTTAGATTTTTGTCTAAAAGTTATCTATTATTTTATACGCATTGATAGCCTCTACCTCTAATTTGAGAAATTTGATTTCTTAGTGGGTACTAGAATCCACATAGCCTACATATGGGCCCGAGTGTGGCTAGGCCAACCCCTGTGCATCTATGGATAGGTTCTTAATCAATTATTTCTTCAAATAATTTTTAATAATTATGTTGTCCTAAGCACCTCTTCAGTAGACATGTGGCACCTCCACTGAAAATCTTAATTAGATCCAACCATTAATATGAACTTACCTAGTGTAACTAATGAATGATTAGGTCCGAGTGTGGCTCGGCCAACATGACCACCCATCAGAAAGTCATAATTGAGTCATCATATTATGAATGATAATTTCAATAGACAGATAAACACCAAGCATGTGGTGCCTCCAATAATTATCTAGATTATTGGACCTATTATCATCCACATGAATGGAAGGCTATGAACTTGTTATCCTCATAACATTATCATTTAAGGACCTAATAATTTAGAGAATTTATTAAATAATTTAGAATCAAGAGAAGAAGTTAACCAGTATTTTGAAAATTCTCCCACTAACTTCACCAAGTCATCAAAAAGGACTAGAAATAAGCTAGTTTAAGAGATCCTGAATCAGTCATACTGATAAATCTTAATGGCATGGGTCAACTCGAGTCATTCAGTGATCTAATTAAAAACATAATCTACCAAGTTAGTCAGATAAGTAAGATCGATGGAAGGGTAGCCAATGTTTACCTTAGACACTATATCGGCCAGGTAAGCATGTCCCCAATTAAAAACCACCGATCGAACTACTGAACTTACCTTAAGACACCAACTGATTGATTAGCTTTAATTTGGTCAACCAAAAGACTTGGACTTGGCCACTGAGCTACAATCAGGTCTATTTGGTATGGTCAAAAATATGGACTTGATCAAGCTAAATTATTGAGGTTGATCTAAAGAAATCTTAACCTAATCTAATTCAACTCTTGATTAGATTTAATCTACTTCTCAATATAGTCCTTATTCAATTCTAACCCTAGGTCTAATCCAGTTAAATAACCTGATTCGAGCCAACCCATAGCCCCATGTTTATGGAGTGTCTTAAGATCTTCAATTCTCAAATCTAGATCTTTTAATCTTAATTCTCAATTAAGTGTATAAAAATCATGTATTAAAATAATTTCAACTATAAAATTATTTTACAAAAGTTTTCATGCAAAGCATACATCATATGTCATAAAACTTCAGATCTGAATATATTGCATAAAATAGTAATAAAATAAATCATAAATTTTTTTATATCTAATCTAAACTTATATGATTAAAATAATTTTAAATTTTTTTCATTGTTCTTCTTCATAAGATATGATCACAGCGGCACCCCTACAATAAGAGAACCCATCGATTGGGCAAGAGAAAAACTTTAATCCCTGCTTCCTCTTATGACTGGACGGTCATGGTGATTAACTCACTCTAAGTATTTAACTACTAGAAAGAATTCTACACTGCATATCATATATGTATAAACAAACAATCAGATTTAAATCATGTGTAGAATATGACAATAGCAAAATTTTCATCTAATCTAGTTAGATCATGACACTGCATCACAAAATGTTTTAGATCTAAACCTAAATCTATACATTGTATAAATTATCAATATCAGATCTGAAATATAATAGAAACCCATTAAAATCTTTGTATGAATGCATAGAAAATTTCTAGTAAGAAGATGAACAAATATGCGTAGAGATCTATCTAAAATCAGATCTGAAAACCTATCAAACAAACTCAAATCTGAACCTGATTCAAACATCAATTTCATAACTAAAAAGCATCCATAAAAATCTATAAAAAATAGTTTTAAATCAAGACATAATCAGGTTGTTTATTAGAACAAAAATCTGCAAAAAAAAATTCTATTAAAGTAGATTTCTAATAGACTATAATCAGGGGCTGATTTTGATCTAAAAATCTGATCAAAACTAGATTAAAAAAAATCCAAAAAATTAGATTGAACCCTGATATAATTTCATCTAAAATTTTGTTCACATACCAATTCAGAAAAATGTAAAAAAATTAACTATACATTCGAGATTTTGACTTAGCTCTGATATCAATTGAAGGAAAAAATTCGATCCTCATTGGATGACCAGGAAGAAGAAAAATACATTTCAAATTAAAATTTTTCATAACTTTATAAAACATACCTTGATGTGCAGTGAAAAGATGATTAAGGTTGTTAGATTCTAGAAATCAGTTACTTTGTGAGATCCGAATGCATAGATCCTCTATTTCGTATGCACGCCAAGCACGGTAGGAGAGAGGGATGAAGACTTGTAAATCTTCTTCAAAAGGGAAGGGGGGACTCTAAGATCAGATCTCAATGGCTTGGAAGGACTCCACATGCCACCACAAGGAAGAAGAGCATGCCTAAGGAGAGCTCACGCCTAGGGGATGCACACACCCACACCAAAGGACCTTTCACACCTTGATTTTTCTCTCTCCTTTTTATTCTTTTTGGATGCCCCTTCTTAAATAGATAAGAAGTCTTAGACTAAATCAAAGACCTTCATGGAATAGGGCCAAGTTTGAATCAAATCTAAAGTTTTCTTTTTCCATGAGGAATCCAAAAGAAGAAAGGAGGGGCGCCAATTTGCGCCTCTCTCTCCCTTTCAAACATGCCCAAGGGTGGGGCATGAAAATCAGCACCCCTCCTCCATCTTGGGCAGCAAATCAAGAGAGAGAATCTAAGGCATAGTATTTCAAATCTAATTTGGTTCAAATTTGGATTCAATTTGAATCCACTTCGAATCTGATTCGAACCAAATTCAAAAGGGCTATTGATCCTAATCTAATTAGAATTCTGGTCTAAGTCTAACTTGGTTAATTAACCTAATTAGTCTTAAATTAAATTAGGCCCAATTAGATTAGATCTAATCTAAAATAATTAGAACTTGAATCCAATCTCTCAAAATTTTTTGGACCACAGATTTGGTCAAATTTATCCTTGAAATTAAACCTACACCTTATGCCCAGTGCTAGCTAGACATAGTCAATGTTTAATTCTGTATAATCTATAACTTAATTCTTAATTAAGTAAATCTATATGTTCAATCAAGTCTCATACTTTCAAATTGAACATATAGATATTAGGTCAATTCTCTTCCTACATTGTTTGACTTTATCCGTGACTCCATAAATTCGAACACTAAGCCGATAGTATAGGAACTATTTTCTATACTAATCGAAGTGACCATCTAGCAATGATACTCAATGTCTGGGTAGGTCAAATAATTGTAAAGCAATATTCAAGAACCTAAGCATATAGTTACTACATAATTCATCCCTTTGACCCTCAACACACAGGACAACCTAGGGTTAAACTCTCAACCTTGAATAAGTCATCCATATTCTATTTTAATCTTTCAAATCCTATGATAAGTCACAAGGATTATCCTGACCAAGATTTTACTAAATTAAAATACAGTGATGCATTAACTCCAATAATTCGGAGAGATCAATTCCATCTTGACTCACAACAGACTTCACAAGTACTTGACTATACCTAGTAGCTTTTCATCACTGTATTAGAAATATAAATAGTTATGACACCAAAGCATAGTGAGTTGCTTGCAAGTTATCATGGTGATCTCAGGTTGGAGGGACACTTATATCCATATCCTTCATGAGCTACCCTTGATAGTAGAGCACTCTACAAGTGAGTTACTGTTCGATGATGATGTACTTCTATATCTCACCTGCATGCCATATCAATGTCTCCACACTCCTTGATTATGAGGACAACCAACTTATATGGCACACAATGACCTATACTCAATAAATATTATTATCCTAATTAATAACGTATCATTTGGTTGCAAATATTTTTAAGAACTATTTAATAAATTTTTTTTATCGATTATTTTATAGTTCTAAGGACTTTATCATATCAATAAAAATTCTATAAAATAAAGATGCAAAAATATGATAAATTTTAAAAATAATTTTTATTCATTAATAATTCATATACAAGAGCACAATTGTTTACAATAATACAATTGGCTTTAGGACACATTACCCAATTGTCAGCTCCTAAAGGGCTCAAAAAATCTATTGTTCTATTTCCTTGCATGTGGCTTTCTAAGAATCAACTCCTAAAGTCCTAGGGTCGGCTCCTACTTCCAAGGGTTAACTCCTCAAAGGGCTAAAATTGAAGCTCTTTTGTTTTTGATTGTTGGATGTCACATCATATGGCAACAAATATGCATGTAAAATTTTTAAAAATTTAAATTTAAAAGAGATTACAATGGAATAAAAATTTCAGATCTGAATTTTCAACATCATTTTAGGATAACCATTCAGCATAACCTTTAATCGTTATGCCAAGACAACCTTATATCAGAATGATTTAAAAATTTAGATCAATAACTAGATCTAAACTAATCAAACATGCATAAAGAGATCATATTTCTTAATAAAATTTTAGGCATCATCATTAAATGCAAGATTAAAGATCTAAAAGTGAGATCTAAGTTTTATACCTTTGCACGGGTAGATCTTCACCACGATCCGATGGTTCGTGGATGTCTTCGAGGTCTCGTTATAGCCACACAACTGTCCGACCTCTACGGGTATACTTCGAGGCTGATCTGATCAGAAGGACTCGATCTCATTGGAGTATTAGCTGTAGGAGTTGGTGTGGTGCTCTCAAACTTTGGGAGGCCACAAGAGAAGAGTCAGGATGTTAGCTTCAAGAGACCAGGACAAAGTGTGGTCCTAGGGCTAGGACAAAGTGTGGTCCTACAAGAGTGGTCCTAGGGTGGAGGTATCCACAGGCTTGAGGTCTAGGTGTTGAGGATCATGAGGGGCTTGGTTGGTACTCCAGAGACTTGAAGATATAAGGTGGAGCAAAAAACCAGAGCCAAAGCTGAAGACTGCAGAAAGGAGTAGTTTTAAGGTCTTAATCAACTCAAACTGAGACTGGGTTGATTGAGTTGAAGATGAGTCGACCCAGTCTTAGTTTGGATCGACTATATCTCAAAAAATTGAAAGTAGGATTTTAGAAAACTGTGGATGGCACTCTGAGTTGACTCAGTCTTAGGTGAGTCAACTTAATCCCAGTCTGAGTCAACTCAATCGCGAGCTGATAGTGAGATGGGTTTTCTATTTGGGTCCAGGGTCGGATTTATTCTTAGGGGTCTTAAGGCTTGATTTGAGAGGTCTTAAGGGGGCTAACTCAGGGTTTGGACTGAAATTAAGTCCATGGGATGTATGGTTAGTCTAGGGAGATTTTTGGACTCAGATTGTTGAACTCATTGTAATTAGTATATATATAGGTCATTGTAATACCAAGATAGGAAGGGAATAAATAAAGAACTTTTTCTCCTAAAACCCTAGTCATCTCTCTCTCTCTCTCTTACATTCCCTAGTCTCCACCTATGGTAGTATGCCAAGGATCATCCACGATCCAATCAAGGCTTCTGCATTCTCCTTTCTCTCTTCTCTGATTTTATGGATTAACACCCAAGTTTCATGCAAGACATCGGTCCATGGCTGGTATTGTAGCAGTACCAGGTTCTAACAATTGGTATCAGAGCTGGTTGAGTATAGAGGAGAAAAAAGAGAAGATCAAGGAGTTTTCTGCAACAGAGGATCAGCAGCAAGGTTTCAAATCTAGGGTTTTCTTCAGGTTTTGTGAGAAGAAAGAGATTTGGGGGCTACTATCCATCAATCAAATATTTTTTAGATCCGTTCTATATTCTATTTTGTGATTGGGATTGATCATGAAAAGTAGCAGGTTGAAGATTGGATTTGAGAGGTTTGATGGAAAAAAAGTTTCAACATATGGAAGGTGACGGTGGAGGATCTGCTAGTACAGATAGGATTGGATTCGACCTCAGAGGACAGGTCGGAGGGGATGAATGATAAGTAGTGGGTGTCCTTGGAGGAAAGGGCATGTGCCACGATTAGGGCTTGTTTGACAGATGAGGTATTATATGGCATATTGGAAGAGAGATCACCTAGGGGTTTATGATTGAGATTGCACATGTTGTACATGGAGAAGAATATGTGTAATAAGTTGATGCTGAAGAAGCAATTATATAGCCTTCAGATGTAAGAAGGTGAGGATGTTGCTGGGTATATTCAGTGGTTCGATCAAATGAGCATGGACTTGCTCAACATTAGGATGGAGCTTGAAGAAATGGACAAGAGCTTGCTGCTATTATGTTCGCTATCTATGAGCTTCGATCCGTTGGTGACGATGCTTCTATATGGTAAGGAGACACTGGTGTACAAGGGGATCGTGTCAATGCTCAGGTCAAACGAACATCGAGAATAAATGACAAAAAGGGAGGTTTACCAAGAGGATCTTATAGTTTCAAAGAGGCCCAAGAGTGGAAAGAAAAAGAGCAAGTTGATGGTGCAGAGACCGTCTAGGAAAGGCAGCAAGGCTAGGTGTTACAAGTGCAGTGAAGCAGGGCACTTTAAATGGGAGTGTCCACTTTGGAAGAAGTGCAAGAAAGGAGAAAGGAATGGCTCAGATTTCATTGGTTCAGTCGTCGAGTTAGAAGAGTTGGATGAGCTCTCAGTGATTTTAGAGGAGCTTGCGAGGTGCAGAGGGTTCGAAATAGCTTCAGAGGGATCCATGGAGTGTGGAGGTTCTAAAGGGGTAGCAACAGTGATCAAGATGCAGCGGCAAGCCTAGTAGGGCAGCGTTGGGTGGCTAGCCTTAGGGATTGGATTGACTTCTATGGCATCGAGAGGACTTCAGATTCAGATGGAGCACCGAGCAGAGGTAGCTTCATAAGTGGAGAGGGGTTTGGCATGAGTTCAGAGTGAAGGGGTGCAAGAGGAGTGATATCCCAGCACCAGTGCCAGGGCTACACAAAGCCAGGTGGAGTGGAGTATGCTGATAGAGAGGCATGGCTCTGAGGAGACCGTATCAGGTAGAGCATCAATTGCAGCAAGGGCCGGTATTAGAATGCTGTAGTTTCTCTAGGGAAGTCCAAGTCAACAATTGATGTAGTTATCAAGCAGAAGGGTACCTAGAAAAAATTCCAAGGTGGTACCAAGGAGCAAGCAAAGGTCTTCAGTCATGGAGGCAGTCATCCTAAAGGTCTCCAAGGGAGCTCAAAAGTTGAAGAGGATTGGTGGTGGTAAGGATATTTACACAAGGGGCTGTCAGGGTATGCAGAGACAGCGGGATTGTGTAGGAGGATATTGCCAGATTTGCCAAGACTTGGAGGCAAAAAGGTACAGATTGTAGGAATTGGTGTGATGCTCCCAAGCCTTGGAAGGCCACAAGAGAGGAGTCAGGATGTTGGCTCTGGGAGACTAGGACAAAGTGTGGTCCTAGGGCTAGGACAGGAGTTGTCCTAGGGTGAAGGCATCTACAGGCTTAAGGTCTAGGTGTTGAGGACCTTGAGGGTCTTGATTGGTGCTCCGAAGATTTAGAAACACAAGATGGAGTAAAGAACCAGAGCCAAGGTTGAAGACTGCAGGAAGGAGTTGTTTCAAGGTCGACTATATCTCAGGAAATAGAATGTAGGATTTCAAAAAACTATAGATGGCATAGAGGTAAGTCGACTCAGTGCCAGTTTGAGTCGACTCAGTCCTAGGTGAGTTGACTCAGTCCCAATTTGAGTTGACTCAAGCACAGAATGACAATAAGATGGATTTTCTATTTGGATCTAGGGTCGGATTTGATCCTAGGGATCTTAAGGCCTGGTTTGAGAGGTTTTAAGGGGGCTAACTCAGAGTTTGGATTGGGATTAAGTCCATAAGATGTATGGGTTAGTCTAGAGAGTTTTTTGTGCTTGGATTGTTGAACCTATTGTAATTGGTATATATACAGATCATTGTAATACCAAGATAGAAAGAAAAAAAGTAATGAGCTTTTTCTCCTGAAACCCTAGCTACCTCTCTTTCTCTCTCTCTCACATTCCATTATCTCCATCTAGGGTTGTATGCCAAGGATTATCCACGATCCAATCAAGGCTTTCGCATTCTTCTTTCTTACTTTTCTGATTTTTTGGATTAACACCCAGGTTCTACGCAAGATATCGATCTGCAACTGGTATCATAGCGGTATCAAGTTCTAACACTAGCTTCCTTACAGAGATCGCTCTTTGGATTGTCGAATCGGTTGATCTTTTGATTCTCTTCCTAAAAAAATCAAATAGATCTGTAGGAGGAATATGAAATCAAATCAAATTCAATTTTTTTTCACTTTTCTCTTCTCAAAAAAAAAATCAACATCTATAGAAGAAGACGAGATCAAATCTCTTTCTTCTTCCTTCTTGTCCAACCCTTGGACTAGATCTGAGTAGAAGAAAAAGAGAATCATCCATCTCATGGATCAAAAATAAATCAGATCAAATCTAATTTTAATGTCCAACTTTTGGACATCTATGGAGGAGAAAGAAAGAGAGAGACATGTCCAGCTCTTGGACAAGGGAGAGAGAGGAGTTTTTCTAACAACCAATAATTAGTTGTAAGAAAGAAGGGATAAGGTGAAAGAATTATGTCCTACAAGCCAATCACATATAGGATGCGATGGAGTATTTTTTTATATTTTATTTTTCAAACTCATGTACTTGATATTGTTAATTAATAAAATAGATATTTCGATTCATTATATGCTGCATTTTATAATTATTTTAAGATTATAATGAACCCCATAAGTTTGGACAATGATTTTAAGGTGGTGATGAGATCATGCCAGTGAGACCTAAATCTTTGATAGTCCTGATCTAAAATATTTTCAATCATGGGTTCATTGTGTTGAGGATCAATGATATCGATAAGGCTGACACATATGTATGCTCAATGGTGAGGATGGTTGATCTCATAACTACTTATGTGGCAATACTAATATAAAGATGTGGGTGTTCATTAGAAAATAAATTTACTGAATTATCCTGTGAGAGAACATCTGATGGAGTGTTATTTACATGTCAGTCGGTTGATCTCTAGTGGGAGTTATGCAAGTGATCCTTTGACATGAGATCGCCATGATACCATGTGTACATGAATCCATATTTTGGTTCACTTTTCAACTTGATCCTCTAATCCTTGTTTGAGGTGTTCTGAATATGATGAAGTATACATACAGATTGTGAGTGGTCAATAAGGGATCGGTTATTCCTAATAAGAGGAATGAACATCCTATGTGATCTCATAGGTTGATGATTATGGAAGTCTTTGATCAAGGCAGGATGATAATTAGAAAGAAATTTTTAATATATTATCTATTAAATCATCACCTTCTAATTGAGATACATTTAGATAAGCAATTAGACTTGACATGATTCCATGTGCATAGCTCATCGGGGTGTTGTATGATTGAAGGATCAAATTGCACGGTAACTTGCCACTGAAGAGTAGTTTTGGTATTTCTACTAAATTTTATCTCTTTTGAGTTGTCATGATATATTGCTAGACATCAATCTTGACTTGTGGACATATAAAAATTAAAAAAATTTAATTCAGGAATTAATTAGAAAGAGTCCTAGTTAATTAATGTAATTGGGCTGACTTAGTCTAATCGGATTAGGGTTAGGTCAAGAGTCAGAGTGCACTGCTGGCCAGGTTTTGAACCCAATGGATTACATATTTTGAAATTTGATCTTGATCTAATTTAATTAGGGTTCAATGTAAATCTTAGGGGTTAATTTGATATGCTAGCACATTGTATTAATCCAAGTTCCCAATTAGGTTAGTTCAAAAGAATTTGAGCTAGTCTTAACCTATTGCCTTTGATCTAATTAGATTAGGTCCAATTTATTTGATTTATTTTCTTATCTTGGAAGTATTTAAGATGAAAAAGAAGTCCTCCATGCCACCAGGTCTACGCCATTTATTTATTGTCGTCCCATTTATTGGCACCTAAGAGAAGGAAGAGTCCTTCTGCATTAAGGCACCTAACCATCTCCTGTTTATCCACTCATTCCTTAATTATCATATACTAAATTAACCTAAAAAAATTATGAGAAATAGAAGAGGAGGAGTCCTTCTATATGAAGGCTCTTCTATGCTAAATAATTCATTAGAGATTTAATTCTCCATGTGGAAAGGTGGAGTGCCAAGAGTTGGCACCCCTTAGGACTCCCTACCATTCCTTCATCCCATATTTATATGGGATGTCTCATATGGGTTAAAATCTTAGAAAAATTAGTTCTTAGGCATGTGATAAGAAAAGAAAAAGATAAAAAAAAATCAGAGCAAAAAGACAAAAAAATTGAGTGAAAAAAATAGAAAGAGAGGTGAGAAGAAAGGCAAGTGTGGTGTGCTTGTTCTAGGATTTGATTTTTTCATGTGTTGGAGTACAAAATCAAATCCTAGGTTGTAAGATTTCTAGAGAAAACTCTCTTAAAATGGTCTTAGTGGAGGAATCGAAGGTAAACAGGTGTTGGTGCTATTGTTCTTCAAGAAAGAAGCCGCAACACACTTGTGAAGAAAAAGCTGTGGTGCTGCACCGGTTGGGAAGGACCTTCATCATCTTTCGTGTGGATCACCATTGGAGAACTTCTACTTTAGAGTCTTATAGAGATTGTCATTTTACCATATTACTTATTTTAGTTAGTATAAGTTTCTAACTCTTTGCATGTTTGGTTTTGGTTCGTTCAACATCTATAAGGTGATTCTAGGGTTTGAGTTCTGATCGGCTAGTTTTAATTATTAAAGCTTTTGATATGCATGTTAAAATTTTTTTAAAATTTATATTCTATTGTATGACTAAAATCTAATAGTGGTATCAGAGCCACCCTTGTTAGATTTGATCAAACAAGTGCCAAAGTTGTAGTATAGATTTGATTTGATTCATATAATACCAATATGCTATATCGATTTCTAGCATTGGTCTTGTTGGGTATAAAATACCACCCAGCCGAAGTTAGTGATGGGAGTGACCCTCCGGGGATCCAGTTGACTTTCGGCCTCCGGCAACATCTCTTCAAACCTCCCGGGCGGTCGAGCCTCTGCCACACTCTCAAGTTTTGCCGACGGTAGGACCCCGCCAGCATCGACCGGATTCTTCGCGACGTCCGAACTCCTATGGGAGCTGGACCTCGCCCACAACTTCACCTGCAGGCTCCGCCGGGCTCCTACGGGAGCCAGACTTTGCCCCTGACTTTCATTGCAGGCGGACTTCATCCAGACTCCTACGGGAGCCGGACTTCGCCCCCGACTTCAACCGCAAGAAGGCTCCGCCCGGACTCCTACGGGAGCTGGGCTTCATCCCCGACCTCGACTGATGGTAAACTCCATCCGGACTCCTACGGGAGCCGGACTTCGCCCCTGACTTGAATTGCAAGTGGACTTCGCCCAGACTCCTACGGGAGCCAGACCTCATCTCCGACTCTGGCTACGGGAAGACTCTTCCCGGACTCCTACGGGAGCCGGATTTCATCCCCGACCTCGACTGATGGTAAACTTCATCTGGACTCCTACGGAAGCCGGACTTCGCCCCTGACTTTCACTGCAGGTGGACTTCATCCAGACTCCTACGGGAGCTGGACTTCGCCCCTGACTTTCATTGCAGGTGGACTTCATCCGGACTCCTACGGGAGTCGGACTTCGCCCCTGACTTTCATTACAGGCGGACTTCATCCGGACTCCTACGAGAGCCGGACTTCGCCCCCGACTTCAACCGCAAGAAGGCTCCGCCCGGACTCCTACGGGAGCCAGACTTCATCCCCGACCTCGACTGATGGTAAACTTCATCCGGACTCCTACAGGAGCCGGACTTTGCCCCTGACTTTCATTGCAGGTGGACTTCATCCGGACTCCTACGGGAGTCGGACTTCGCCCCCGGTTTCAACCGCAAGAAGGCTTCGTCCGGACTCCTACGGGAGCTAGACTCCGCCCACAACTTCAATTGCAGGCAGACTCCGCCCATACTCCTAAGGGATCCAGACCTCGTCTCCGACTCCAGCTGCAGGAAGACTTCGTCCGGACTCCCACGGGAGCCGGGCCTCGCCCCCAACTTTGACTGAAGGAAGACTCCATCCGGACTCCTATGAGAGCCGGACTCCGAGCTCCTCTCAGATGGGTGGCTAGCCACCTCTCTCCACCAGACACTCCAGCCAAACTCCGACCGACAGGCCTGGACCCCCTGGCAGGCCGCAGTAACGGCCACAGCACTGCTCCACTTCCTGCGATGGATTCCACACGGCTCCATCACTCCCTGGCAGGCCACAATAACGGCCACGATCCTGCTCTACTTCCTACGACGGATACCGCACGATTCTTCCATCCTCTGATAAGTCACGACAACGGACGCCGCTCCACTCCCCGCGACAGACTCCACGTGGCACGCCCCGGTGATAGCCACGGGTCCACTCCACTACTCTTCGCAACAACCTCCGCCTGACCCTAGGCAGCCCACTGCCAGACGGTTATAGATATCGCTATCAGTCTGCTGCCCCCTCCGCCTATAAAAGGGGGCCCCAGATACGTTATTCTCTAAGCTCTCATTTTTCTACCTAGAAACTCTGCTAAAATTTTTGTTCGAGCACTCCATTCTTGTTGAGGCAGAGAACTGACTTGAGCATCGGAGGGTCTTACCGGAGCAACCCCACCTCCGGTTTAGACTTCCTTTGCAGGTTCCGACGGCGACCGCGACTCACTCGACTCCAGCTTCTCCGACGCAAGCGGATTTTTGCACCAACAGGTCTTAAAATCAAAAATTATTTTTGATCTTGTTTGAAGCATAAATTTAAATTTTAGTTATTAAATTTAAAATTTATTATAATCTAAAATTTTATGGTTCATGATAGTTTGATGCTTAAATCATTTTGATTAAGAGTCTATTGTATATACATGCCAAATTCGATTAGGGTTTAGTAAGTTGATTGGACTTGTTATATCTTAAGTCAAAATTATTTGTATATCCTTTGTGATTCTAGCAATCATTTTTGGCATGATAATATGAATGATATTATAACTTAAAAAGCATGTTGTATAGCATGAATTGTTATATGTATGTTGTTGGTAAATGTGTCCCAAAGTCAATCGTCAGCCTGTTGACGGTTGTGCTATTTGATGTAATTATATATAAATTAATTATTAATAAAATATTTATTTGATAATTTTCATCACAAGCTTATACATCTTCTATATCGAACTTTTGTGCTATGATGAAAATCTTTAGGATTATTTTAAATCAATAAAAGAAGATTTATCATTTAGTCCTTAAATAATTTGCAACCAAATAATATGCTATTACTAAGACGATAGACATATGAAGTGTAGGTCATTGTGTGCCATATAAGTATTAGATGTATATCCTAAAAGTCAATATGGCTGACACATTATAATAAAGTTAGAAAATAATTTTGTACTTAATATATTAATTTGATTAATAAAAAAGTAAGTTTATTTTTCATTGAAGTGTGATGTTTCCTTGAATCGTCCATAAAATTAATATTTCGGTACATATTCTCAAAGTATTGAGAATTAGAGATATGTATATAATTCTTAAATATTTCTGATCATATTATCATCATGAGGATGATGATCGATCCTGATAGACCGATGCACAGATTACTTTCTTCGGTGTAGATAAGTTTTTGCTCTACAGTATAGAGACATTGAGTGACGAGTGTGGGTAGTTGTTAGAGAACAATCAGTACTGAGCATGATTATACGAGAGATCACTTGAATCTCTACTCGATCATCAGTAATTTTCTTGAAGTTGTAGTTGTGTGAATGGTTCTTTGACTTGCAATGGTATGACAGCTTGCAATGAGGCTGCTGAAGTTTGACTGACACATAAATATAGTCTCAATGAGCCTTTATAGTGGATGTTGGTGATAGTTGATCTACCGTAGGAGTAGGGTGCGCATCAAGATGGAATCTATCAACCTTAATAAGAGGAGTAGTCCTATAAAATTTGAGAGGCTAAGTCCGAGAGTCTCTGACCACAGCAGTATGATTAATGAAAAAGGGTTTCCATAAGAATCACAATTGACTTGAGTTGATCGAATCTATCATATAACTAATGATGAGGTTTGACAATTTATCCATGACCTACCATCTAGTCGGGACTCACGATAGAGGGACTGAATCACACATGAACAACATCTTGAAATTTTTTTTTTTGATTCTATTGAGTTGCCACTACATACTGCCAGGTGTCACTGGTGGTTTGTGAGAGCTCCTTAGGGTTGCTCAGGATTGACAATTCTTGATGAGTTAGAGTGAAATTGTTCTGACACTTTGAAAAGAGTTTCAATAATGCTATGATAGAGATCATTGTATATCTCACTACCAAATAGAATTGAACCTATGGGATCACACAACAAAGGAATTAGACCTAAAATAAGAAATTGAACTTATGAAGTCTTAGTTGGGTTTAGAGAAATCCTATTGGGTTTAGGTAACCTTGCTAGCACATGATTGGATCCAATTTTCTCTTTACGTTTGAATTTTTTATTTGATAAGATTAATTTAAATTTAATTACTTGCTAATAATCTCAATAAATTAGATTCATTGGGCTCCAATTATTGAGTGCCTAGGATTTTGGATCAAATGAATTAAGGGTTCAAGCCCTTAATTAATTTTTTTGATAGTTTTGATTGTGTGCCACTTGATTTGATCAAATTGAGCATGCCCACCCATTAGAGGGCATGTGGGACTAGCATGGGGCATCCCATGGGTGCCATGTGGTGTGTATAGTTGTGGGTGCAAAGATTTTAATAGTTGGTCCCTAAAGGATCTTCTAAAGGGAGTCAAATAACTAAAGGAATAAGGATTTCTAATGCAAGTAGGAGTTCTATTAAGTGGTTGTTTAATTTTGAATATGATTCAAACCTTATGCCTATTTAAAGAAATCTTCTCTAAGGCCTCTAGAAAATTGAACCAGCAGCCCCACATCTCCATAGAGCAGCCCACGCCCCCTCTCTTTCTTCTCCCTTCTCTTCTCCCTTGAAGATCCAATACCTAAGCCTTGAGCATCCTCCATCTTCCACGCCCAAAGGAGTTTGGGTGTCTCCTTTGTTTGCTAGTTTTTAATCCCTGATTGCTTCATAATCAAAGAAAGAAAAATAAGAGAAGAAGAGAAAAAAAAGATCAAGAAAAAGATCAAAGAGTTGATCGTGATCCAGACTTCGTTCAGATTTACAGGCTAATTTTTCTTAGAAAAAAAAAATCAATACCAAAGAGGATTGTTCAAGGTTGATACTGAGTGGATATCCATAGAGGTCGAATGTTTGCATGGTTAAGAGATAAACTATTCGCTTTTAGATCTAGATTTGAAGAAAGAATTTGTGAAACAGCTATGTGATTCGATCATATATTCAATTTCAGTATATATTCAATTTTAGCATATGAAGTAGATCTTAATATTTTATGTTTTATATTTTATACATATATGATACAGATTAAAAGATATTTTAATCTTCTATTCTACTGTATTTTTTAGAAAAAAAATTTTGAAACATATATGCATGCCTTAACGTGAAAAATCCAATAGTGGTATCAGAGCCACGAGTTTTATATGCATGAAATTGACATATATGTTTTGAAAAATATTTTAAAATCTAATTTTTTTCTTAATACATGAGATATATAGATGAGTGTATTGAATCTAAAATTTATTTTAGATTTAATTTAAAATATATAGTTGATATGTGAAAGCATGCATAGATCTAAATTTTGTTCTAGAATAGTTTCTAGTTCATACTTATATGATATATAGATGTATGTAGAAATCTGAAATTTAATTTGATGTAATTCATGATTCATATATGAGATATATGACTACATATTTATGTTAAAAAATTATTTTCGATATGATTCATGATTTGTATATGAAATATATGATATCATGTTATGATCTGAATTTTGTTTAGATCTGAATTATATATATATATATATATATATATGAGATATATGTTTGTATGTTAAATCAAAAAATTAGTTTTATGATTTAAAGTTTATCCTTCATGCAAAAAAGTTAGATCTAAAATTTAGTTTTAGAATCTAAAATTTGTGTTTGTGCATAAAGATTTTAGTTATGAAAAAATTAAAAATTAGGTCATGTAATTGATTGCATTTAAGATTTTTGATTTGAACATAATGGGTTTAATTCGATTAAGCATCAAACGAGTTAAGTATTGATTAGGGTTAGTTCAATTAAGTTATATGATCATACAATTATTGTTGATCAAATCAATTGAATCTCATATATAGAATCGATTAACCTAAGGACCTAATTTGGCTCGATAGCTTGAACCGAATTCGCTTGAGCTAACCTATTTGGACCAATTGACCCATAGGTGTCTAAGGTAAGTAATTAAGAGGTGGTTATTCAATTGGTTCGATTTGCTGACCCAGTCAATTAATTGATGTCTGAGAAAAATAATGGGGGGATTCTGTTGGAAAATATGTCCCAAAAGTCAATCATCAACCTGTTGATGGTTGAGCAACCTTGTATTGTAATTGATTTGTTAATAAATAAAATATATTTTTGGCATTTTCATCATAAGTTTTCATCTTCTAATGAACTTCGTTGTTGTGATGAAGTCCTTAGGACTATTTAGGTTTGATAAAGAGAGGATTTATCGATTAGTCCTTAAAACTGTTCACGACTAAATGATGGGCTGTTAATAAGGACGACAGCTTCTATCGAGCATAGGTCGCTGTAGACCATATGGGTTGGTTGTCCTCTTAACCAAGGAGTGTGGAGATACTGGTATGGCATACAGGTGAGATGTAAGGATACATCATCATTGAACGTGACTAACTCCAGATCATTTTGCTGTCGAGAATGTCTCTGATGGGATATAGGTATAAGTGTCCCTTAGACCTGAGATCGCCTCAGCGACTTGCAAGCAACTCACTGTGCTTTGGTACTGGACTAACTGAATTTCTAATTCAGTGATGGAAGGCTTCTGGACATAGTCAAGTATTTGCTTAGTCGGAGTGTGATCAAGATGGGATTGACCACTCTAAGAGTTGGAGAAGAATGAGTCCCTGTATTTCAATTTAGCAAAACCTTGGCCAGGGTAATCCATCAGATGGATTTGATATTTTGAAATACAATGTGGACAACCTAATCAGAGTTAACAGTTGAACTCTAAGCTATCCTATGAGCATTTTGGTCAAGGGAATGAATTATATGAAAACTATATCCACATGGGTTCTAAGGATATTATTCTACATATTCGACCTATCCGATCATTGGGTACCATTGCTAGATGGTCACATTGATTGGTATAAGAATTTATTCCTTTGCTGCTAGCTTAGGTTCGGATCTATGAGGTCACACACATTAGAGTTTATGATCCGATCGGATGGTTGATCAACGATTAAGAATCGTTCTAGGATTAAATGATCAATACGATTGACATTTAACCTAGTGCAAGTGTTGCAGGAGAATCAATTAGCAATTTGATTGCTAATTATCTTAATTTGATTAAGCTAATAGGCTGAGATTAAGTTTAATTGAATATTATTTAATTAGATTTGGTTTGGACTTGATTGGATCAAGTTCAATTAGTTTATTGGATAAGCCAAGTGCAAGAAAAAACTAGTTCTAGTTCAATTAGGACTTGGGTCAACCTAATTTCTAATTCGATTAAAAAATTAAATCAGATTTAAATTTAATTTAATCTGATTTAATTAAATTTTTAATTAGGTTAAGATCTATTTTAATTGGGTTGATTTAATTTTGGTTTGATTTGTTTGAGAAACCAAATTTGAACAAGTCATAGATTGAATCCTAGTAAGACTAGGATTCCACCTTGCGCCACCTTAGGCCCCCACGCTCACTCTCTCTTATTTTGTACGACAAAACCTTCTCTCCCAGGCCTTCACTCATGCCCAAAGCTTTTCACTCTTTCTCTCTTGCATAGAATGTGATTGTGGACCATGTTAAAGTAGGAATTAGTTTGGATTTCAAATTCTATGAGATAGAATTTTAGGAAACCAAAACTCTTTCCTTATGGCACTAATTTTACTCAATTTTTTTCTAAAATTTTCATGACTTTTATGGACATATTGTGCACCCTTTGCTAGTAGTCCATGGTAGAAAAAAAAAGGAGGGGCACCCAAGTGTTGGGCACCACTTTTCTTGCCCTGTTTGGATTTTCCTTGACTAGGTATTTGACCTAGACAAGGATTCTTCATATCTCATGATTTAAGATGAATTTCTTCTTGAAATTTTCATAGATTATAGAGCATTGAGAGATCTTTAGGGTGTGTGAAAATTAAAAAGAAAGAATGTTGGGACATGGAGATATAATAGACACAAAACTAAGTATCTGAGTTAGAGCAAAGAGAAGAAGAAAAGGGTCTTCTTCTAGGGTTGCTGAGTTCACCTCTTCCCTTCCTCCATCTGTGAGTTTTATAAGAGTGTCTCACATCCAAAACTCCTTCTCCTACTTCTCATCTTTGGAAGAGTTCAAATCAAGGAGAAGGAGGCATCTGATCGACCATCGAAGAAGGATCAGCATAGTACTAGCATATTGTGTTGATTTCTTGGACCAGAACTTCTGATCGTGATTCGTGGGCTTGTATGGATGACTCCTAGAGGTGGATGCATGTGTGGCTCGCAACATCATCCTCAAGTCCAGATCAATAAAGTTAGAACGTCTAACTTGTAAGGTAATAGATCTGATCTATTATATTTTACATACATTAGATGTAGTATAGAAACATATTGATATGATCAACATGTAGTTCTTGCTCTTTATATTTTAATTTTTGATTTAATGCCATATAATAATCATGTAATAGGATCTTAGATCTAGAGATTCTCTAATTTTATAAGATAAATTTTGATTTATTTTAGTCTTCTACTGCTTGATCTTGAAAAAGTTTCAAGATCTAACTCTGAAACTCTAGATCTGGTTCCTTCAGACTCCCATCGATCTCCACTTACCTGATCAATTTGAAAGATGGAGTCTTGAATGAGATTGCTTGGTGGTTTGGTTTAGCTCATGCCAATTAGATCAGTCATATGATGACTGATTGATAAGACCTAAACCTAAATCTCTTCATAAATATTAAGTCCATAGGTCTTCTACCGTTGTAGATGTGCAGACGTACTACTGATGTTGATTATTCTCAACTGATTACAGTGGTTCAGTTACACTAAGAACATCAACCACTCTATTAGTAAAGAGTTACTCCAGGGTAAGGATGGGGTTGGGCTCAATAACTGTTAGGTGTGGGACCTAATGACGGCCTTGCACCTGCTTGTGAACGGTGGGTCGGGCTTAACTAAGGAGTGTGGTCAATAACTATTAGGTGAGCCTACATGACTTAGAGACCAAGTTGCTGCAATATGCTTAGAGAAGCATCTGGTCAAAAAGTTATCCACGCATTGGTGTGCATGTTATCAATAACTATTAAGTGAAGTACATAGCATCGATGGGACCGTAGCACCCACTAGGAATCCATTTATCGCATTAGGATTTTCTTTTTCCACCCGAAGAGTGGAGGGATCTAAAAAATTAGTGAGAGTCATTGTTTGCATCTTAAAATTCCTAGAAGTAAATATAATTTTAAAGTACAAAAGTCTAACTTGAATCTCTACTCTCATAGTTAAACAATGTCAGCCTCAAATCCTCTATCCTGCATCCTTGAATCTAATCATTTGATCGAAACAAACTATAAAGACTGGCTAAGAAACCTCAAGATTGTCTTAACTTTTAAAAAACTAGGTCATGTACTTGATCAAAAATCTTTAGTGTTACCAAACCATCCTACTGCTGAGCAAAGAACTGCTTATGAAAAGTGGATGGATGAAGATAGTATTACCAAATAAGTGCTATGTGCTGATATCTATGTTAAATGAGTTGCATAGCCAGCATGAGCATATACCCACTGCCAAGGCTATGATCACTCACCTACAAGAGTTATATAGTGAGTAGAGCCGTACAGCATGTTTTGAAGTATCCAGGAGACTCTTCAATCTGAAGATGCGTGAAGGGCAGTCAGTCCATGAGCACTATATGATAGTGATCAAGGACATTGAGGAGCTTAAGAAGCTTTGAGCTTGATATGCAAAAGAAATTACAGATGGATTTAATCCTTCAATCTCTTACAAGTTTATATCATCAATTTATTATAAATTTTTATATGAACAAACTTGATTACACTATATCCAAACTGGTCAATATGTTGGTCACTATGGAAGGAACCTTTAAGAGTTCAAGGATCACTATTCTCACTGTCGAGCGGACTTCGTCCAAAAGAAAGTCTAGTTGGAAGAAGAAGAACAAATCCACTAAGAAGCAGAAGAAAGATAGAAAGTCAAAGAAGGACATTCCCAAGAAGGCCGAAGTAAAGAAAAAGTATTTCCACTGTGATGCTGAAGGCCACTAGAGGAGAAACTGTCCCCTTTATCTGGAGAGCCTAAAGACTAAGAAGGATGATAAACCTTCAGAAGGTATGCTCGTAATTGAATCTAACCTTACGATTTCTTCTACTTCTAGTTGGATATTGGACTCTAGTTCGAATGCTCATATATGTACCTCAATGCAGGATCTAATAGAAAGTAGGAGATTGAGGGAAGGTGACATGATCCTTCAGATCGACAATGGAGCAAAAGTTGCTGCAGAAGCCACTGGCACTTATTCTCTTCGATTATCGTCAAATTTTAGATTAGATTAAAAGATCATTATTTTATTTTTATAGCTAGTCGAAATTTGATTTTCGTATTTGTGCTAGCACAGAATGATTTTGATTTTAATTTCAATAAAGATTTTTATTTCATGTATTTATGAAATAAATTGATTGCATGGGGTCTTTTAATTGAAAGTCTATATTATTTGTATGTTGATACGAATGTAATTTGAACGAGCAAATAGTGAGTATCATAGGTCAAAAGAGATCTAAAGATGAAATTAATTAGAAGTACTTGTGGCATCATAGACTAGGTCATATTGGAGAGGATAGGATAAACAAACTGAAAAAAATAGAATTTTTGGCTCTCTTCATCTAGAGTCGTATCCAGCTTGTGAATCTTGCCTTCGAGAAAAAATGAACAAGTTACTCTTTGTATGACATGGAGAAAGGGCCATTGAGTTACTTGCCCTGGTACACACCAATATGTGTGGGCTATTTGATGTACAGGTCAGGGATAGCTACGGCTACTTCATCACCTTTACCATTGATCTGTCTAGGTACGGATATGTGTATCTGATGAAATACAAGTCTAAAATCTTTGAAAGTTCAAAGAATTTAGAAATAAAATAGAAAAATAAATAGACAAACCTATTAAGGTTCTTCGATCTGATCGAGGAGGTAAATACCTTAGTCAAAAATTTTGAGATATTAAGGACAATGGCATAGTCTCTCAATGGACTCCTTTCGGAACACCTCAGCTCAATAAGATATCCGAAAGGAGGAATAGGATCCTATTAAACATGGTCAGGTCCTTGATGAGCTTCACTGATTTTATCCTTATATCTTTGGGGACATACCTTATTAACTGCAATTCATCTGTTGAATAGGGTTCTATCAAAATCCGTTTCTACCACACCGTATGAGATATGATATGATAAGAAGCCAAGTTTAGGTTATCTTAAGACTTGAGGATGTCCGACCTATGTTAAGAGACAGATGGTTGATAAATTAAAGGATAGATCTGTAATCGCTTATTTTATAGGGTATCCAAAAGAATCAATGGGATACTACTTCTACTTTCCACAAGATCACAATGTGATTGTGAGTCGGAACGTCATATTCTTAGAAAAACAGTTTATCCAGGATGATGGCAGTGGGAGGTTAGTTGAGCTCGAAGAGAAGGTCTTTAAAGAGCAAGAAGCTATAGATCTTTCAGAATCCATTATCCATGAGCCAGTAGTTGACGTTCCTCAACCACCTCGTAGATATAACAGGGTCTCTCGACCTCCTAAAAGGTACATGGTTATGCTTACAGAGGAAGTAAAAGAAATATTCCTTATGAGAGATAGAGGTAGTGGTGATGATCCTAATACCTTTCACGAGGTGATGTCTGACATTGATTCTAAGAAATAGTTAGATGTAATAAAGTCAGAAATTGACTCGATGCATTCGAACTAAGTATAGACCTTAGTGGATCCACCTGAGGGTATAGTACCTATTAGGTATAAATGAATCTTCAAAAGAAAAATAGGTGTCGATGGTAAGGTAGAGACCTATAAAACTTAGCTTGTGACAAAATGTTATAGCCATCATGAGAGCATTGACTATCAAGAAACTTTTTGCCCGTAGCCATTCTAAAATCCATCCACACTTTGCTTGCTATTATAGCTTATTATGATTATGAAGTCTGACAGATGGATGTGAAAATTGCTTTTTTGAATGGATATCTTGAGAAAGATATCTATATGGAACAGCTTTTGGGTTTTACATCTGATGATGGTGATCACAGAGTTTGTAAGCTACAAAGATCCATATACAGATTAAAGCAAGCTTCTCAGAGTTGGAATCTTCATTTTGATGATGCGATCAAATTGTTTGTTTTTATCAAGAATGAAGAGGAACCTTGTGTATACAAAAGGATCAATGGGAGCACAATAACATTCTTCGTATTATATATAGATGATATTCTTCTCATTGAGAATGATATTCCTATATTGACCATGATCAAAAGATAGTTGTTTAAGGAATTCTCCATGGAAGACCTAGGGGAAGTATCATATATTTTTGGAATAAAGGTCTATAGGAATAGATCTAAAAGGATGCTAGGTTTGTCACAAAAGATGTATATAGAGAAAGTGCTGCAGAGGTTTAACATGAAAAACTCTAAAAGAGAACTTTTATCTTTTAGGCATGGTATTCATCTTTCCATGACGATGTGTCTAAACACATCTGAGAAAGTTTAGTACATGAGTAGGATTTCTTATGCCTCAGCCATAGGGAGTCTCATATATGCCATGCTGTGTACTCAATTTGATATTGCTCTTGCTGTGGGTGTTGCGAGTAGGTATCAGTCGAATCTAGACGAGGAGCACTGGATGGCTATGAAGAACATCCTTAAGTACTTAAGAAGAACTAAGAATTTATTCTTAGTCTTTGGAGGAGGTTCTGAGTTGCAAGTTGAGAGATATACTGATTTAGACTTCGTGTCTGATCCTGATGATAGAAAGTCTACATCAGAATATGTGTTCGTATGCAATGATGGCGCAGTTAGCTAGAAGAGTTTCAAGCAACCCATCATAGCGGATTCAACCACAAAGGATGAATATGTCGTTGCTTTGGATGCTGCAAAGGAAAGCTTCTGATTCAAGAAGTTCATCATGGAATTTGGGGTTATGGCATCAGATGCCATACCACTTTATTGCGACAATAATGGAGACATAGTACTTGCTAAGGAGCCAGGATCTCATCAGAAATCAAAGCACATCAAACAACGGTACCATATCATACGTGACTACCTCAAAAGAAATATGTCGAGGTGGAAAGAGTAGACTCCACGAATAACGTGGCAGACCCGCTAACAAAGCAATTGAGCCAGCCAAAGATGGAAGTCTACCTTGAGAAGATAGGACTTAAATTAGTGGCCAATTGGCTTTAGTTCAAGTGGGAGATTGTTAGATGTATGTCCTAGAAGCCAATATGGCTGACACATTATAATAAAGTTAGGACATAATTTTATACTTAATACATTGATTTGATCAATAAAAAGATAAGTTTATTTTTCATTCAAGTGTGATATGTCTTTGAATCATCTATAGAATTAACATTTCGGTACATATTCTTAAAGTGTTGAAAATTAGAGACATGTATATAATTTCTAAATACTTTCAATCATAGTATCATTATAAGGATGGTGATCGATTCAGATAGACTGACGTACAGATCACTTCCTTTGGGGTAGATGAGTGTCTCTGGTCTACAGTGTAGAGATACTAAGCGATGAGTGCAGGCAGTTGTTAGAGAACAACTAGTATTGAGCGTGACCATACGAGAGATCACTTAGATTTCTATTTGATCGTCAGTGATTGTCTCGATGCTATAGTTGTGTGAATGGTCTTTTGACCTACGATGGTATGATAGCTCGCAGTGAGACTGCTGAAGTTTGACTGACATATAAATATGGTCTCAATGAGCCTTTGTAGTGGATGTTGGCAATAGTTGATCAACTGTAGGAGTAGGGTGCGCATCAAGATAGAATCTATCGATCTTAATAGAGAGGAGTAGTCCTATGGGATTTGAAAGACTAAGTCTAAGAGTCTGTGGCTATAGTAGTGTGATTGATGAAAAAGAATTTCCATAAGGATCACAATAGGACTTGAGCTGATCGAATCTATCATATGACTGATGATGAAGTTTGATGATTTATCCATGACCTGCCATCTAGTTGGAACTCACGATAGAGGGATTGAATCACATGTAAACTACACCTTAAGGTTTTTTTTCAATTCTACTAGGTTGCCACTACATATTGCTAAGTGTCACTGGTAGATTGTGACAGTTTATTATGGTTGCTCAGGATTGACAATCTTTGATGAGTTAGAGTGGACTTATTCCGACCCATTGAAAAGAGTTTCAATGATGCTATGATAGAGATCATTGTATATCTCACTACCAAATAGAATTGATCCTATGGGGTCACACAACAAAGAAATTGGATTTGGATTAAGCAATTGATCTTATAAAGTCTCAATTAGATTTAGAGAAATCTTATTGGGTTCAGGGTAATCTTGCTAGCACATGGTTAGACCCCATTTCCTCTTTATGCTTGAATTTTTTATTTGATAAGATTAATTCAAATTTAATTATCTACTAATAACCTAAATGAATTAGATTCATTGGACTCCAATTATTAGGTGCCTAGGGTTTTGGATCAAATGAATTAAGGGTTCAAGCTTTAATTAATTTTCTTGATAGTTTTGATTGGGTGCCACTTGATTTGATCAAACTGGATGTGCCCATCCATTAGAGGGTGTGTGGGACCAGCATGAGGCATCCTATGGGTGCCATGTGGCATGTGTATTTGTGGGTGCAAAGGCTCCAATAGTTGGTGCCTAAAGGATCTCCTAAAGGGAGTCAAATAACTAAAGGAATAAGGATTTCTAATGCAAGTAGGAGTTGTATTAAGTGGTTGTTTGATTTTTGAATAGGTTCAAACCTTATGCTTATTTAAAGGAGCTTTCCCTAAGGTCTCTACAAAATTGAACCAGTAGCCCCATGCCTCCTTAGAGCAGCCCATGCCCCCTCTCTTTCTTCTCCCTTCTCTTCTCCCTTGAAGATCCAACACCCAAGTCTTGGGCATCCTCTATCTTCCATGCCCAAAGGAGTTTGGGTATTCCCTTTGTTTGCTAGTTTCTAATCCCTGATTGCTTCATAATCAAGGAAAGAAAAGTAAAAGAAGAAAAGAAGTGAAGGAAAAATCATCTTTTTCCTTGTAGGATCTTCCAGATCTAATGAGATCTGGGGCGGAATATTTTTTTAAAAAAAATTATCCTACTTTATTTTAGATCTAAAGTCTATTAGATTTAATTTTTATTATCTGATATTTAATCTAAAATTAAATCTAAAACTTGAGGATTAGACGAATATCTCTAGGATAACTAGATTACCCTATAGATGATCGCAGCAACGCCCGAGGTTCTAAAATAGTCACGCAGTCATCTGGCCTCTATCGGTATCCACTCGAGTAGGATCTAGATCATCTTCTCCTTGCAAATTTTTGCTCTAAAAATTAGATCTAGATCTGATCTGCAAGATCTTCAAAAGATTTTCTGAAGCTAGAGCAGCAGCTTCTCGACAAATCCCTACAGCCTTTTGATCAGGGAGCCACCACACCTTGGACAAGCACCAGATGGATGCCCAACCTCTTGGACATGAAGAGGAGAGGGAGAGGAGCAGAGGGGGCATGGAGAAGTGGAGGGGTTTCACATTTTTGCTAGGTATTGAGTAGATTCTCTAAACCCTAGGCGCAGACAGGGTTTAAATAGACCCTGCTGCGCCATGCAGTGCCACATCATTCAACCAATCAAAAAATTTTAATTAATTCTGAAAAAATTTTGATTGGTGGAGTGATGTCATATGATCATATCAGATAAGAACTCTACCAAACCCTCCTACTGTTGGCACCAACACTGCTGGATAAGCACAGTGAGATTGGCACCCAATAGTTTGAGTCGATCAAGACATAGAGTCCTCATCTCATGGGACTCTATCCTTATCCACTTGGGGTGCATGCCATATCTGATTATAGCACCCACTTTGAGGGTAAAATTAGCAGGTAGACACACAAAAAATTCTCCAATGACCTCTTGCCAAGTGGCCTTTAGTCCAAGGTCCATGGGTCCACGTTTGACCGATGTTCTAAAATGAAAATGGCAGGTGACAGGAATTGGCAGGTGTTGTCTTAAATTTATCTCATGAATTAAGATAAGTTTTTTTGAGCTGGACTGGCTCCAGTCAGACTGAGAGAAACCTTCTTAAGGTTCTCTGAGTGAGTCAAATCATATTTGGCTCAGTCAAGATAGAAAAGATTACACGAGGAGAAAGTTAGGCTCAATCGTGTGCTAGCATGATTTTCTTGATCCTAATTGGATCTAATCGAAATCAATCGAACTGGACTAGCTCAATTGATGACATCTAGATCCTAACTCTTGTTTGTGTGATCCAGTTAGGTTCATTTTCGTATGATAATGAGACATGTCGTGATCTCATCATCGACATCATCGAAACTCCTTTCAATGGACCAGAACTCTTCTGATTCAGACAATTTAGAATGATCGATCATCAATATCATTCTAATTGCTCCCAAAATCCATCAGTGACACCTAGCAGTATATGATGGCAACCCATTAGAAATGAAGATGAACCTCTCGATGCAGCTACCTGTGTGATTGAGTTCCTCTATCATGAGTCCGATTGAATTAGGGTTAAGGTGAACTCGTCAAACCCAACATCAGTCATATGAATCAATCGATCAATCCAAATCCGATGTGAAACCTTAATGAAAAACTCTTTTCCATTATTTCATTCTGTCATGGCCATGGGCTTAAGGACTCGATCTTTCGATCATCATAGGACTACTCTCATCTACCGAGGTTGATAGATCCCATCTTGGTGCAATTGGTTCCTACAATGAATATGCTATAGCCAACATACACCTCAGGGTTCTGAATGACTAGGAGATCGAGTTATGGTGTAGTCAAACTATAACACACTCAAGGTGAACTGTCGATGTACCTTAGGTTAAAGAATTAGACACATAACTGCAGCATCGAGCTAGTCATCGACGAGAAGGTAGACTTCCTTATGACTGCTCGAGGTGGTCATGCTCAGTACTCTCATTCTCAACAAATACCTGTACTCTCATTCTAGTGTCTCCATACTGTAGACTCAAGATACATCTATCCTAAGAAAGCGATCGTACACCAACCTTTCGAATCGATCACCATCCTCATGATGATCCTATGGTCAGGAGCTGTTTATGAGTTGGTTACGTAAATTCATGCCTTAAATTTTCAACTTTTGAAAATATGAATTAACATTCCTACTAACTCAAAGGATATATCACAGACATAATGTACACAATGTGATAGTAGAATAATCTTTTTATTCATTTATAGTCAAAATTATAAATTTGCCCTTATATTTGTACAGGAATGTGTTAGCCAATCTGGCATCTAGGGCACACATCTAACAAACTCCCACTTGACCTAATGCTAATTGGCTACATATCTAAGTCCCATCTTCTCAAGGTGGGCTTCGATCTTCTACTGGCCTAATGGTTTTGTCAGTGGGTCTGCCACATTGTCTGTGGAGTCGACTCTCTTAACCTCGACATAACTCTTTTCAAGGTAGTCACAGATTAGAGAAATCGTCGCTCGATATGCTTGGACTTCTGGTGAGACCTTGACTCCTTAGCTAGGGCTATGACGCCATTATTGTCATAGTAAAGAGGGATGGCATCCGATGACATTACTCCAAGCTCTGCGGCAAACTTCTTATACTAGAATGCCTCCTTTGCAGCTTTCGATGCAGCAATATACTCTGCCTTCATAGTGGAATCAGTAATTACCGTCTGCTTGAAACTCTTCCAGCTGACTGCTCCACCATTGCAAATGAACAGACTCCAAGATGTCAACTTTCGATCATTTATATCAGACATAAAGTCTGAGTCTGTAAATCCCTGAACCTGTTGTTCTCCATTCTCAAAGACTAGAAACATATCCTTAGTCCTTCTCAAGTACTTAAGGATACATTTCATAGAAGTCCAGTGCTCTTCATCTGGATTCCACTGATATCTGCTTGTGACACTTACAGCATGGGCTATATCAGGTCATGTACATAGCATGGCATACATAAGGGATCTTACTCATGCATTCAATCTCCTCAGGTGTGCTAGGGCATATTTTCTTGGAGAGATGAATGCCATGTCTAAAAGGTACTAAACCTCTTTTGAAGTTTTCCATGCTAAACTTTTTTAGCACATCCTCTATGTACATCTTCTGTGAAAGTCCTAGCATCCTATTTGGTCTATCTCTATAGACCTTAATACCCAGTATAAAAGATGCTTCTCCTAGATCTTTCATTGAGAACTCCTTAGACAATCATATTTTGACTGAGGTCAACATGGAAATATCATTCCCAATCAGGAGGATGCTATCAATGTACAGTACGAGGAAGATAACTGCACTCCCACTTACCTTCCTGAATACATATGGTTCTTCCTCATTCTTGATGAAACCAAATATTTTGATCACATCATTGAAATGGGTATTCCAGCTCCAAGATGCTTGCTTAAGTCCATAAATGGATCTTTGCAGTTTGTAGACCTTGTGATCATCATCATTAGATGTGAAACCAAGTGGCTGTTCCATATAGATATCTTCCTCAAGATATCCATTTAAGAATGTTGTTTTCACGTCCATCTGCCATATTTCATAATCAAAATAAGCTGCAACAGCAAGGAATGTGCGGATGGATTTTAGCATGGTTACGGGCGAAAAGGTATCCTGATAGTCAATGCCTTCGCGCTGACTATAACCTTCCGCTACGAGCCTAGCCTTGAATGTCTCCACATTTCCATCTGCATCTATCTTTCTCTTGAAGATCCATTTACACCTAATAGGTACAATACCTTCAGGTGGATCTACCAAGGTCCAGACTTGGTTTGAGTGCATTGAGTCAATTTCTGATCTCATTGCCTCTAATCATTTCTCGGAGTCGATTTCTGATATTACCTCGTCATAGATCTTGGTGTCATCACCATGAGCCCCATTTTCCGTGAGGAACATTTCCTCTACTTTCTCTTGAATAGTACCTAAGTACCTTTCAGGAGGATGGAAAACCCTAGTCAATCTACAAGGTGGAAGAGATTGTATTAGGACTAGTTCTAATTGATTGGGTTCCTCAGATTCTTTAGCTCATTGCTCTTGGGAGACATTCTCCTTGAGCTTAATTATTCTTTCGATGCCACTATCTTGAATAAATTATTTTTCAAAAAAAAATACCATGTCGATGAACAATCACATTGTGGTCTTTCGAAATATAAAAATAGTATCCTAATGACTCTTTAGGATATCCTATGAACCGAGCTCTTAAAGATCTGAACTCTAACTTGTCCGCCTGCTGTCTCTTGACATGAGCCAACAACCCCAAATTCTGAGATGACTCAGACTTGGTTTCTTATCATGCCATATCTCATACGGTGTGGTAGGAATAGTTTTAGAGAGAACCCTATTCAATACATATATTGCTGTCATGAGATAATGTCCCCAAAGAAACTCAGAGAGGTCCGTGAAGCTCATCATGTGTTGCCCAGCTATGCAACCCAAGAGGGGGAGTGAATTGGGTTTCTAAAAATTTAAACTTAACTTACAGCTTATGAAGAATATTTAATAATAGAAAGATAAGTAAGGAGAGTGTAATTGATGTACAGGTAATGGTTGGATGCAGGAATGCAAGAGAATAAAGAAGTTTAGAAGAAGGACAATTAAGCACAACACAAACAAGAGGATTTATAGTGGTTCGGTGCCAACCTTGCACCTACATCCACTCTCCAAGCTCCTACTTGGGAATTCTAATCCACTAAATTGTATTCAACCTGAATACACTCGTCGGAACCTCCAACTCTAGCTATCCTAAGCTAGTCTACTTATTTTTCGGGTACAAGCCAACCCAATACAATCCGATTCAAGGTTCAGATCAACCTTTCCATATTTTGAAACCATTCCAAAATAAAAAATAAGATTCAAAAGGAGTATTACAGTTAATAGCACAGAAATACAAAAGAAGCTCCTTTAATGAGCGAATAAGGCATTAAATACACTTTACACAATTTGAAGGAAGCTCTTTCTAATTTTCTCAAAGTAGTTGGAGACTTGAATGAGCACTTGAGGAGTTGGGGAACTTGAATTAAAAGTTTCTTGAATGCTTTAGGTGGGCTCTTGCTTAGAGTTGTAAAGAATGCTTGAAGAACCTTTTTCAAAAATCTCTCTCTTTTTTGATTCCCTCCTTTAAATCCCTTTATACAACTTCAAATAATGGTGGAGAGTAATCTGGGCTGAAATAGAGCCGTTAGAGCACATTAAATGAGTATTAAATGTAATTGAAACGGGTTAAAAACTAGCTATTACAGAATTTTTCCATCACAGAGGTCAACTCATAGGGTCGACTCATGCTCATGGGTCGACTCATAGGGTCGACCTCTGTGGAACAGAACAGAAAATGACTGTTCTGTAATTTTGGCCTGCAAAGCAGCAGAGGTCGACTCATAGGGTCTACTCATGCCAAGGGGTCGACCCATGTGGTCGACTCACAAAAGTGCCGGCCAAAATTTCAACGTGACGTTCAGCCCTTTAAGCCATGAGTCGACTCATGGGGTCGACTCAAAAATAAAAATCTGGTTTTCTTACAAAATACACTTCTAAAAATATTGAAATTTCCTCCAATAGATTGTACGTCTTCAGTTCTTGCTCTTGAGGCTTCTGAATCAGGTCTTGATAAAATTATGATTTTACCCCTGAAATGCAATAAATCTTTTTTCAAGCCAAGATCATTAGTAATCCCCTCAAATACTTTGTAATCATCAAAATCAATTCAAGGAGCAACAATCTCCTCCTTTTTGATGATGACAAAATACTTGAGCAAAAGTATATAAAAGTATTGAACATAAATTTTAAATGTATGAAGATGTATCACTTAGATATTATAGCCAAGTATTGTAACAAAATGCATTATAAGCAGTTTGAAGACAAATTTGAAATTTGCTTATAAGTTCATTTGACATAACAATTTACTTAATGTTCAATCTTTATTGCTTTTATTGCTAATGTTCAATCTTTATTGCTCTTATTGCTCAACCTCAATCTCGATGCTCTACTCCCCCTTTTTGACAGCATCAATTGAGATTCTTTACTTTCCTTTTTTTGAATATATTTTCTCTATTCCTTCCTTTTGATGGGATCAATTTTATATTTTTAGCTTCCTTCTTTATTGCTTATTATTTTACTCCCCCTCAATATAGCAATCGTAAAAATAATATATCAATTTGCTCATTGAAAAGATATTGCTATTCAAGTATTTCAGAATTTAAAAGTAACTTCATTTGATCAGAGATATTCATTGAAAGTTAAAGTGTATATATATATATATATCCAAAGGATGAGTGAGTACAAAGGTGTTTCAATATATAAGTGTTGACTTAGAGTACAAAAGACATGGATAGAAACTATCCAAGAGTCAATCAGTCAACATTGCATTATATGGCCTACAAGATAGATCCTAGACAAAAACTAAAGAAAAGACAGATTACACTGGATCTAATAGATATCATGACTGAATGGATCGGAGTCTGATGAATCAAAGATGGGGTGAGGAGATGAAGCATCATGTCCACGAGCTCGACCTCGATCGCGTCTGCCTCTGCCACAGATAGAGGTGCCAGCACGAGTGGATGGGTGAGAAGATCCTGAAGGCTGAGAAGCAAAGGACTGAGCTACAAGAGATAGTCTGATGGTGTCCAGAAGGTTCAAAGCTCTTGAAACAAATTGTAGCAGTGCAGTGAACTGAGTGGAAGCATGCTCACTAGAGCCCCTGATCTATCTCCTCAGAAAGTCAAAATCACTCTCTAAGACTCCTCACAGTCTGGCTGCCTCCGCAGATAAGTCTGAGACCTCAGTTATGTCCTCATGTGGCTGTGGATGGGCCAGAGCTAGCACTTGCCTCTGCAAGTCAAATACTCTGCCAGTCAGTCTCACTATACAACCCTCAAGCTGCTCGATGCATACTGACTGATCAGAAATCATCTGGAACACAGTGGAGATATGGGGGATCAGTGTCTAATCAGATACATCGTGAGATGTCGATCCCTGAGCAAAAGCTGAAGTACCCAACTGACATGAGAGTATGGAAGCTACACACTGAGATATCATCTCTATCTGATCATCAGTCAATCTGATCTCTGAAGGATATGCTTTACTGTCCGACTGCTGAACTGAAGTGTGCCTCCTCGCAGACTCTGAGGGCCCAGCCTCATAGTCAGAAACAAATTAAATATCTAGAGATACAGCCCTGTGATCACGGAGAGATGATGATGGTCCTTCCTCCTCTGCTCTATCCTCAGCTCTCTCTTCCACACCCTTTGTCCAACCACCATCAGTCTTGAAAAATCCCATGCGGTGCAGAGTATGGCGGTTGATAGTGTCAGAGTGAGATAGCCTAGCTACTGCCTCCCCCTCAAAGCTAACTCCAAACCTCCTAAATACTAAAGTGAGAGCCATATCGAAAGGCAAATGTGCCTTGGACCTATTCGAGGTCTCTCTCATAGCCTCAATCATCAATGCCGGGAGGTTCAGGGGGGTTTGAGTAATAACATGATACATAATGCAGATGTCCCGACCAGAGAGGAGATCATGTCTACCACTTCTAGGGAAAAATAACTTGGTTACTATTTGGTGTAGCAGCCTCATCTCAATGGAAAGAATCTTAGCCTCTAATTTGTTTAGGCTTCCAGTGAAGGTTCTTCCTAGAATTACATTTATTCCCTCTTCTTTAACTGGGAGTTCCATGTTTGTGTATCCCTCACAGGGTAAATAAAGAATTTCCCCCAAGAGCATAGGATCTAGGCTAATTTCTATATCCTTTACTGTGGATTTTACTATTTCATTGCTGTATCCCAAATTCAGATAAAATTCTCTAACAAGATCTACATAGGTATTTTCTTTTAGAGAGCAGTAGAATTTTCAACCTTGGTCCTTAATTTTTGATCCGATAGAGAACCCTTCCTTTTCAAAAAATCTAAAATCAATATTTTTGCCAGGCTCTACCTTCCTATCGAAAAGGGGTACCTTACTGGGGCTGATTGGAGATTGAGTTGTAGCTGGAGCAGATGCAGGAGCAAGATTTGAAGCAGAAGTGGCCTCGGTTGTTTGTCTCTTTCGCCGCACACTTTCTTCCAACCCACGAACTGATTTTCTCCTCAGTGGAAGCTTCATCTTCGAAGCCATTTGCACAAGCAGAGCAGGCAAGGAACTTAGGAGAGTAAATATGGGAAGAGATAAAGGATTTTTTTGGGGAAGGATAAAAATTTTGGAGAAGAGGAGTGCCGATTTGGAGAAGATGGGTAGAGTCTAGGGTAAGCTTGACTCGCTCCAAATGGAGAAGGAGAAAAGAGAGGAGCTTGGTTCCAAGAGGGCGATTTAGAGGGTGAGAGATGGTGGGAGAAGAGTTTTGGAGAAAAACTTGGGTTTGAGATAGAAGAGAGGGAGTCTTTTGGTTTGGTGGAAGGAAGAAGACGAAAAGTTGGGTCGGCTCAAGGGAGGTTTTCCAACAAAAAGAAAGTGCCTGAAGGATTTAGTCAAAATTACAGGTTTACCCTAGGGTCGACCCTGGGGGTCGACTTATGGCACGGAGAAATTCAGAAAAATGATGAAACAATTTCGAAAAAATTTGAAATATTATGAGAAGGATGTTTACCCAAAAATTAATCATAAGAATGTTTATTTTGGGCTTTTGAGCTCAAAAAAAAATGAGAATTAAGCTAAAAGAATTTTTGGCATTGATATCTTGGAATCAGAGAGACACCCAAGCAAATGGATCAAGGATTCTTAGTTCTCTCCTAATTTCACAAAATCTATCTTCACTTAAAGCCTTGGTAAAGATGTCAGCTAATTATTTTTCAGTGCAAATATAGTCAAGAATTATGTCTTTATTTTGGATACGTTCTCTTATGAAATGATGCCTGATTTCAATATGTTTTGACCTAGAATGTTAAATTAGATTTTTAGTGAGATTTATAGCACTAGTGTTATCACATCTTATGGGAGTTTCATTAAGCTTGATACCAAGTCTTCGAGTTGTTGCTTAATCCACAAGATTTGAGCACAACAACTTCCGGCTGCAATGTATTCAGTCTCGACTGTAGACAGAGCTACCGAGTTTTGTTTCTTGCTAAACCATGAGATTAGGTTAACTCCAAGAAATTGACAAATTCCACTAGTACTTTTTCTATCTAATTTACATCCAGCAAAATCGGCATCTGAATATCCTATTAAGTCAATTAATGAGTTCTTAGAGTACCATGATCCTAGAGTTTGTGTACCATTTAAATATCTAAGGATTCTTTTAACTGCATTCAAGTGTGATTCTTTTGGATTTGATTGAAAATGAGTACATAGGCAAATACTAAACATAATATCAAGTCTACTAGTAGTTAAATATAACAGAGAGTCAATCATGCCTCTATAAAATTTTAAGTCTACACTTTTACCTTCTTCGTCCTTGTCAAGCTTACATGATGGGCTCATGGGTGTGCCAATTACTTTGGAGTTCTCCATTCCAAATCTTTTGAGTAATTCTCTTGTGTACTTGGTTTGGATGATGGAGATTTCTTCCTTCATTTGTTTGATTTGGAGTCCGAGGAAGAATGTGAGTTCTTCCATCATGCTCATCTCGAACTCCCCCTGCATGAGCTTTGCAAAATCTTGATAAAGAGTTTCATTAGTAGATCTAAAAATAATGTCATCAACATATATTTGTATAACTAATATATCATCTTGATTTCTTTTAATGAAAAGAGTTATGTCTATATTTCCTCTTGAAAAATCATTATTAAGTAGAAATTTACTTAGCCTTTCATACCAAGCCCTGGGTGCTTGTTTCAAACCATATAGAGCTTTATTTAATTTAAAAATATGATTAGGAAAAGCATGATTTTCAAAACCTAGGGGTTGTTCTACATAAACTTCTTCAGCGATATATCCATTCAAAAAGGTACTTTTGACATCCATTTGGAATAATTTAAATTTCATAAAGCAAGCATAAGCAAGTAGAAGTCTAATTACCTCTAATCTAGCAACAGATGCAAAAGTCTCATCAAAATCAATTCTTTCTTCTTGATTATAACCTTTCACAACTAATCTTGCTTTATTTCTTATCACATTTTCATGTTCATCCAATTTATTTCTATAGACCCATTTTGTGCCAATTATTGAGTAGTTTTTAGGTCTTGATACTAAGGTCCATACATTATTTCTTTCAAATTGATTAAGTTCTTCTTGCATTGCATTGATCCAATTATAATCTTTTTAGCTTCGTCTATAGTTTTAGGTTCAAGAGAGAGACAAAAGCAAAATGATTGAGTACATCTTTAAGTGAGGAACGAGTTCTTACACCATGTGTTAGATCACCAATGATTAGTTCCTTGGGGTGATTGTGATCATACCTCCATTCCTTGGGTAGATTATTTGTACCTTGAGGTTGTTCTTGTCGTTCTTCACCTTTCTCATTTTGTTTGTCTTCAAGTTCTTCATCATCTTGAATTGTTGAATCTTTTAAATTGATCTCCTTTATTCTTTCTATAAGAGGATCTGCATCATCAAAACCTTCATTCTTCCTTGAAAGAAGATCGTTAGTTTCATCAAAGACAACATGTATTGACTCCTCTACTACTAAGATTCTTTTTTGAAAACTCTAAAGGCTTTGCTAGAAGAGGAGTAACCAAGAAAAATCGCTTCATCAGATTTTGTATCAAATTTTTTCAGTCTTTCTTTATCATTATTTAACACAAAATATCGACAACCAAAAATATGAAAATATGTAATGTTTGGTTTTCTACCTTTCAAAGCTCATAGGGAGTTTTTTTTTAAATTTATCTAATTAAAGCACGATTCAATATGTAACTTGCTGTGTTGATAGCTTCCACCCAAAAGTATCTTGGAAGGTTGCTTTCACATAGCATGGTACGGGCTATTTCTTTAAGGATTCTATTTTTTTTTCTACTACTCCATTTTGTTGGGGTGTTCTAGGTGCTAAAAAGTTGTGTCCTATTCCTTTTTCATCACAAAACTTTTTAAAATCTTGATTTTCAAATTCGGTTCCATGATCACTTCGAATATTTTGAATTGAAAAACTTTTCTCATTTGTGACTTTTCGATAAAATTTAGAGAAAACTTGAAAAGTTTCATCCTTGTGTGCCAAAAAGAAAATCTATGTAAAATGAGAGAAGTCATCGATAATTACAAAACCATATTATTTTCCTCCTAGACTAGTAGTTCTAGTAGGTCCAAATAAATCCATATGCAATAATTCTAATGGCTTAGTAGTTGAAACAATGTTTTTAGATTTGAATAAAACTCTTGTTTGTTTACCTAGTTGGCATGCATCACAAATTCTATCCTTTTCAAAGTTCAATTTGGGTAAACCAATAACTAATTCTTTCTTAATGAGTTTTGAAAGTGAATGCATGCTAATATGTGCAACCTACGATGCCAAAGCCAACTTGTCTCATTAATCTTGGCATTCAAGGATACTAGGCATTGCATGTTTATTTTGGATAGATCATTCAAATCTACCATATAAACATTGCCATGTCTATGCCCAACAAATTTAATGCCTTCATTAACAAGACTAGTTACAATGCAAACAGAAGATTCAAAAATAACTTTGTATCCTTTATCACAAAATTGACTAATGCTTAATAAATTATGTTTTAAACCATCTACTAATAAAATATTTTCAATATACTTGGAGGGAGTAATACCAATGTTACCTATACCGATGATCTTTCCTTTGCCATTGTCTCCAAAGGTGACCATCCCTCCATTTTTAGCATCAAGTGTGATGAATTGAGATTCATCACCAGTCATGTGTCTCGAGCATCTGCTATCAAGATACCATTTCTGGTTTGCTCCTTGGGATGCTAGACACACCTGCAAGCAAAAGTCAATTTTTACTTTAGGTACCCAAGCTTTCTTGGGTCCTTTTTGGTTAGTCACAATGGTTCCTTTTGGAACCCATATTTTCTTTGCATTAGAATTTAAGAATTTGTTAGAGAGACAAGTGTATGATTTGTGACCTATTTTACCGCATTTGAAGCAAGTAATGTTTGAAAACTTATTGTTTGAAGAGTTTACATAGATATTTTTTAGAAACTTTTGTTTCTTTAAGGGGTTGTAACCAAGACCAGCCTTATCATAAATAGCCTTTTGATTTTCAAGAATCATATTCAGTTTATTAGAACTTAAGGTGAATTTTTCAACTATAGATTTTAGCTTAGCAATTTCATTCTTTAAGTTCAAATTTTCTTGAAGCAGGATAGATTTTTCATTTGAAATATTCTCATTTTGTTTTAGTAAAGATTGATTCTTTGATTTTAACTCTTTGTTCGTTACCCCTAGCTTCTTAAGTTCGTCAATTAAATCATAAAAAGCTTCATGAAGTTCTTCAAAGGTAAAGTCAACAGGAGTATCAGAATTTACCTCATTTTCATGTGCCATAAGGCACAAGTTGGCTTGTTCATTTGAGTCTTCTTCTTCAGAGCTTGACTCATCACTTCCACTCCAAGTAGCCATCATGGCCTTCTTCTTGTACTTTTTGAGACCCTTCTTCAGTTGAGTATTCAGACTTGAAATATCCCAGTTTCTTACATTCGTAGCAAATAAGGGATTGGTCTTTATCCTTTTTTTTACTATATTCTCCTTTTATGGGTGGCCTCTTTCTCATTTCTTTTTTTTTTTCTTCAAAAATTTTTTAAACCTTCTAGTAATGAAAGCCATTTCTTCATCCTGCTCTTCATTTTTCGTATCATCAGTTTCTTCATCAAGTTGAGCCATAGATTTGAGGGCGATTGTTCTCTTCTTTTTGACTTCTTCTTCTTGATGTTGTTTCATGCTCAGCTCATGTGTCATCAGTGATCCTAGAAGCTCTTCCAAGGATAGGATGTTCAGATCTTTGGCTTCTTGGATAGCGGTCACTTTGGCTTCCCAAGTTCTTGGTAAGGACCTAAGAATCTTCCTCACGAGGCCGCTGTTAGAATAAGACTTACCAAGACTTTTCAAACCATTTATAATATCAGTAAAGCGAGTAAACATTTCAGTTATAGATTCATCATGCTCCATTTTAAAAAGTTCATATTTATGCATGAGCATGTTAATTTTGGATTCTTTCACTTGATTAGTTCCTTCATGAGTTACTTCTAATCTATCCCATATTTTCTTAGCAGACATGCAAGTTGAAATATGATTGAATTCATTTGCATCTAGGGCACAATACAAGACATTCATGGCTTTAGCATTTAGTTGAGCCATTTTCTTATCAACCTCATCCCATTCTTTTTTGGGTTTGGTTGATTCCATACCGTCAATAATTTTAGTGGGTGTGTGTGGTCCGTTTACTATGATACTCCACATATCATAGTCAAGTGCTTGAATGAAGATTTTCATCCAAGCTTTCCAATAGGTATAGTTTGACCCATTGAAAAGTGGAGGTCGGTTAGTGGACTGCCCCTCGGCTAGAGAAGTGCCAACTTGAGTTGCCATAAATCTTTAGCTCTTTGATTGGTTAGATCAAAGTAGGGCTAGAGTACTGGGCTCTGATACCACTTGTTGCCCAGCTATGCAACCCAAGAGGGGGGGTGAATTGGGTTTCTAAAAATTTAAACTTAACTTACAGCTTATGAAGAATATTTAACAATAGCAAGATAAGTAAGGAGAGTGTAATTGATGCACAGGTAATGGTTGGATGCAGGAATGCAAGAGAATAAAGAAGTTTAGAAGGAGGGCAATTAAGCACAACACAAACAAGAGGATTTATAGTGGTTCGATGCCAACCTTGCACCTACATCCACTCCCCAAGCTCCTACTTGGGAATTTCAATCTACTAAATTGTATTCAACCTGAATACACTCGTCGGAACCTCCGACTCTAGCTATTCCAAGCTAGTCCACTTATTTTTTGGGTACAAACCAATCTAATATAATCTGATTCAAGGTTCGGATCAACCTTCCCACGTTTTGGAACCCTTCCAAAACAAAAAATAATGACTCAAAAAGAGTATTATAGTTAACAACACAGAAATATAAAAGAAGCTCCTTTAATGAGCGAATAAGGCATTAAATACACTTTACACAATTTGAAGGAAGCTCTTTCTGATTTCCTCAAGGTAGTTGGAGACTTGAATGATCACTTGAGGAGTTGGCGAACTTGAATTAAAAGCTTCTTGAACACTTTAGGTGGGCTCTTGCTTAGAGTTGTAAAGAATGCTTGAAGAATCTTTTTCAAAAATCTCTCTCTTTTTTGATTCCCTCCTTTAAGTCTCTTTATATAACTTCAAATAATGGTAGAGAGTAATCTGGACTGAAATAGAGCCGTTAGAGCACATTAAATGAGCATTAAATGTAATTGAAATGGATTAAAAACTAGCCGTTGTGGAACTTTTCTATCATAGGGGTTGACTCATAGGGTCGACTCATGCTCATGGGTCGACTCATAGGGTCGACCTCTGTGGAACAGAATAGAAAATGACTGTTCTGTAATTTTGGCCTGCAAAGCAGTAGAGGTCGACTCAAAGGGTCGACTCATATCAAGGGGTCGACTCATGTGGTCGACTCACAGAGAGTGCCGGCCAAAATTTCAGCGTGCCGTTCAGCCCTTTAAGCCATGAGTCGACTCATAGGGTCGACTCAAAAATAAAAACTTGGTTTTCTTACAAAATATACTTTCAAAAATATTGAAATTTCCTCCAATAGATTGTACGTCTTCAGTTCTTGCTCTTGAGGCTTCTGAATCAGGTCTTGACAAAATTATGATTTTATCCCTAAAATACAATAAGTCTTTTTTCAAGCCAAGATCATTATTAATCCACTCAAATGCTTTGTAATCATCAAAATCAATTCAAGGAGCAACATCATGGAACAGACCATATCTAATAGGGTCCAGTTTCTCCGTTCTGAAACCCCGTTGAGTTGTGGCATTCCAGGTGGAGTCCATTGAGAGACTATGCTATTGTCCTTAAGATAGTCTAGGAACTTTCGACTAAGGTATTCACCTCCTCGATCTCATCGAAGAACCTTAATGGGCTTTCCTGTTTATTTTTCTACCTCATGCCTGAATTCTTTGAACTTTTCAAAGGCTTCAGACTTATGTTTCATTAGAAATACATATCCGTACCTAGACATATCATCGAAAAAAGTAATGAAGTAGACATAGTTGCCTCTAACCGGCACATCAAATGGGCCGCACACATCTGTATGTACTAGGACAAGTAGGTCTGTGGCCCTTTTTCCATGTCCCACAGAAAGGAGCTTGGTCATTTTGCCTTGAAGGTATGATTCACAAACTGTATATGACTCAAAAGTCAACGGACTCAATAGCCCAGATTTCTCCAATTTGTTAACCCTATCTTCCGCTATATGACCTAGCCTTAGGTGCCATAGATACCTATCATTTAGACTATCTCTAGACCTTTTAATTCTCATGGCATTCACATTTTGCTCGATATGAAATACAGATACATCAATATATAGCTGATAGAGACCATTAATAAGAAAATCATTTATAACTTTATTATTTTCATAAAATATGTTACAATGGTCCTTATGAAAGCTAATCACATAGCCTTCTTGTGCTAAATATGAAATAGAAATCAAATTCCTGCTTGCTACAGGCACATAATAATAGTCTCTAAGAACTAATTCTAATTCTAATGGTAATCACAGAGGGTAGGTTCCTACGGCCATAGCAACAACTCTTGCTCCATTCTCGATGCGTAGGATCATATCCCCATCCCTCAGCCTCCTGCTCTCCTCAAGACCCTGTATAGAAGTGCACAAATGAGCACTAGAACCAGAGTCAAGTACTCAACTGGATGTAGAGGAAATCATAAGATTAGATTCTATAACGAGCATACCTCCAGAAGGACCATCCTTTTTGTTCTTCAAGGTGGTCAGGTACTGAGGACAGTTCCATTTCCAATGGCCGTCTGAATTACAGTGGAAATATTTTCCCTTTTCAGCAGCCTTCTTCTTCGGTTCCGTCTTCTTCTTCTTTCCATCCCACCTTCTGCTTCTTTGCAGACTTCTTCTTCTTTTCAAAAGACTTTCTCTTGGAGGAAGTCCGCTCCACAGTAAAGATTGAGCCTTTTGAACCCTTCAAAGAAAGTTCAACCGTAACCAACATGTTCATTAACTCAGCCAAGGTACATTGCATCTTATGCATATGGAAGTTCATGATGAACTGACCATATGCATCGGACAAGGACTGAAGAATCACATCAATCTGAAAATCTTTGTCTAAGATGATACCGAGCTTCTCAAGCTCCTTAAGGTCCTTGATCATTGTCAAACAATGATCTTGGACTGACTGTCCATCACGCATTTTAGCCTTAAAAAGTCTTTGGTAGACTTGATACTTGACTGCGTGACTTTGTTCACCAAACAACTCTTGTAGGTGAGCCAACATTTGGCGGGTAGTCATAATATTCTCAAGCTGGTGCTGCAAGTCATTAGACATGGCACCCAACATGTAGTACCTGACTTTGTTATCATCATCCATCCATTTTTTCAGAGATGCTCTCTGTTCAGCAGTCGGACGTGCTGGTATGGCAGGTGGGTCCTGGTCCAAGACATGAGTCAGTTTCTCAGAATCCAGAATAATTCTGTAGTTCCTCAACCAGTCTTTGAAATTGGGTCCAGTCAATCTGTGGGTGTCTAGTATTTTGGTCAGGGGGTTGGACACAGACATGTTTCCTATAGAGAGTTAAAAGTTTCTAGTTAGATTTTATAATCAGACTTAACAAATTTGTTTAGGGGTTTCATTTTTAAATAAATTAGGCTCCCACTATTTTTTCAGATCCCTACACTCCCTAGGTAGAGATATGAAAATCTTCGTGATTAGTGATTTCTAGTGGGTGGTGCAGTCTCACCGACTGGCTCATCACCTCACCTAATAGTTATTGATGTTGGGTCAACTGATGAGTAGACAACTCTTGTCCAATGATTCTCTAATCATGGTGCATCCAAAACTTGGTCTCTAATTCATGAAGCTCACAGTATCCAGAATATTGCTCCAATCCTTAGTTAAGTCAGACCCACCATTTGCATGAACTAGATTCTTGATTGAGTCCCTCATCGTATCCAAAATATTGAGCACAACCCATCCTCTAATCCGTAGCATCCAATGCCTAATGGATATGGTTGCATTTTTTCGGTACAACTGAGCCACTGTAACCAATCGAGAACAATCAACCCCAGGAAGGGCCCGCACATCCACAATGGTGAAAGACCTTAGACTTAATATTTTCTTAGAGAGATTTAATTTAGGTCTCATTAAACTTGACTTGACATATTCATAACAATTATGACTAACCTAGTGACATGGGTTAGCTCGAATTGTTAGCCACCTCAAATCAAACTGGGTCGACACATATGGCCAGGTAAGTGAGACCGGTGGGAGGGATATGCTATTAACTTGACAAGAATGCATTTGAGTTGAGTAGCTCCCAATTAAAAATCATTCGGTCGCATCTACCCAACTTACCTTAGACACCAAATTATCGAACCAGAACCAATTGGGTTAGCCTACAATCCAGGCTCAACCATTGAGCCAAATTAGGTCTTAACTTGATCGAGTCACATATGAATGTGATTCGACCTTGACCTAGACTTAATCCCATTAGGCTGATCAATTATTAGCTTTCATGATCCCACCTAACCAACTTTTGATTCGGTTTAATCAACCGCTAGACCTCATTGAGCTACCCAAGCTCGAATCCAATTTTATGAAAATGACTTAAATCTGAAATTTTCAATTTTAGACCTAATTTAATTTCATAAGCTTAATTCATTAATTAAGTCTTGGGTTCATAAATAAAATATGTAAAATAAATCTTAGGGTTTCAGGATCTAAGATTTTGCAGAAAAGTAAGTTTGATTTCTGATTAAGCATGAACGCGCAGCACCCCTACACGCCATAAGAACACTCCATTGAATGGGAGGAGAGGGTCTTAAATCCTACTTTGTTCTTATGACCAGATGGCCATGAGGAACACCTTAATCAGAAATATTAATTTAACTACAAAACTAGTTAGATCAAAGTTACATATCATATATATAATTTCAGATCCAACTTATACATGCTTTGCATACATCTCATGTATTAAAATATGATCTAATTAGTATGCTTTCAGATCTGATACATCACATGTAACATCTAAAAAATAAGATTTAAATTGAACTATTTAATATAAAATCTATTCTAGATAGTTACTAGAATAATTCTGCAACTAGTTTAGGCATGCAGTAGATCAATCTTATGGACTACTCTCATCACCGAGATTGATAGATCCCATTTTGGTACAATCTGATTCCTACAATGAATATGCTACAGCCAACATACATCTCAGAATTTCGAATGGCTAGGGGACTGAGTTATGGTATAGTCAAACTATAACACACTCAAGGTGAACTATTGATGTACCTTAGGTCAAAGAACTAGACACACAGCTGCAGCATCGAGCTAGTCATCGACGAGAAGGTAGACTTCTTTATGACTGCTCGAGGTGGTCATGCTCAGTACTCTTATTCTCAATGAATACCTGTACTCTCATTCTGGTGTCTCCAAACCATAGACTCAAGACACATCTATCCTAAGAAAGCGATCGTACACAAACCTTCCGAATCGATCACCATTTTGAAAGGAATATACCCTATAAGCCAATCAAAATTTATATTTTGATGGGTTTTTCTTGTAATCTTTCAGACTTATGTATTGACTCTTTAAATAATAAAAGGCATTTTCATCATATGTTGCATCTTACTTTAGTAATGATTATGATGAACTCCATAAATCAGGAAAATGGGTTTAGGATTATGATGAGATCATACCTATGAGACCTAAAATCCTAAAAATCTTGATTTAGAAAATTCTTAGTCATAGGAGCATTGAGTAGGAGATCAATGTTCCGGATAGATTAGTACTTTCTATGTATACTCGATGGAGAGGGTGGCAGATCTCATATGCCACTTGTGTGAGACACTAATACAAGAAAGTAGGTGCTTATTAGAGAATGAGTTCACTGAATTGATCCGACTTAAGAAATATCTTATGGAATTTACTTATCTGTCAAGAGATGTTTTCTTATAGTGGGAGTTGTGCATGTAATCTTTGACCTGAGACTACCATAGAACTTTGTATACATGAATCCATATTTTTGGTTCATACTCATTCATGACTTAGTCATGTACGGGGTGTTCTAGATATGGTAGAATGTGTATGGAGGTTGTGAGTAGGTCAACATGGAATTGATCACTCCTGGTAAGAGAAAATTGCATCCTACTTGTTCTGATCGATTGATGATTCAGGAAGCCTTTGATCAAAGCAAAATAAAAATTAGAAAGAGTTTCTAATATTTTATTAATTGAATCATCATATAAGATTGAGAGAAATATGAGTATGATATTGGATTGGACATCATTCCATATCCAGAGTCATATTCGGGGTGCAGGGAGATCGCAGGATCAAATTGCATGATAACTTTCCACTGAAGGATATTTTTGATATTTCCATCAAAAATTTTATATCTTCTAGGTAGACATGATATGTTGCTAGATGTCAATCTTGTCTTATGGATTTGATCGAATTAAAGAGTTTAATTCAATCACCAATTAGAAAGAGTTCTAATTGCTGAAATCGGGTTAGCTCGATTGGATTTAGATAGGTTAGATTAAATTCTCATCAAATCAAATCGACTTGAACTCGATCCTGTTGCTGGCTAGATGTAGAACTCAATGGGTCACACACAAAGGGTATTGATCAAGGGTCTAATTGGATTAGATCATGTTTGCAAAATTGACATGCTAGCACATGTTGCAAAAAATTAGCTCCTTTTTTTGAATTGGGTTTAAAATTGATTCCAGATTGGGCTAATTAAAGCTAAATTAATTTAAATAAATTTTGTATTTGAGTTGATTCAGCCCTTTGCTGAATGTACCAAAAATTTGGAGCCAGGAAACCAATTCTCCATGAGTCAAGAATTTTTTTTGTGCGTAGGTGCAGTTTTTGTGTGCAGAAGGAGTTTTCGCATCCCATGAGATGAGACGCCTCATCCTTGAGCTTATCCTATGTTCCATGATGAAATAAATTTTTGGATGATTCCTAACTTTATTTTGAGCATCATGAATTTTTTTGAAGTTAAAATTCCTTTTGGTTTAATCGTGGAAATTCGTTGAAGTTGGAAATCCTGTCAGCCTGATCCATGCACCTGACCAAGAGTCCAACTTGTGAAGGACTCTAACCCATTTGTCACGCCACTTTTTAATCTAAATTTTTTTTCACGACATTCTCATGTTAGTGCCTTAATTTTTGGCCATTGGATGGATAAAATTACATTGATGGGTGATGGAAAAAAATTATGCCATGCGAAGCTGCGCGACTCATCAGAGAATCATCGAGAAAAATATTTCAAAGAGTCCTTCTGCATGAAGCGTCTCTTGGATTTTTTCTCGATAATTGCCATGTGTCAAAAACTTTCAGATAGGCATGAGAATTCATCAGGAGATGTGAGATTTTCTGATGGATGCGAGATGGCGCGTGGAAGGGGCACGAAAAATTCCCGAAGGCAACCCATCGCTAAGTATTTGGATTGATTCAAATTTCTAATTTCTCCTTTCTTTCTAACATCCTCTCCCTATTGTCCAATTAGTCTCTTCCTTCTCTTATTAGGATAAGTCCAAAAATAGAAAGGACAAGTCTAATTTTAGGACAAGAGTCTAGGAAGAGAATTAAGGAAGACAAGGAGAGAAGAAAGGTAGGGATAGAAAGGCTAGGAGAAGAGGAAGAGCGTCTTGAGATCCTGGTGTTCAAGAAAATTTTTAGAGTGAGAATTTTGGAGGAGGAATCATCTCAAAGAGTTGGTGTCCTGATCATAGCCCTGTGTGGATCACCGTTGGAGGGCGAACACTTGGGCACCTGGTGGAGGTTCTGCCAAAATTTGGATTAAGCGCTGCAGGTATTCTTCTATAACTTAAATTTAATCTTGAATTTATGTTATATATGATTGTTAATCATCAAGGAGATACTAGTTTAAGGGTTTAATATTTAGGATTTCTTTATTAAAATTTTGAAATCCATTATGTTTCCACTGTGCATGCCCACTCTGAAACCCTACAGTGGTATCAAAGCCAGGTTTGTTTGGTTCAATCATATATACATAATATTTATGTGATCCATAGTATGATTTATACTATAAAATGATTTATGCTTTCATATGATGATATGAAATAATACATATATCATTCACCACTTCATCATCTTGACATAAGGTTGTCCTAGCATAACGGGATTATGCTGCAAGGTTGTCCTAAGATGATGAATGTCCATATGTTACACTTGCACATGTAGAAAATTTTAATGTTGATACATAAATGGGTATTATGTAGTTAGAATGTGCATGAGACCAAATAAAAGCCCTCATTAGAAAATTATATTAAGTGGTAGTGATATGCAACTATGGGTTAACCAATTCTTGATCAATTGATCAATTGGTGTTTAGGAAAGTGCTATAGGTGGTTTTTTAATTGGTTCTATTGTCTGACCTGGTTAATTTATTGATGTCTAAAGAAAGCAATGGGGGGACCCCCACCTTACTTACCTGGTCAATTTGATTAAGCGATCTTGATATTGAAAAACCCTAATGTTGAAAACACTGTTAAGGGCCTTCCTTCATGCTAGGTTAATGTTACATCATGAACTATGGCTAGTTTGTTGTGTTAACATGAGGCTTGTCATAAGGATTAATATAACATAATCCTGGTGCATAAAAGATGCTTACAGTAATTTTGAATATACTGCTTTGTTGTGTTAACAAGGGCAGTTATATTAGAATTTGACTGTATTAAAATGAAGGGTCTCACTTAACTAAAATATTATAGCTTGTTGTGCTAACACAAGGCTAATAATATTTTAGAGGTCAAGATATAATATTGAAAATTGCATGAGATGCAATTGGAAAGAATTTCCTACCTATGAACTCATAAGGTTTGTTGTGTTAACACAAGATCATTATGAGGAATTAGGGTCTCAATCCCACTAAGATAAATATAACATATGTCTCGTTCATCATAGGAGAGGGTTATGATGTTCGATAAAATAGTGAGAGGTACAATTAAATCTAAAGACCTTATTTAATTGTATGAGTTAATATGAGTTGTTTGCTTATGTAATATTCTTTAATTATTGTAGATTAAATTCTACAAATGGCATCTTCACTATCATTGCGAGGAATTTTAGATTCTAACAAGTTGATCGATCCCAATTATGTGGACTGGTTAAGGAATTTAAAGATCGTACTCACTCAGGAGAAACTCTCCTATATTCTTGACATCCCTGAACCATAAGAGGTTGGGGATGATGCCACAAAAGAGGAGGTATCCACATACAGGATGTGGAAGAATGACAGTTTGACTGTCAAGTGCATCATACTGGCCTCTGTGAGCAATGAGTTGTAGAGGCAGCATGAGAGCATGGATACTCAATCCATACTCCTCAATCTTAAAGAGTTGTATGGAGAACAGAGTAGAACTGCTAGATATGAGATATCTAAGCAGTTATTCCATGCTAGAATGACTGAGGGATCATCCATACAAGACCATGTCCTGAAGGTCATTGATCTGATCACTAGATTGGGTCAACTTGGTTTTGTGATGGATGGAGAATTAAGTCAGGATTTGATCCTGCAATCTCTTCCCGAGTCATTCGCTCAGTTTGTTGTGAACTATCATATGAACAAACTGAATACCTCCTTACCTGAGTTGTTAAATATGCTTAAGACAGCTGAGAGCCATATTAAGAAAGAAAAGGCTCCACTTCTTCTTATGGGTAAAACCTCTAAGAAGAAGTCAGGTTTTAAGGGTTCAAAGAAAGCACTGAATCCTAAGGATGGCAAGATGAAGAAGAAGGGGAAGAAAGTCTCCGGACAGGGTACCTGCTTTCATTGCGGTAAGGCAGGACACTGGAAAAGAAATTGCAAATTATATCTTGCAACTATAAAGGCAGGTGCAAGCGATGCACCAAAAGATATGTATGAAATATATACAATTTTGTCATTAAGTTCTTCCAATTCAGATCTTGGGTATTGGATACTGCCTGCGGTTCTCATATCTGCAAGTCGTTGCAAGGGCTGCAGAACATTAGAGTGCTGAAGAAGGGTGACTTCGAGCTCTACGGCGCTGGAGGAGAGTCAATCCAAGTAGAGGCTGTAGGGACATATATGTTAAAGTTACCTTCTGAAAAGATCTTAGAGCTAGAAAACTATTATTATATGCCTAAGATCATTAGAAATATTATTTTTGTATCGTTACTATTGCAATGAGGTTATGAAATAAATGGAAAGAGCAATAGTTGCTCAATTTCTTTTTCTAATGAAATTATCTGTCATAGCGTTATTAATAATAGTCTTCTAATTCTATCTAATGATAATGTTTTCCATATTAATGAAAGTAAAAAGTGAAAGAGAGAAGAGTTGAATAATACTTTACTTTGGCATTGTCGACTTGGTCATATAAGTGAGACAAGGATTAACAAGTTATACAAAGAAGAGTTCTTTGATCCTTATGATTATGAATCATTAGGTACTTGTGAATCTTGTCTTATGGGAAAAATGACTAAGACTCCATTTAGTGGACATGGAGAAAGGACAAGTGAGTTATTAAGACTTGTACATACTGATGTATGTGGTCCTGTGACAACAGAAGTCAAAGGAGGATACTCTTATTTTATAATATTCACTGATGATTTATCTAGTTTTGGATATGTGTATCTTATGAAACACAAGTCCGAAGTCTTTGATAAATTTAAAGAGTATCAAACTATGGTCGAGAAACAAACTGGAAAAAGTATTAAAATCCTTCGATCTAATCGAGGAGGAGAATACTTATCCAATGAATTTTTAGATCATCTTAAAGAAAATAAAATTCTCTCAGAATGGACCCCTCCCTATACACCACAGCTAAATGGTGTAGCAGAAAGGAGGAATCGCACTTTATTAGATATGGTACGGTCCATGATGTGCCTTACAGATTTGCCAATTTCTTTCTGGGGATATGTCCTAGAAACTGCTGTCTATATCTTGAATAGAGTACCTTCAAAATCTGTATCAAGCACTCCATATGAGATATGGAGAGGAAAAAAGCCTAATCTTAAGTATCTTAAGATATGGGGCTGTCCAGCTTATGTTAAAAGAAATTTTGGACATAAGCTGAGTGCTAGGGCAGATAAATGCTTGTTTGTAGGTTATCCTAAAGAGAGTATAGGATACCTCTTTTACCATCCTACTGAACATAAGGTGTTTGTCAGTAAATATGCCACTTTTATGAAAAAAGAGTTTATCCTAGAAAGAGGCAGTGGGAAGAAAATTGAACTTGGAGAAGTTCAAGACTTTCAAATGCAAGCACAAGATCATCCTCAACCAAAAATATCCATTAATGAAGTACAAACACAAAGTACACCTCCTCTTCGAAGGTCGGATAGGGTGCGGAATGCACCTATGAGGTATGGGTTCATTATTGAGAATAATGAAGCCCACATCATTGAGAATGATGAACCTTTGACCTATACGGAAGCCATCATGAGAAGGGACTCAGACAAATGGCTAGAGGCTATGAAATTTGAAATAGACTCCATGTATTCTAATCAAGTGTGAACTTTGGTTGATGCACCAGAGGGTGTGACCCCTATTAGATGCAAATGGGTCTATAAGAAAAAGATTGAAGTGGATGGCCAAGTTGAAACCTATAAAGCTAGATTAGTAGCCAAAGGTTTCAGGCAAAAACAGGGTATTGATTATGATGAAATATTTTCACCTGTTGCCATGCTCAAATCTATACGGATTATGCTTGCAATAGCAGCATATCATGATTATAAGATTTGGCAAATGGATGTGAAGACTGCCTTCCTTAATGGTTATCTTGAGGAAGAGGTTTACATGTCTCAGCTAGAAGGGTTTGTCTCAAAAGGGAGAGAAAATCAGGTATGCAAGCTTAAGAAATCTATTTATGGATTAAAACAGGCCTCGAGGAGTTGGAACATCCGATTTGATGTTACAGTCAAAGAGTTTGGCTTTATCAAAAATGTGGATGAACCTTGTGTATACAAGAAGACTGGTGGGAGTACCATTATCTTCTTAGTTTTATATGTGGATGACATACTTCTTATTGGAAATGATATCCCAATGTTACAATCGGTCAAGACATGGCTATCAAGTAAGCTTTCCATGAAGGATTTGGGTGAAGCATCCTATATACTAGGTATAAAGATCTATAGGGATAGATCTAAGAGGATGTTAGGCTTGTCCCAATCCAGGTACATAGACTTAGTGCTAAAGAGGTTTATCATGGATGGAAGTAAAAGAGGTTATTTACCCATGAGTCAAGGCATACATCTCTCTAAAAGGATGTCTCCTAAAACACTAGAAGAGAGAAATAGAATGAGTTCTATTTCCTATGCTTCGGCAGTAGGGTCGATCATGTATGCTATGCTATGTACTAGGCCTGATGTTGCCTATGCCTTAGGCATAGTTAGTAGATTTCAGGCTGATCCAGGAGAAGATCATTGAAAAGCAGTAAAAAATATTCTTAAGTACCTAAGAAGGACTAAAGATATTTTTTTAGTATATGGAGGATCTGATTTAAAACTAGAAAGTTATTCTGACTCTAGTTTCCAATCAGACCTTGATGATAGTAAGCCCACTTCAGGATATGTCTTTACTCTTAATGGTAGAGCTGTTAGTTGAAAAAGTTCAAGCAGCAGACTGTAGCTGACTCAACCACTGAGGCAGAATATATAGCTGCAAGTGAAGCCGCCAAGGAAGCTATCTGGATGAAGAAGTTCATCACTGAGTTGGGTGTTGTTCCTGAGATTAAGAATCCAGTACCACTTTACTGTGATAATACTGGAGCAGTTGCTCAAGCAAAGGAATCAAGGTCTCATCATAAATCTAAACACATTCTAAGATGCTTCCATCTCGTTCGTGAAATAATCGAAAGACAAGATGTTGTCATTAAACAAGTAGAAACAAAGAATAACATAGCAGACCCATTCACTAAGGCTCTACCACAGCAGCAGTTCGATCACCATCTCGATTGTATGGGGATAAAATATAAGGGCGATTGGCTTTAGTACAAGTGGGAGATTGAAAGGAATATGCCCTACAAGCCAATCGAAATTTATATTTTGATGGATTTTTCTTGTATTCTTTCAGACTTATGTATTGACTCTTTAAATAATAAAAAGCATTTTCATCATATGTTGCATCTTACTTTAGTAATGATTATGATGAACTCCATAAATCAGAAAAATGGGTTTAGGGTTATGATGAGATCATACCTATGAGACCTAAAATCCTAAAAATCCTGATTTAAAATATTCCTCGTCATAGGAGCATTGAGTAGGAGATCAATGTTCCAGATAGATTAGCACTTTCTATGTATGCTCGATGGAGAGGGTGGCAGATCTCATATGCCACTTGTGTGAGACACTAATATAAGAAAGTGGGTGCTCATTAGAGAATGAGTTCACTAAATTGATTCGACTTAAGAAACATCTTATGAATTTACTTACCTGTCAAGAGATGTTTTCTTATAGTGGGAGTTGTGCATGTAATCTTTTGACCTGAGACTACCATAGAACCTTGTATACATGAATCCATATTTTTGGTTCATACTCATTCATGACTTAGTCATGTACGGGGTGTTCTAGATATGGTAGAATGTGTATGGAGGTTGTGAGTAGGTCAACATGGAATCGATCACTCCTGGTAAGAGGAAATCGCATCCTACTTGTTCTGATCGATTGATGATTCAGGAAACCTTTGATCAAAGCAAAATAAAAATTAGAAAGAGTTTCTAATATTTTATTAATTAAATCATCATATAAGATCGAGAGAAATATGAGTATGATATTGGATTTGACATCATTCCATATCTAGAGTCATATTCGGGGTGCAGGGAGATCACAGGATCAAATTGCACGATAACTTTCCACTGAAGGATATTTTTGGTATTTTCATTAAAAATTTTATATCTTCTAGGTAGACATGATACATTGCTAGACGTCAATCTTGTCTTATGGGTTTGATCGAATTAAAGAGTTTAATTCAATTACCAATTAGAAAGAGTTCTAATTGCTGAAATCGGGTTAGCTCGATTGGATCTAGATCGGTTAGATTAAATTCTAATCAAATCAAATCGACTTAAACTCAGACCTATTTCTGGCTAGATGTAGAACCCAATGGGTCACACACAAAGGGTATTGATCAAGGGTCTAATTGGATTAGATCATGTTTGCAAAATTGAGATGCTAGCACATGTTGCAAAAAACTAGCTCCTTTTTTTGAATCGGGTTTAAAATTGATTCCAGATTGGGCTAATTAAAGCCAAATTAATCTAAATCAATTTTAGATTTGAGTTGGTTCAGCCCTTTTCTACATGTACCAAAAATTTGGAGACAGAAAACCAATTCTCCATGAGTCAAGAATTTTTCTTGTGCGTGGGTGCAGTTTTTGTGTGCAGAAATAGTTTTCGCATCCCATGAGATGGGATGCCTCATCCTCGAGCTTATCCTATGTTCCATGATGAAATAAATTTTTGGATGAGAGTTTTTTTGAAGTTAAAATTCCTTTTAGTTTAATCGTGGAAATTCGTTGAAGTTGGAAATCCTGTCAGCCTGATCCATGCGCCTGACCAAGAGTCCAACTTGTGAAGGACTCTAACTCATTTGTCACGCCACTTTTTAATCTGAATTTTTTTCCACAATATTCTCATATTAGCAACTTAATTTTTGGCCATTGGATAGATAAAATTACATTGATGGGTGGTGGAAAAAAATTATGCCATGCGAAGCTGCGCGACTCATCGGAGAATCATCGAGAAAAATGTTCCGAAGAGTCCTTCTACATGAAGCGTCTCTTGGATTTTTTTTCGATGATTGCCATGTGTCAAAAACTTTCAGATAGGCATGAGAATTCATCAGGAGGTGTGAGATTTTCTGATGGATGCGAGATGGCACGTCGAAGGGGCGCGAAAAATTCCCGAAGGCAACCCATCGCTAAGTATTTAAAGGGGGGTGCGCCGGGGGATTGGATTGATTCAGATTTCCAATTTCTCCTTTCTTTCTAACATCCTCTCCCTATTGTCCAATTAGTCTCTTCCTTCTCTTGTTAGGACAAGTCCAAAAATAGAAAGGACAAGTTCGATTTTAGGACAAGAGTCTAGGAAGAGAATTAAGGAAGACAAGGAGAGAAGAAAGGTAGGGATGGAAGGCTAGGAGAAGAGGAAGAGCATCTTGAGATCCTGGTGTTCAAGAAAATTCTCAGAGTGAGAATTTTGGAGGAAGAATCATCTTAAAGAGTTGGTGTCCTGATCATAGCCCTGTGTGGATCACCGTTGGAGAGCGAACACTTGGGCACCTGATGGAGGTTCTGCCGAAATTTGGATTAAGCGCTGCAGGTATTCTTCTATAACTTAAATTTATTCTTGAATTTATGTTATATATGATTGTTAATCATCAAGGAGATACTGGCTTAAAGGTTTAATATTTAGAATTTCTTTATTAAAATTTTGAAATCCATTATGTTTCCACTGTGCATGCCCACTTTGAAACCCTACACATTCTCATGATGATCCTATGGTCAGGAGCTGTTTATGAGTTATGTAAATTCATGCCTTAAATTTTCAACTCTTAAAAATATGAATTAACATTTCTACTAACTCAAAGGATATATCACAGACATAATGTATAGAATGTGATAGTAGAATAACCCTTTTATTCATTTATAGTCAAAATTATAAATTTGCCCTTACATTTGTACAGGAATGTGTCAGCCAATCTGACATCTAGGGCACACATCTAACAAGAAGAAGATCAAGAAAAGGATCAAAGAGTTGATTACGATCCAAGCTTCGTTCAGATTCACAGGCTAATTTTTTTTAGAGAAGAAAAATTAATACCAAAGAGGATTGTTCTAGATTGATCCTGAGTGGATACTCATAAAGGTCGAGTATTTGTACGGCTAAGAGAGAATTTATTCTCTTTCATATCTAGATTTGAAGAAAGAATTTGTCAAACAGATATATAATTTGATCACATATTCAATTTCAGTATATGTTCAATTTTAACATATGAAGTAGATCCTAGTACTTTATGATTTATGCATGCATGATGTAGATTAAAAGGTGTTTTAATCTTCTATTCTGCTATGTTCTTTAGAAAAAAAAATTTGAAACATACATGCATGCCCCAACATGGAAAATCCAACTAAGAGGCATGGCGATGCTGGTATGGCATACAGGTAAAATGTAAGAGTATATTTCACTAAATATGACCAACTCTGGAGCACTCTACTATCAAGAGTCACTCTGAAGGGATATGGGTATAAGTGTCCCTCCGACCTGAGATCTGTTAAAAAATTGGGTAGGCAGCATATGTAGATTTCATAACTTTTTAAAAAATATAGTGAAAAATAAAATGGGCTAAACCCTTTAACCCCACATGCAAAAGATCAAATCTAATCCTACCTAAATTCAAGAAAAAACACATATATACAATCTGAAATTTAGACACAAGTATGAGATCGGATTTCATTACCTTAGTGTAGATAGATATTTACCGCTTCTGATGATCACGGATTTGTAGATGCTCGAGCCGCACACATGTTCGGCCTCAATAGGTATCCACCGGAATCAATCTTGAATTGATCTCCTTGTTATAGAATCTTTTTTTCAAGAAGAATCTTAGCCTTGAAATCTTAGACCAACACCTTGATCTGGACTGCATGATCAACTCCTTGTTCTGCAGCCTTCTTCTTCTTTTCCTCGATCTTCACTCTTGAAGACAAAATAGCATCACCTCATGGTGTGTAGAAAGGGGACGCCCAACTCTTGGGTGTGGAAGAGAAGAGAGGGAGGAGAGGAGGTGTGGAGAAGGGAGAGAGAGGAATTTGTTTCACAAAAAAACTTTATTACCTAGAAACCCTATAGATATACCTTTTATATAGGGATTACCTTGATACACAATAGGAACCCAATTATCTTAAAAAAATAGATTCTTATCTCATAATAGTCTTCTACCTTTTTAATCTAATTTATTTTAATTAAAACCAGATATAATGGGTATATAATCAGTCCCTTTAAGTAGATATAAGAGGCGCCCCTAGAATATTTGTCAGGTAGTTGGGGTGCCAACTCTTGGTGCCCCACATTAGGGTTTCTAGCCAAATAAGAGGGGGTGTGGTCCCACTCTCTCTCCTCCATACCAAAGCACAAGAAGGGGGCGAGCCCCACTTGCCAAATCCAGGGGGTTGGCACCCCCTGATCTTGCCAAAAAGAGAAGATGGCACCTCCCACTTTCCATCTATTCCACGTACATACTTAGAGATAATTAGGAGATAAAGAAGAGATAATGCTAGGATAATTATACCAACTAATTAACTTAATCAAATCTTTTTGGGCTTACAATTAAGAGCCTAATTAAATCTAAATGGATTTAGGTTAGATTCAATGCTATGGACTAAATCAAATCGAAGTCTCGAGAAGAATTAGGTTTAACCGTATGCTAGCATGGTTCTCATAAACCTAATAGGATTTCAATAAACCCTAATCCAATTAGAACTTCATAAGCTTAATTGATAAATTCGAGATTAAATCCCTTAATGTGTGACCTCATAGATTTTATTTTGTTTGGTAGTGAGATATATTATGATCTCCATCATAATATCATCGAAACACTTTTCGATAGATTAGAATATTTTTAATTTTAATTTTTGAGGACCATCGATCATTAAGATGATGTCCGATGAGTCTCATAATCCATCAATGATACCTAGCAGTACGTAGTGACAACCCAGTAGAATGAAAGTACGAACACCTAGGTATAGTTATCGTATGATTCAGTCCTTCTATCGTGAGTTTCAACTTGACAGAGGTCATGGAGAACTTGTCAGATCCCATCATCAGTCATATGCAAGATTGGCTCGACTCGAGTTTATTTATGAATTTTGTGAATACTCTTTTCTAGTTTTCACACTTGCTTTGGTCAAAGATTTTTTGAACTCAGTCTCACAAATCGTTAGGACTTCTCCTTTTCTATCAAGATCGATAGATTTCATCTAAGTGCATTTTACTCCAAACAGCAAATCTAAACCTACTGAAGCCAACATACACAGCAAAGACTTAAATAGCTAGGGACCAAGAAAATATGCAGTCAAATCCAATAACCTTGCTGTGAATAGCTAATGGCACCATAGGTCAAAAGACCACTCACACCACTACAGCATCGAGAAGATCTCTGACGAGTGAGTAGACATCCGTGTAGTTCTCGTATTGGTCACGCTCAGTGCAAGTTGTTCTCTAACAACCACCCACACCTTCACCTCAGTGTCTCTATACCACAAACTCGAGACTCATCTGCCCACAAAGGAGGTAAACCATGTATCGATCTTAAATGGATTGATCACTATTCTTCATGATGATTCTTTGATTGGAAGTATTTAGAAATTAACCACTAATTAATGTATGTCTCAAATTCTTAACACTTTAAGAATATACAAAAATCATCTTTGTTAATTTCTAGGACAAATCATGGACACATGAACATGATTGAAATGAAAAAATCTTTTATTGATAATAAAAAGATTACAAATATAAGTTTAGGCTCTGAAATTACATAATATATCAGTCAATAATTGACTTCGGGGCACAAATCCAATAAACTCTCACTTGACCTAAAGCCAATTGGCTATATATACTTAAGACCCATCTTCTCAAAGTAAGCTTTGGTCTTCTGCTGGCTGAGAAGCTTGGTCAGTGGATCCACCACATTCAACACAGAGTCGACTCTCTGTACCTCGATGAACTTCTTCTCGAGGTATTCGCATATATAATGTGAAATCACCGCTCTATGTGCTTGAACTTCTAGTGAGGCCTGAGCTCCTTAGTGAGGGCTATGGCGTCATTATTGTCGCAAAGCAGTGCAATGGCATCTGATGGCATTGCACCCAGCTCCGCAATGAACTTCTTGAACCAAAAGGCTTCCTTAGCAGCTTCAAAGACAGTGATGTACTCGGCTTTCATAGTCGAATCTACAATGATCGGCTGCTTGAAACTCTTCCAGCTAACCGCACCACCATTACATAAGAAGATATACCCCGATGTAGACTTTCTATCATCGATATCCATCATAAAGTCTGAATTGATGAATCCCTCAATTTTTAGCTCCAATCCTTCACCAAAGACCAACATCAAATCCTTAGTTCTTTTTAAGTACTTAAGGATATTTTTAACAGCAATCCAATGTTCTTCACTAGAATTTACCTGATATCTACTCATGACACCACGACAAGTGCTATATCAGGATGTCTATATAACAGGACATATATGAGGCTCCCTATTGCCAAAGCATAAGGGATCTTGCTCATGTGTTGGATCTCCTTAGGTGTGTCAGGGCACATCTTCTTGAAGAGATGAATACCATGTCTAAGGGGCAAAAGACCCCTCTTGGAGTTTTCTATATTAAACCTCTTCAGCACCTCCTCTACGTACATATACTATGAGAGTTTGATTATTCTCTTAGATCTATCCCTATAGACCTTTATACTAAGAATGTAGGAAGCTTCTCTCTTAGGTCTTTCATGACAAACATTTTTGACAACCATACTTTGACCGACGTCAGCATGGGAATATCATTCCCAATCAGAAAGATGTCATCCACGTACAATATGAGAAATGTGATAGTGCTCCCACTAACTTTTTTGTATACACATGGCTCCTCTTTATTTTTGATGAAATTAAACATTTTGATCATATCATTGAAGTGAGTGTTCCAACTCTGAGATGCTTGCTTGAGTGATATAGACCTTTGTAGTTTGCAGACCTCGTGATCACTATCATTGGACGTGAAACCTAGAGGTTGCTCTATATAGATATCTTTTTCAAGATATCCATTTAGAAAGGCAATTTTCACATCCATCTGTCAAATTTCATAATCATGAAATGCTACTATGACAAATAGAGTATGGATGGATTTTAGCATGGCTATGGACGAAAAAGTTTCATAATAGTCAATACCTTTGTGTTGACTATAACCTTTTGTGACTAGCCTTGCCTTATAGGTCTCTATCTTATCATGTGACCCAATTTTTTTTTTTGTAAATTCATTTACACCCAATAGGTACAATACTTTTAGGTGGATCTACTAAAGACCAAACTTGGTAGAAATGTATGGAGTTAATTTCTGATTTCATCGCTTCCATCTATTTTTCAGAGTCTACATCTAACATTGTCTCATCATAAGTTGTGGGATCATTCCTAATATCCCTATCTCTGACAAGGAATGCTTCCTCTAAATCCTCTATAAGAATACCTAAGTATCTTTCAGGAGGATGGAAGACCCCACTTGATCTACAAGGTAGAGGAGGTATCACATCTACTGGCTCATTATTGGGTTAAAGTTCTTGGACTCGATGCTCTTCAAAGACTTTCTCTTTGAGCTCAATCTTCCTCCCACTGCCTCCATCTTGGATAAACTCTTTTTTCAAAAATACGGCATGATGGCTCACAATTACATTGTGATCCTCAAAAAGATAGAAGTAGTATCCCATGATTTCTTTAGGATACCCTATGAAGTGAGCCCTAAAGGATTTAGTCTCTAACTTATCCGCCTGGTATCTCTTGATATGGGCCAGACATCATATCCAAGAGTTGATTTCTTACCATGCCATAACTCATATAGTATGGTAGGAATAGATTTAGAGAAAATCTGATTCAAAAGATAAATCGCAGAAAGCAAAGCATGTCCCCAGAGAAAAATAGGAAGGTCTGTGAAGCTGATCATGGATCAGACCATATCTAATAGTATTCGATTCTTCCTTTCGGATACCCTATTGAGCTAAGGTGTCTTTGGAGGTGTCTACTATGAGACTATGCCATTATCTTTAAGATAGATCCAAAATTCTCCACTAAAATATTTTTCTTCTCGATCTGATCGAAGAATCTTTATGAATTTTTAGGTCTATTTTTCTACTTCATGTCTGAACTCTATGAACTTTTCAAAGGCTTCAGATTTTTGGTGCATTAAATACACAAATCCATACCATGAATAATCATTGGTAAAGGTTATGAAGTAGACATAGCCACTCCTGGCTTGTACATCAAATAGACCACACATGTCAGTATGTACCAAGGCTAATATCTCAGTGGCCCTTTCCCCATGTCCCATAAAAGGCAACTTGGCCATTTTTTTTAGAAGACACGATTCATAGACTGGATGAGACTCGAAAGTCAATGGTCTGAAAAGATCATCTTTCTCTAGTTTGTTGAGTCTATCCTCTCCAATATGGCCTAGTCTAAGGTGCCATAGATACTTTTGGCTAATCCTATCTCTCGATCTCTTAGATCCTATAGTATTTAATATTTATTCGTTAATATTTACACTCATATCCATATGCAAATGATAAAGACCGTCAATCAAAAAAGCATGTATGATAATTTTATTTTTGAAATAAATCGAACATATGCCTTTATTGAAATAAAAATTATAATTATCCTGGGCCAGCATAGAGATAGAAATCAAATTTCTACTAGCTACAGGTATATAATAACAGTCTTTTAAAAGCAAACTAAGTCCTAACGGTAGTCACAGAGGATAGGTTCCAATGGCTACAGCAGCAATCTTTGCTCTATTGCTGATCTGGAGAGTGATCTCGCATTCCTACATAGAAGTGCACAAATGAGCACTTGATCTAGAATTTAGAACCCAATTAGTAGAAGAGGAGACCGTTAGATTAGTTTTAATAATGAGCAATTCAGATGTACTTTTAGAAGGCCCATCCTTCTTCCTGCTTTTGACAGTTGCTAGGTAGGCCGGACAGTTCCTCCTCTAGTGGCCTTCGACGTTGCAATGGAAACACTTTTCTTTGTTGTCTACCTTCTTTGGAACCTGTTTCTTGAGCTTGATCTCGTTCTTCTATTTCTTTACAGACTTTTTCTTCTTCTTAAAAGAAGACTTCTTTTTAGAGGAAGCCCGCTTCACAGCTAGAACTGTGCCCCTTGAACTCTTTAAGGTGCTCTCTACCATCACCAACATATTCAATAACTCAGAAAAAGTAGCATCAATCTTATTCATATGATAGTTCATGATAAACTGTCCATATGAATCAAAAAGTGGCTGGAGGATCAGATCCACTTGTAATTCCTTGTCCATGTTCATACTGAGCTTCTGAAGCTCCTCTATATCTTTGATCATTATAAGACAATGATCATTAACAGACTGCTCATTACGCTTCTTTGCTTTGAAAAGTCTCCGAAAGATCTCAAAGTGAGCTGTGCGACTCTGTTCACCATACAACTCTTGCAGGTGAACCAGCATCTCTCTGGTAGTCCTCGTGTCTTCATGCTATTGCTGAAGATCATTGGACATGGATGCTAAGATGTAGCACTTTGCCTTGTTATCTTCATCTATCTATTTCTCTAGTGCAACTTGTTGATCAATGGCTAGATGAGCAGGTAACACAGGTGCTTCCTGGTCTAGGACATGGGTGAGTTTCTCAGAGTTGAGAATAATTTTTAGATTTCAGAGTCAGTTTTTATAATTAGCGTCGGTCAACCTATTTGTATTGAGAATTCAGGCTAAGGGGTTTAAACTCGACATGATTTTTTGTAGAGAGAATAGTTTCTAATTAGATTTTATACTTATAAGATTATTTATTCTAAGAATTTTAAAAATTAATAAAAAAGGCTCCCACTATTTTTTCAAGTCTCCCACACTCTTTGGGTAAAAAAATAAAAACCTATACGTGATCGATTTCAAGTGAGTACTATAATCCCATTAATCTATACATACCTTATCTAACAGTTATTGATAAGTACAGACCAATAAGTAGACAATACTTTATCTATTGCTTCACTAAGCAAGATGTAGTGGGCTTGGTCTCTAAGTCCTGTAGTCTCACCTAATAGTTATTAGCACATTTTTTAGTAAAGTCAGACTCATCATTTACCAGCAAGCGCAAAGCCATCATTGGGACCCTCACCTAATATTTATTGGGTCCAACCCCATCTTTAGCTTGAGACATCAAATGTCAATAGAATAATTATACCTTCTCGATGCAACCGAACCACTGTAACCAATCGAGAACGACCAATTCCAGGAAAGCACCTGCATCTCTACAATGATGGAAGCTAAACTTAATATTTAATGAGAAGATTTGGGTTTAGGTCTCTTCTAAATCAGTAGATCTGATATCCGACTGATTATATTAGATCAACACATCAATATGTCTAACCATCCTAGTCGGCATGGGTGACCTCGACTCAACAAGTAACCAAATATGAAATTGAATCTCTCAAGATGACCCGGTAAGTTAAGATGCATGGAGGTCTCTCCGTTGCTTTTCTTAGATACCAATTAGAATTGATCAGATCAAATAATGGAACCAATTAAATAACCACCATCTATTTACTTGTCTTAGACACCAAATTGGTCGATTAGAATCAATTAGGTTAACCTATTGAAATGGCCCAAACTACTGAGCCAAATTTGCTCTTGAGTCAATCAACTCACATCAAAATATGAATTGATACAACCAACTAAAACTAAACTTAACATTGAAACCCTTTGATCAAATTTTAATCAGCCATCGATTAGGTTCAATCAACTACTCAAAATCAAAAGCAGGTTTTAACCTGATCTAATCAATTAGACCCTAATTGTAGTTTGATCACTTAGATCTAATTTATTCAACCCATACCCACATGCAACAACATAATTTTAGATCTAAAAATAATTTTTAGATTATGTTTCATTGCATGCAATTAGTGACTTATGATCTTGAAACTATTTCAAATCTAAACCTAATTTCATATATCAAATATATGCAGTTTCAGATCTAAATTAAATATGCATCACATATACATTAAATTTTAGATCTGTTGGTGCAAAAATCTGTCGGTGTCGGAGAAGCTGGAGTCGAGGGAGTCGCGGTCACCACCGCGACCTGCAAAGAAAGTCTAAATCGGAGTTGGGGGTGCTCCGGCAAGACCCTCCAATGCTCGTCAGTTCTCTGCTTCAACAAGAATGGAGTGCTCGAATGAAAATTTTAGCAGAATTTTGAGATAGAAATTAGAGCTTAGAGAATAACGTATCTGGGGTCCCCTTTTTATAGGTGGAGGGTGCAACAGACTGATAGCGACATTTGTAACCGTCTGGTAGTGGGCTGTTCGAAGCCAGGAGGAGTTTGTTATGAAGAGTAGTGAAGTGGAGTCGTGGCTATCACCGTGGCCTGCCACGTGGAGCCTGTTGCGGGGAGTGGAGCAGTGTCCGTTTCACGACTTGCCAGAGAGTGGTGGAGCCACGCGGAATCCATCGCAGGAAGTGGAGCAAAGTCGTGGCCATTACTGTGGCCTGCCAGGGAGTCCAGGCCTGTCGGTCGAAGCTCGGTTGAGGTGTCTGGCAGAGAGAGGTAGCTATCCATCTGAGAGGAGCTCGGATGTTGCTGGTGAGCCTTCTACTGTTGGGTGCCTTGGGCGTTAATACTGCAGGTGAGGGCCATTTGCTGTAGGAGCTCGGTCAGAGGCTTTCCATAGACGAAGTTCGGTTTCACGCAGAATTCGGCAGAGGGTCGACCGGCAGTGGATGTCGGATGGCGCTGGAGAGGTTCATCCACTGGAGGGGTCCGGCTGCTGGAGTCCATGTGTCGTAGGAGTTCATCCGAAATCTGTCCGCTACAGAAGTTCGGTCAGAGTCCGATCTCCATAGAAGCCCGGATGGGGATCATTTGTCGAGGAAGCTCGACCGAAGCCTGCCTGCAATAGAAATTCGGAAGGAATTTGTCCACAATAGAAGCTCGGGTGAAGGCTTACAGTGGAAGTCCAGCATGGACTGCTCGTAGTAGAAATTTAAAGTAGACCGCTTGTAGCAGAAGCTCGGAGTCTGGCCCTTGTAGGAGTTCGGTTGAGGTCTACCTGCAACAGGAGTTCAGGGTGGAAGTCCGGCTCCCGTAGGAGCTCGGACGGAGTCTACCTTCAGTCGGAGTTCGGGGATGAAGTCCAGCTCCCATAGGAGCTCGGATGAAGTCTACCTGCAGTCGAAGTTCGGGGAAGAAGTTCGACTCCCGTAGGAGCCCGGACAAGGGCTACATGCAGTCGGAGTTCGGGGAAGAAGTCCGGCTCCCGTAGGAGCCCGGACGGAGCCTAGAAGGTGGTCGACCACCGTAGAAACTTGGACGGAGTCCATCCATCACGGAGAATCCGATCGACACTGGTGGGGGTTTATCCGTCGGCAGAACTCGGGAACGTTGCAGAGGCTCGGCCGTCGGAGAGGTTCGAAAAGATGTCGCTGAAGGTCAGGCATCGGTAGAATCCCTGGAGAGTCACTCCTGACACGAACTTCGGTTGAGGGGTATTTTATACCCAACATCAGTCCTCTTACTTTCGAGTTCGAGTTTCGAATGAAGGAAGTACAGAGAAATTTTCACAGCCAAAGTTGCTCCCTTGAATCCTATGCATGATCGCCCTCAAAAATCTTGGCATTTAATGCGCGCGTGTTGGAGTCTTTTTCCAATTAGGGCGATCCGAAGAGTCCTTTCGGAATTCTCGCTGGAGCGTAGTCCCAAGCACCGCACCATAATGGTCCCGCCAGCAGTCAGCCCTACGCCACGGTGAGTGGGACACGTGGTGGGCATTGGTTGACCTAGGGATATCCGCCACCATAACTGTGCCAGGCCCTGTCGCTTATTTAAATCCCCTCCTTCCCTCTAGGGACTTCATTTCGCCTGAGAGTCCAAACGACACCTTTCTTCTGCCTGAGAGTTTAGCCACCCATCGGCGCCCTTTTCGACCCTAAGCATTCTTTGCGCCAATCTTCGCCATCTCCGCCGGCTCCCCGCCGCCTTCAGTCTTCCGAGCCCTTTCGAGGAGTTCTCCCATCGGGGCTTCTGCCCCAGAGGTCAATCTCGAGAGGATGCTATAGATCGAGAGGAGTAGGAGGGGGGAAACAGTGGCCTGCAAGTTCAGCGGCTGTCGAACTGTCACCGAGGGTTCCCACAGCTTCGAAGGGGGATCGAGGGAGAATTCCTTCAACAACAGGGATTTAATAACGGAACCAGCCGGTGAGCGCGTCCTGCCCGAGAATTTTGAAGTAGTTGAACGGGGCGACATCGGTCAAGGGGGTAGAGTTGCTGTCATAAGCTGTGGTGGGTTTCTTAACATCGTCGGGGTCGAGGGACTAGAGGCGGTCGGCGCTGACAGTGGGACAGTAGAACTTGTTGCGGGGGTGGTGGAAGTAGTGCATGCCGACCTTGCCAAAGTACCTAGGATGGTGGTTGTCGGGGAGCACACAGTGGTGGTGCATGCCTCCGGCATCATCGCGGCCTCCGGGGTACTTTCGATTCTTCTCGATACAGGTTGTCGTTGCCGCTGCCGTCACTGCCGCCGCCCCTTGAATTCTATCCCACTCTTTTCCCCCTAGGGTTGGGGTTTCGACAATGGAGCGAAACGAGGCGGGGGGCGAGAGCCGATGGATTCATCACACGCACTGGAAAATACTTGTCCGTACTTTGCATCAAATTGTCGCCTGCCGAACTTCTTTCATTCACTATTGTTATTGTTGTATTCCCCCTTTTTTTTGTTCGATGCCGATGTTGTCTGGAGGTTCCTGGTCGTCGCCACGTCGGCTTGCTTTTCTTGTCATCTTTCTTCTTCAGCCTCAAGGGCTCTGTAATGCATACTTAGTTAATGACATGAGAAGGGAATTTTTTGTTACCTCTTTTACTCACGTGTTGAATTGTCATTTACCGAGCTTCTTTCGATTTTTGCCTTGCTTGATATCGATGCCGTTCGGAGGTACCCGATCGCCGTCGCATTGACCCATCCTTTTGTTTATGGCCGTAATTTGTCCGGGACCATTCGAGTTTGACGCCTCCTTTCAGAGTTCGAGCTCGGAGGTCTGAGCTTCTCGTCACCCCGAGGAAGCCATCTTATCCTTGGCCTGTGTTGAGAGCTCTCTTGGAGATCGGGGATTTTGATAAGAACCCCAATCCTCGCTGAGATGAGGCTCCCTATATCTTTGATGTAATTTGTTTTCCATTTGTCACTGATGTAGTTCATCGCTTTCCTTTTTAACCCCCTCCCCTTTTTCTTTTTCTTTTTCTTTTCTCGAGTGAGGGTTTTTTCTCTGCTCTTAGTGAGGTCCGGGAGCATGGAGGGGCCGCTGAGAAGGTTCCCTTTTTCTTATCTGATCTTGAATGACCAGACCTTAATTGGTGTCAGGACGAGTCCTTCCCCTATTTTTGATGTAATCGATTTCAGCTCAGGTTAGGACGAGGTTCACCTTCTGTTCCTAATTGGGCTGCGGGGGCACATATGGAGTTACAGGACCTCTCCCCCCATCCAGTCTAAGGGTAACTGGGCCTTCGCCTTTTCTCATGTTAGGCGAGGTTCTCCTCCTGTCCCTAACAGGGCTGTGGGGGCACATATAGGCGTTGCAAGGCCTCTCCCCCCATCCGTCTAAGGGTAATCGGGCCTTCGACTTTGCTCCTGTTAGGGCGAGGTTCTCCTCCTGTCCCTAACAGGGCTGTGGGGGCACATATGGGCATTGCAGGGCCTCTCCCCCCATCCGGTCTAAGGGTAACCGGGCCTTCGGCTTTGCTCATGCTAGGGCGAGGTTATCCTCCTATCCCTAACAGGGCTGTGGGGGCATATATGGGCATTGCAGGGCCTCTCCCTCCATCCGATCTAAGTGTAACCGGACCTTCGACTTTGCTTCTGTTAGGGCGAGGTTCTCCTCCTGTCCCTAACAGGGTTGTGGGGGCACATATGGGCGTTGCAGGGCCTCTCCCCCATCCGGTCTAAGGAGGATCGGGCCTTCGATTGTGTCGAGATGAGGTTCTCCTCCTGCCCCCGACACGGTTTGTTTCGATTGTCCTGTCGATATAGGCTCGTGCCAAGAGAGAAGACATGTGGATATAAAACTTTTATTTAAAGTAAAGTTATCGATAATACATTCATAAATTTTTCGAGCTCCATGGTCGCGAGAGATCTACTCCTCCGAGCTCCTTGAGGTAGTAAGTTTCGGGCCGGACTACCTCCTTGACTTCGTACGGGCCTTCCCAATTTGAGGCAAGCTTCCCTCAATCCTGAGGTTGCGAGACAGCGGCTCGTCGAAGCACTAGGTCTCCTGCTCTAAAGACTTTATTTTTGACCCGGGAGTTATAATAGCGGATGACTTTCTATCTGTATGCTGCCATCCGAACTTGAGCTACCTCCCACTTTTCTTCTAATAAGTCGAGGTTGGCTTTAAGACCTTGCGAATTGTGATGTTCGTTGAATGCCACGACTCGTGCCGAAGGGAGTTTGAGCTCAATTGGGATAACAGCCTCCGTTCCGAAGGCTAGAGCGAAGGGGGTTCCCCCGTGGGCAATCTTTGGGTAGTTCGGTACGCCCACAACACATGATAAAGTTCGTCTACCCAAGTTTCCTTCGCTTTTTCGAGCCTTGTCTTGATTCCTTGCAGCAGAGTTCTGTTGGTCACTTCGGCTTCGCCATTGGCCTGAGGATGGGCTACCGATGTGAAGTTGTGGGAGATATTTAGGTTTTCACAAAATTTGGCGAATCTCGCTCCCGCAAATTGTCGCCCATTATCAGTAATTAGGGTTCTCGGCAGGCCGAACCTGCAAACGATGGACTTCCAGACGAAGCTTGCACTATAGCTTCTGTGATTTTTGCCAGCGGTTCGGCTTCAACCCACATGGTGAAATAGTCAATTGCTACCAGGAGGAACTTCCTCTGCCTCGACGCCATGGGAAAGGGTCCAAGGATATCCATTCCCAATTGCGCAAACGGCCATGGGGCGCTCAATGGTGTAAGCTCAGAGGCGGGCTGTCTCTGGATGTTGGCATATCTCTGACATCGGTCACACTTTCTAACGTATTCAATGGAGTCACGATACATTATCGGCCAGTAATACCCTTGGCGGAGCAACTTATGGGATAAGGATCTAGCCCCCAGATGGCTTCCGCAGATTCCTTCGTGCACCTCCCACAAGGCGTAATCAGCTTTCGAAGGCTGGAGACATTTTAAAAGGGGCAAAGAGTATGATCTCTTGTACAACTTGTCCTCATAAAGGATGTATCAGGAGGCTTGATTTCTGAGCTTCCGAGCCTCTTTTGCATCATGAGGGAGAACCCCGTCTTTGAGATATGCCACCAGTGGATCGATCCAACTGGGTTCATGGCCAATTTCCATCACGGGCCGCGATTCTTCCGTACTTGGGCACTTCATGGGCACTTCAGAACTTCAAAGAGAACACCCTTGGGCAATTCAGCCGGAGCCAGCGTAGCCAACTTGGAGAGAAGATCGGCCCGGTATTTTTCATTCTTGGAATCTGCCTGATGTTGAAGCTACTAAAGGCGGGGACGGGCTCCTTTACCTTTTCAAGATATTTAGCCATGCTGTCCTCCCGTGCTTCGTAGTTTCCGCTGACTTGTCCCACTACCAATTGGGAGTCGCTGTAAACTTGGAGCCGATCTACTCATTTTTTGGCGATCCTCAATCCTGCGATCAGAGCTTCGTATTCCACTCCATTGTTTGTGGGAAATTCGAAGCACAGCGCGTACTCCGCGACGATCCCCTCCGAACTGATCAAAATCAGGCCCGCGCCTGTGCCCGACATGTTGGAGGATCCGTCCACATAGAGGGCCCAAAAGCAATCAGGGGGGTCTGTTTCTTCTTCAGAGGAGTTTAGTCGAGACTTCAGGCCGTCAACTTCACCTTGTTCAGGTTCGGCCTCCTTCGAGATAGTGCATTCTACTATAAAATTTGTCAATATCTGGGCTTTTACTGTCGGCCTAGGTTGATAGTTGATGTCAAATTCTGGAGCTCGATCGCCCATTTCGCTATCCTCCCGGAAGCATCCGCCCGGTGCAGAATCACGTTAATCGACTAGTCGGTGAGCAACATTATGGTGTGCCCTTGAAAGTAAGGTCGGAGCCTCTAGACTGCAATCAATAGGGCGTAAGTTAGTTTCTCTAATTTAGTATACCTGGTTTCGGTGTTTCTCAATGTGCGACTGATGTAGTAGATCGACCGTTGAATTTTTGCTTCTTCCTTGACAAGAACTGCTGCGAGGGCCATAGGGGAGACCGCCAGGTACAAGAACAACTACTCCCCTGGCTCGGCTTCGCCAATAGCGGAGGCGAGCTGAGGTAGCTCCTTAGTTCTTCGAACGCCTGTTGACACTCAGTGGTCCAACAGAAGTTCTTCGGCCGCTTGAGGGTTTGGAAGAAGGGTAAGCACCGTTCGGCCGACCTCGCAACGAAGCGATTCAAGGCTGCCACCCTCCCTGTAAGGCGCTGAACCTCTTTTATCGACTTGAGGCGGCCATCTCCTGGATGGCGTGAATTTTCTCCAGATTGGCTTCAATCCCGCACCCCGATACCATGAAGCCCAAGAACTTCCCCGAGGTCACTCCGAAAGCACACTTAGTCAGGTTTAGCTTCATCTTATATTTTCGGAGGGTGCCGAAGGTCTCCTCGAGGTCGGCGACGTGGTTCATTGAAGATTTGTTTTTCACGAGTATGTCGTCTACGTAGACCTCCATGTTGCGGCCGATCTGCTCCTTGAAGATTTTATTCACCAGCCGCTGATAGGTCGCACCTGCATTTTTAGGCCGAAAGGCATGACCCTGTAACAGTAAAGACCATGGTTAGTAATGAAAGCAGTCTTTTCTTCATCTTCTGGCACCATTCTGATTTGATTATAGCCGGAGAATGTGTCCATAAAGGTGAGAAGCTCATGGCCTGAGGTTGCATCCACCAGTTGATCAATTCTGGGTAGAGGGTAGCTGTCCTTTGGGCATACTTTATTCAGCTTTTTGAAGTCTGTACACATCCTCCACTTGCCGTTTGCCTTTTTGACTAGGACAACATTGGAAATCCAGTCAGGATAATTGACCTCTCTAATGAATCTGGCTTTCAGGAGTTTATTCACTTCCTCGGCTATCGCTTTTTGCCTTTCCGGTGCATGACCTCGGATTTTTTCTTTCGTCGATCGATGCTTTGGATCAACGGCCAGATGATGTTCCATGACCTCTGCGTCAATCCACGGCATGTCCGCTGGAACCCAAGCAAAAACATCTGCATTCTTTCGTAGGAAATCAATGAGCTGCATCCGCACTCTTCCCCCAGGTTGGAGCCGATCTTCACCACATGCTCTGTATTCCATCATCCAAAGGGATCGAAATCAGATCTTCGATTGGCCCGCCCCTTTCCTCAGCGAGATCGTCGCGGGCGTCCAATCCATCGACCGGACAGAGGTCAGATTGGTCACTTCTTTGCAAGGCTATGCTGTAGCAGTGTCTGGCCAGGGCTTGGTCTCCCTTGACTTCTCCGACCCCTTGGTTAGTAGAAAATTTCAATTTCAGATGGTAGGTCGACACCACGGCCCGGAGGGCGTTGAGGCCAGGTCGGCCGAGGATTGCGTTGTAGGCTGACGGCACCTTCACCACCAGGAAATCCACCAAAGCCCTGGATTGTCTTGGATATCGACCCGCAGCTACAGTCAAAGTTATTACCCCCTCCATCGGGATAGCATCATCGGTAAACCCTACCAGAGGGGAGCTAATCGACCCCAAACGACCGTCAAAGATGGGCATTTTTGAGAAGGCGTCGTAGAATAAAATGTCGGCCGAACTTTCATTGTCGACAAGAATGCGGCGCACATCGTAATTAGCTATATTTAAAGAAACTACAACTGCATCGTTATGGGAGAATTGAACTCTCCGAGCATCTTCCTCAGTAAAGGTTATGGATTCCTCAATCCTTTGTCGCTTGGGAGGTCCGGCCAATACACTGGTTGTTCCCTGTCGGGATTCTCTCGAGATGGTGTTGGTGAAATCGATCGGAGGCCGATCATCGACTGCTCCATGCCGACTACTGTCGCCGGAGGAAGAGGAGCCTGGGAAATCAGAGATGGGGTCGGGGCTTGCAGAGCTCGCTGAGATCTGGCCACGGAGGCCATTGACCGCCTGGAGGATGCCCTTCGGAGAGGCATCAGGTGGAGATCAGGTAGGAAACCGGAGGAGAAGATATCGGAGAAGATGACCGACAGCAGTCCCATTGAGCGCTCCTTTAAGAACAAGGGTACTGCGAAGACACACATGCCGCCCTTCCTCTAGCACCAATCCTGTTGGTGCAAAAATCCGCCGGCGTCGGAGAAGCTGGAGTCGAGGGAGTCGCGGTCGCCGTCGGGACCTGCAAAGAAAGTCTAAATCGGAGTTAGGGGTGCTCCGGCAAGATCCTCCGACGCTCAAGTCAGTTCTCTACTTCAACAAGAATGGAGTGCTCGAACGAAAATTTTAGCAGAGTTTTGAGATAGAAATTAGAGCTTAGAGAATAACGTATCTGGGGTCCCCTTTTTATAGGCAGAGGGTGCAACAGACTGATAGCGACATTTGTAACCGCCTGGTAATGGGCCGTTCGGGGTCAGGAGGAGTTTGTTATGAAGAGTAGTGGAGTGGAGTCGTGGCTATCACCGTGGCCTGCCACGTGGAGCCTGTTGCGAGGAATGGAGCAGTGTCTGTTGTCGCGACTTGCCAGAGAGTGGTGGAGCCGCGCAGAATCCATCGCAGGAAGTGGAGTAGAGTCGTGGCCATTACTGTGGCCTGCCAGGGAGTCCAAGCCTGTTGACCGAAGCTCGATTGAGGTGTCTGGCGGAGAGAGGTAGCTATCCATCTGAGAGGAGCTCGGATGTTACTGGCGAGCCTTCTACCGTTGGGTGCCTTGGGCGTTAATACTGCAGGCGAGGGCCATTTGCTGTAGGAGCTCGATCAGAGGCTTTCTGTAGATGAAGTTCAGTTTCACGCAGAATTTGACAGAGGGTCGATCGGCAGTGGATGTCGGATGGCGCTGGAGAGGTTCATCCACTGGAGGGGTCCGACTGCTGGAGTCCATGTGTGTAGGAGTTCGTCCGAAATATGTCCGCTACAGAAGTTTGGTCAGAGTCTGATCTCTGTAGAAGCCCGGATGGGGATCATTTGTCGAGGAAGCTTGGTCGAAGCCTGCCTGCAATAGAAATTCGGAAGGAATTCATCCACAATGGAAGCTTGGGTGAAGGCTTACAATGGAAGTCCAGCGCAGACCACTCGTAGTAGAAATTTAAAGTAGATCGCTTGTAGCAGAAGCTCGGAGTCCGGCCCTTGTAGGAGTTCGAATGAGGTCTACCTGCAACAGGAGTTCAGGACGGAAGTCCGGCTCCCGTAGGAGCTCGGACGGAGTCTACCTTCATCGGAGTTCAGGGACGAAGTCTGGCTCCCGTAGGAGCTCGGACGAAGTCTACCTACAGTCGGAGTTCGGGGAAGAAGTCCGACTCCCGTAGGAGCCCGGACGAAGGCTACCTGCAGTCGGAGTTCGGGGAAGAAGTCCGGCTCCCGTAAGAGCCCAGACGGAGTCTAGAAGGTGGTCGACCACCATAGAAACTTGGACAGAGTCCGTCCGTCATGGAGAATCTGGTCGACACTGGTGGGGGTTTATTCGTCGACAGAACTCGAGAATGTTGCGGAGGCTCGGCCGCCGGAGAGGTTCGAAAAGATGTCGCCGAAGGTCGGGTGTCAGTAGAATCTCTGAAGGGTCACTCCTACCACGAACTTCGGCTGGGGGGTATTTTATACCCAACAAGATCTAAAACTAAATATATACATATCAAATATATATAAAACTAGATCTAAAATAATGATTAAAATATTTTAAAAATATTTTTTCAAAATATTGATTCACATCAAATTAGGACAATCCTTACAATATAGGGGGGGACAACCTTATATCAGTTTGATGTGAATTATTAATCATTCTAATTTTAGATCTAAACTTAAAATTAAATATTTCATATATGCTAATTTTTAAATCTAAAAGATTTAATTTAATTATTTTAAAAATAATTTTTAAAACTGATCAATCTTATGCTAGGACAATCTTTGCAATATAGGGGACAAATCCTATATCAGGACAGCCTTATATCAGTACAAAATTGATTTTAAATTATTAAAATTTTCAATCCTAATCTAAAAACCAGATCATATGTGTTTTCAAAAAAATTGGCTCAAATACCACTGTTAGAAAATCGGATAGGCAGCATGTGTAGATTTCAAAACTTTTTGAAAAATACAGTGAAAAATAAAATGAGTTAAACCCTTTAACCCCACATGCAAAAGATCAAATCTAATCCTACCGAAGCTTAGGAGAAAACACGTATATGCAATCTAAAATTTAAAGACAAGTATGAGATCGGATCTTATTACCCTGGTGCGGATAGATATTTACTACTTTTGATGATCATGAATTCGTAGATGCTCGAGCCACACACATGTCCGACCTCTATGGGTATCCATCGAGATTAATCTTGAAATGAACTCTTTGTTGTAGAATCTTTTTCTCAAAAAAAATCTTAGCCTTAAAATCTTAGACCAACACCTTGATTTGGATTGCGCGATTAACTCAATCTGCAACCTTCTTCTTCTTCTCCTCGATCTTCACTCTTGAAGACAAAATAGCATCACCTCTTGGCGTGTTGAAAGGGGATGCCCAACTCTTGGGTGTGGAAGAGAAGAGAGAGAGGAGAGGAGGCATGGAGAAGGGAGAGAGAGGAATTTGTTTCACAAAAAAACTCTATTACTAGAAACCCTAGCGACATACCCTTTATATAGGCATTATCCTGACACATAATAGGAATCCAATTATCTTAAAAAAGTAGATCCTTATCTCATAAGAATTCTCTACCTTTTCAATCTAATTTATTTCAATTAAAATCAGATATAATTAGTATATAATAAGCCCCTTTAAGTAGGCACAAGAGGCGCCCCTAAAATATCTGTCAGGTAGTTGGGGTGCCAACTCTTGGCGCTCCACATTAGGGTCTCTAGCCAAATAAGAGAGGGCATGGCCCCACTCTCTCTCCTATTGAAAAATATATCCCAAAAGCCAATCATCAATCTGTTGACGGTTGAGCAACCTTGTATTGTAATTGATTTGTTAATAAATAAAATATATTTTTGATATTTTTATCATAAGTTTTCATCTTCTAATGAACTCTGTTGTTATGATGAAGTTCTTAGGACTATTTAGATTCAATAAAGAGAGGATTTATCAATTAGTCTTTAAAACTGTTCACGACCAAATGATAGGCTGTTAATAAGGACGACAGCCTCTATCGAGCATAGGTCACTGTAGGCCATATGGGTTGGTTGTCCTCTTAACCAAGGAGTGTGGAGACACTGGTATGGCATACAGATGAGATGTAAGGGTACATCATCATGAAACGTGATCAACTTCAGAGCATTCTGCTATCGAGAATGTCTCTGATGGGATATAGGTATAAGTATCCCTTAGACCTGAGATCACCTCAGTGACTTACAAGTAACTCACTGTGCTTTGGTACTGGACTAACTGAATTTCTAATTCAGTGACGGAAGACTTCTGGGCACAGTTAAGTACTTGCAAACTTAGAGTGTGATCAAGATGGGATTGACCACTCCAAGAGTTAGAGAAGAATGAGTCGCTGTATTTCAATTTAGCAAAATCTTGGTCAGGGTAATCCATCGATGGATTTGATATTTTGAAATACAATGTGGACAAACTAATCAGAGTTGACAGTTGAACTCTGAGGTGTCCTATGAGTATTTTGGTCAAGGGGATGAATTATATGGAAACTATATCCGCATGGGTTCTAAGGATGTTGTTCTACACATTCGACCTATCCGATCGTCGGGTACCATTGCTAGATGGTTACTTCGATTGGTACAAAAATTTATTCCTATGCTACCAACTTAGGTTTGGACCTATGAGGTCATACACATTAGAGTTCACAATCCGATCGGATGGTTGATCAACGATAAAGAATCGTTCTAGGGTTAAATGATCAATATGATTGACATTTAACCTAGTGCAAGTGTTGTAGGAAGATTGATTAGCAATTCAATTGTTAATTAGCTTAATTTAATTAAGTCAAAAAGTTGAGATTAAGTATAATTAAATATAATTTAATTATATTTGGTTGGGGCTTGATTGGATCAAGTCCAATTGGTTTATTGGATAAGCCAAGTGCAAGAAAAAGCTAGTCCTAGTTCAAATAGGACTTGGATCAACCTAATTTCTAATTTAATTAAAAAATTAAATCAGATTTAAATCTAATTTAATCTGATTAAATTAAGCTCTTAATTAGATTATGACTTATTTTAATTGGGTTGATTTGGTTTTGATTTGATTTGATTTGAGAAACCAAATTTGAACAAGTCATAGATTGAATCCTAGTAAGACTAGGATTCTACCTTGTGCCACCTTAGCCCCCCACGCCCACTCTCTCTTATCCCATGCCTACTCTCTCTTATTTTGTGTGACAAAACTCTCTCTCTTAGGTCTTCACACATGCCCAAAACTTTTCTCTCTTTCTCTCTTACATGGAATGTAGTTGTGGATCAAGTTAAAGTAGGAATTAGTTTGGATTTCAAATTCTATGAGATAGAGTTTTAGAAAACCAAAACTCTTTTCTTATGGTACTGATTTTACCCAAATTTTTTTTGAGATTTTTGTGGCTTTTATGACACATAATATTCACCCTTTGCTGGTGGTCCATGGTAGAAAAAGAAGGAGGGGACGCCCAAGAGTTGGGCGCCCCTTGTCTTCCCTTGTTTGGATAATCCTTGACTAGGTATTTGACCTAGACAAGGACTCTCATATCTCTCTATTTAAAATAAATTTTTTCACAAAATTTTTGTGGATTATATAACATTGAGAGACCTTTGGGGCATCCAAAAATCAAGGAGAAAGAGTCTTGGGATGTGGAGATCTAATAGACACAAAACTAGGTGTCTAGATTAGAGCAAAGAGAAGAAGAAGAGGGTCTTCTTCTAGAGTTGCTGGGTTCATCTCTTCCTTCCTCCATCTGTAAGTTTTCTGAGAGTGTCTCATCCAAAACTCCTTCTCCTACTTTTCATCTTTGGAAAAGTTCAAATCAAGAAGAAGGAGGTATCTGATCGACCATCGAAGAAGGATCAGCGCAGTACTAGCATACTGTGCTGATTTTCTGGAGCAGGACTTCTGATCGTGATTTGTGGGCTCGTGTGGATGACTCCTAGAGGTCGGACGTGTGTGTGGCTTGCAATATCATCCTCAAGCCCAGATCAGCAAAGTTCGAACATCTAACATGCAAGGTAATAGATCTGATCTATTATATTTTACATACATTAGATGTAGTATAGAAACATGTTGATATGATCAACATATAGTTCTTGCTCTTTATATTTTAATTTTTGATTTAATTCTATGTAATAATCATATAATAAGATCTTAGATTTAGAGATTCTCTAGTTTTATAAGATAAATTTTGATTTATTTTAGCCTTCCGCTACCTGATCTTGAAAAAGTTTCAAGATCTAACCCTGAAACCCTAGATCTGGTTCCTTCAATTAGTATCAGAGCCTAGGTTGTTTATTATCTGATTATTTATATATTCTTAGATTATTTCTTAGATTAGATCTAACTTATAATCTGATTGTTAAATCTAAAATTAAAATTTTTAGATCAATCACGAACTGTAGGTTATCTTGCTGTAAGGTTTATCCCTTACAGTGCAAAGGTTGTCCTAGTTCGTGTAGATCTATCTTTAATCATAAATTTATCAGATATGATCTAGATTAAATTTATAATTTATTAGATTTAAAAAATATTTAAATCTAAAATAAAATTTTTTTGTTAATAATTCTCGTGCAAAGAACCATAATATATTTGTCTGAAAAATTTACGCAGTTTAAAGTTAAAATTATTTCAATTACATAAACCTGTTTAGATTAGATCTAAAGTAGTTTCATGCTTATTTCACTTACATTTTGATTATGAATCAAACATGCAACTTGATTGGTAGAACCATGTTGTAAAAATATTTTACAAATATAAAAATTATTTTCGAAAAGCTGAACCCCAACCCTCAGCCCAAAACTTAATTGAGAATTAAGAAGTTGTTTGATTAGGTTCTAGGATTGTGAATTGAAGAACCTAAGACACAAACTATAACACATTGGGTTAATGGGTTAGTGGGAATTAGGTTATTAATTTGGTTAGACCTAACCTAGTAAACACCTCAAAATAGATAATATCAGTGAATCCTACTTTTGGCATTGTAGGCTTGGTTATGTGAACAAGAATAGGATTGACAGATTGATCAAGGAATGTGTCCTTAAGATAGATGATTGTGAATCATTGCCTACTTGTGAATCTTATCTACTAGGTAAGATGACTAAGTCACCTCTTAAAGGAAAAGTTAAAAGGGCCAGTGATGTCTTTAGTCTAATACATACTGATGTATGTGGGTCTATAAACATAAGTACCAGAGGAGGATACTACTACTTCATTATATTTACAGACAACCTATCAAGATATGGATATGTCTATCTTATGAAGCATAAGTCAGAATCATTTAAAATATTCAAATGATTTCATACTGAAGTAGAGAAATAAATTAAAAAGAGTATTAAAATCCTTCGATCAGACTGAGGAGGTGAATACCTCACCAGTGAGTTTTTGATATATTTGGAAGAGAATAAGATTCTTTCATAATGGACCCCTCCTGGAACACCACAACATAATGGTGTGTCTAAGAGGAGGAATCAAACCTTGTTAGACATGGTCTGATCCATGATGGATTTTTTCAGTCTGCCAATATCCTTTTGGAGATATGCTCTAGAGACTGTCTGCTATATTTTGAATAAGGTGCCCAGCAAGTCTGTCAATAAAACTCCATATGAGATATGGACTGGACATAAGCTGGTGCTCTCACATCTTAGGGTCTGGGGGTGTCCAGCTTATGTCAAGTGTTTAAAGACAGATAAGCTTAGACCGAAGTCTGATAGATGCTTGTTCATAGGGTACCCAAAGAAAACCAAAAGGGTACTACTTCTACCTCATTGCAAAATAAAAGGTGTTTGTCAGCAGTCGGACAGTATTTTTGGAAAAAGAGTTCCTTGGTGAAGGAGCTAATGCTTGTAAAATTGAACTTGATGAAGTTTATGAGGTGGAAGGACCGACGCATACAGAATCAGATTCGATTAGTGAATCGAATTCAGAGCCAGTAGAGGCACCATTAAGGAGATCCGGTAGAGTACTGCATCAGCCAGACAGATACTACAGTTCTCTGGTCTAGAACGATGATCCTATTGAACTTGATGAGAATGATGAGGATCCGATCACCTATATGGAGGCCATGCAAAGGCCCGACTCTCAAAAATAGCTTGAGGCCATGAAGTTCGAGATGGAGTCCATGGAGATCAATAGTGTCTGGACACTAGTTGATCCGCCCGAAGGAACAAAACCCATAGGGTGTAAATAAATTTTCAAGAGAAAAAGAAGAGCGGATGGGAAGGTAGAGACCTATAAAGTCCGTCTAGTTGCTAAGGGTTACCATCAGCGTTATGGTATTGACTATGACGAGACGTTCTCTCCTGTAGCAATGCTCAAGTCCATCCGGATTATGTTTGCTGTCACTGCACACTTAGATAATGAGATCTGACAGATGGATGTCAAAATCGCTTTTATTAATGGAGAGCTGAAAAAAAAGGTATATATGATACAACCTGAAGGGTTCACATCCACAGACGAGTCAAAAGTGTGCAAACTGAAAAGGTCAATTTATGGACTTAAGCAGGCATTGAAGAGTTGGAACATATGTTTTGATAAAGTAATCAAAATGTATAGCTTCGTTAGGAACGGAGAAGAGCCTTGCATCTACAAATAGGCTTCTGATTTTGTAGTCATTTTTCTTATACTGTATGTGGATGACATACTATTATTAAGAAATGACATCCTGACTTTGCAGAGTGTGAAGCTATGGTTATTATCATAGTTCTTCATGAAGGACTTGAGAGAAGCATCCTACATCCTAGGGATAAAGATCTATAGGGATAGTTCTAGAAGGTTGCTTGGAGTGTTCCAATCCACGTACATTGATACATTGTTGAAGTGGTTCAACATGGATAATTCCAAGAAAGGCTATCTTTTGATAGGCCATGAAATTACTCTTTACAAGAAGGATTGTCCGACAACTCTTGAGGAGAGAGAGCGCATGAGTAAAATACCATATGCTTCGGCAGTGGGATCTATCATGTACGCTATGACATGTACGAGGTTGGATGTGGCCTATTCACTAGGAGTAGTGAGTAGGTACCAGTCTGATCCGAGTGAGAAGCATTGGAAGATTGCAAAAGCAATTCTTAAGCATTTGAGAAATGCTAAAGACCAATGGCTTATCTATGGAGACTTTGATCTAAAACTTGTGGGATATACTGATTTCAATTTTCAATAAGATTGTGATGATAGCAGAAGTATGTCAAGCTACGTATTTACCTTAAATGGAGGAGCTGTTTGCTAGAAAAGTTTTAAGCAACATACTGTGGTCGATTCTGTATGTGAAGCGGAATACATTGCTGCATTGGATGCTGCAAAGGAGGCAGTGTAGTTTCGAAAGTTCATTATCGAGCTGGGAGTTGTACCTTCCATTGATGGTGCTGTCCTGCTGTATTGTGACAGCTCCAGTGCCATAGCTCGGGCGAAAGAACCTAAGTCGCACCATCACACTAAACATATTCTACGTCGCTATCACCTAGTGCGAGAGATCGTAAATCGAAGTGACATCGAGCTTCAGAAGATCGATGGAAAGGAGAACCTAGCCGACCCCTTCACTAAAGCTTTCGGGATCAAAGAGTTCGATGACTTCAAATGGAAGATGGGTATAAGATACTACCCTGATTGGCTTTAGTCCAAGTAGGAGTTGTTGGAAATTGTGTCCTAAAATCGATCATATGACGATTGAGTTTATCTTTGTATATAAATTATTGATTATTGAATAATAGTTATTCTGATATTTTTCATCACAAAGTGATATCTTCCTTGAACTCTTGTATTGTGATGAAGTCCCTGGAACTATGCTAGTGTACGATAAAGAGAGGATTTATCGTATAGTTCTTAAACAAGTTCGCGACCAAATGATACATCATTACGAGATGATGACATTTATCGAGTGAAGGTTGTTGTGTGCCATATGGGTTGGTTGTCCTCTTAACCAAGGTGTGTGGTGATACTGATATGGCATACAGGTGAGATGTAAGGGACATCATCACTGAACAAGTGACTCACTTGCTGAGCATTTTGTTGGCAAGAGTGCTTGCAAAATACATGGATATAAATATCTTTTAGACCTAAGATCACCATAGTGACTTGCAAGCAACTCACTGTGCTTTGATGCCGAACTATCTGGATTTTTAATTCAGTGACGGAAGGCTATTGGGTACAGTCAAGTGCTTGCGAAGTCTGTGTGTGGATCAAGATGGGATTGATCTCTCCGGATTATTGAAGTTGATGTAGCACTATATTTCAATTTAGTAAAGCCTTGGCTAGGGTAATCCATAACATGGATTTGAAAGATTGAAAACCAATGTGAATGAAGCAATCTCGGTTGATAGTTAATCTGAAACCATCCTAGAGCATCTAGGATCAAAAGGATGAATTATGCGATAACCATAAGTATGGATTCTGAAATATTCTTTTGTAATAATTCGATCTATCTGGACGTCAAAAACTATTGCTAGATGGTATCTCGATTAGTGCAAGAATTGGTTCTTGTGCTATCGGCTTATTGTTTGAACCTATAGAGTTACGCACACAAGTCAGACAAAGTAGGAAGAAATTGACCTATGTTTATATATCCAATCTGAAAGTACTTGACTTGATTGAACATATAAGCTAACTTGATTAAGAATTGAGTTATGGGTCAAATGGAATTGAAGAGTTGACTATGTCTAGCTAGCACTATACATGAGGTTCAGGTTCAATCCCAGGGATGAACAATTTCTATCTATAATCCATGGAATATATGAAAGATTGAATTTAAGTACTAATTAATTTCAAATTAGATCTGAATTAATTAGACTTAAATAGGTCCAAAATCCAAGTTAGACTTGGTACAAAAGTCTTAAAGAGTTTAGGATTGACAGTCTTTCGAAATTATTTCAAACCAACTTCGAATCGAACTCGAATCAGACCTGTTTTGGATGAGATATGAGTATTTCTACTTGCACTGAAAATACTCACTCATGATGCATGATCAAATATTAGTTTGATGCTTATTTGGGGCATCCCAAGTGGGTGTGGGAGTGGGTGCAAAGTGGATGTCATAAGTGATGGCAATTATATCTCATATAGGAGTCCTTCTTTCATGAGTATTGGACCAATTCAAATCAGATTTGAATAAAGAGTCCTCCTCTCATGGGATCATGAGAATCATCTATAAATAGAGAGGGTCTCTACCTATGGATGAAAGAAGAGAATAGAATAGCAAACAAATCAAATTGAGAGAAGAGAAAAAGAGAGAGAGACAGGCATGTGAAGAGAGAGGTCCTTCATCTACTATATCTCTTCCTTTGTTGCCACCTCCTCTCTTTAGGTGTGAGTCCTTCTTGGCATCCTTCCTACTAGTGTGAGGTGTCACATCATCATATCTCATCCTTCAATTGATTGAGTTGAGAAGCCAATTGGATGGGAGTTCATCCTGCTTTCCTGTGGTATCTGACATGCATGCGAAGTAGAGGGTCTGCATATCTAGGCCTCCACAAAGATTTATATCAGATAATTTGGAATTTGATCCCTAGTTCCACTGTGATTTAGGTAAGGATTTGATCAATAAACAAGTAGAACATTAGAAAAAAATTTTAGATGCAACTTGGGCATTCTGGAGGAAAACTATGCGAGCTATCAGTATTTTTAGATTCACTATCAGAAGCCAACTATGCAAGCTAGCACTCCCATAGAGAACTGATTGGTCTGAGGGCTTCGTGTAGACCATCCATAGAGGTTGGATGCTTGTGCGATTACGAGCGACCAAAGAAGACTTCTAGATCCATATTCTCGATCATGGAGTTTGACTACCCATGCTCAGATATTGGGTTCGGAACCCTAATAGTAGTAGATTAGATCTATTATTGAACGCTGTTTTTGGTTCACATGCTTGTTATTTTAAATTCAAATTTTTATGTATATAAATTTATATCATAGATCTATTTATAAGAGTTTTAAGATCAGATCTTATGTATATATTGATAGATTAAATTGTTTAATCTAATATTTTTTTACTGTAAAATTTTTGAAATGCATGCATAAAACCCCTGCGCATCTCAATAGTGGTATCAGAGCCACAGTTTGATATGACATGATATTATATATATTTAGATCTATAATTTAGTTTATATTAGATCTAAAATATCATATTTAGATCTAAAATTAGTTATAGATCTGATCACACAAACTGATATACAGTTGTTCTGCTATAAGGTTTATCCCTTACGGTGCAAAGGTAGTCCTAGTTTGTACTGATCCTTATAAAATTTGATTTTAAATTGAAGCATATAATATTTATTTATGATAATTATTATTTGATTTTGATAGAATCAAAATATAATAATTAAATATAAAATAATTTAGATTAGATCTAAATAATTTAGATTAGATTATCTGAATAACGAAGTAATCGGATCGGATTTGTCATCAGGCCATCCGATCATAGGAGGTAATAGAGATCAGATCTCTCTTTTTTTTATTCAATTGGATCTTCTTATGATATGTAGGGATGCCATTGTGACTATATCCCATGAAGATGAATATGAAAAGAAAACTTTACTTTTCTGCAAAATCCTAAGATTGTATATATGATACATTGTATGAAACGTATTTGCATCTATTCTTTGCAAAAAAAATCTAGAATCATGAATATATTTAAAATAATTCTAAAATAATTTATGATTAATTTTATTACTATTTATCAAAATTATTTTGATCTAAAATTAATATAATTGTTGTAGTTCGCCTGTTGAGTCGACTCAGTATTGTTTGGGTCGACTCAGGATCCTTATTAGTCAACTCAATTTCTGTTGAGCTGACTCAATAAAATAAGCTAAAATTATGATTAATAATTCATTATCAATGAGTCAACTAAGTCTTAAAACTTAATCGACCCATTGTGATGAGTCGGTTCGACCCATTTGATGAGTCGGTTCGATCCAGGGGTGAGCCGATTCATGTTTAGATCTAAATAATCATGCATGAAAATTAATTATAAAATATTTTATAAAATTTAAAATTATTTTTAAATATCAAACTCCTACCCACAGCTTCAAACTTAATTAAAAATTAAGTTAAATAAATTAGATCTAAAATTATGAATTAAAGATCTAATGTCATTCGTATAAAATATGGGTGATGAGTTTATAGGTTAGCTTGATCAGGTCCTCCAATTGGGTTAGACCCTAGGGTTAGAATCAAAGATTAAATGGATTAAATAGAAAAATTAATTAAGTCAAATCAAAAGTTGAATTAGATTAAATCAGAATTTTTCTAGAGCTAATATAATAGTTGTAGTTGGTTGAGTCATGTCTTTGATTAGACCCAAATGAACTTTGATTTTGAGCTCAACGGTCGAACCCAAATCCATAAGTAGATCCAATTGAAACTAATTAACCGGTTGGTGTCTAAGATAAGTTTGATAATTTTGACTGATGGTCATTAATTGGGAGCTACTCATATAGATTGAGTCTATGATGAGTTAATAGTATATCCCTCCTACCGATCTCACTTACCTGGCCAATATGGTAAATCAAATTTTGATCAGATTGCTTAATGATTAGGATTGACCCATGCTTACTAAGAAATCAGTTCGACTATTTTAGGTTCCCCTAGTTCGACTTGTCTTTGTCCTCGACATGACTTGATGAAGTCAGTGGGAAGATTGATGACTTGTCAGTTGGACTGACTTGTTTCTAATCCAGCCTGATCTGACTTGGTGAAGTCAGTGGAAGGATCGAGATTAGCTGGTTTGTGTATTTAATTTTATTAAATTATATTAATTAAATCTTCTAAATTATTAGATCTATAAAATGAGCTAGTTACGGTGATAACTAGATCATAGCCTCCCATTAAGGTGAATAATAATGAGTCTATTATTTCTGATTGACATTGTAGGCACCATTCGTTTGGTATTTCTCTGAATGATGAAATTATTATTCATCATATGATGACTCTATTGTACTATCTGATGAATGGTTGGATTGGTCGAGTCATACTCGGGCCTGATTATTCATTAGTTAGAATCACTGAGTAGGTCATATTAATAGTTGAACCTAACCAAGACTTTCAGTGGAGGCCCATCACCTATTGAAATAAAATCTGTGATGAAATTAATTATCAAAAATTATTTAAAAAAATAATTGGTTGAGAACCTACCCATAGATACATATGAGTTGGTTGAGCCATACTCGAGCCTGTATGTAGTCTGTGTGGATTCTAGTACCCCCTAAGGAATTAAGATAATTTTTTAAATTGGAGTTAGAGGCTACCAATTCGTATAAAGTAGTGAAAAAAATTTTAGATTAAAGTCCATGTCTTTAGGCTTGATTAATTCATGTACTAATTAGATCTGTATTTTTTTTCTTTTAAAAAATGGTTAGCATTTTGTTGCTCCACTCACTATTTGACAGTGATGAGCTTATTGGATCCAACTTTAATAGACAGTATCAGAAGTTGAACATTGGTCTTGAGCCCAATCTAGCTAAAAATTTTAGGATTGAATCAAGTCAAGCAGACTATGACCCAAATAGGCTAAAGAGAAACGAACAATTAGTTGCTGATCAAGGTGCTTATAAGATAACACTTTGTAATTTCTCTATATGTGATACTACTACCTAGGTATTGGATACCGAAAGTCTAGTTCACATATGTAATTCATTGCAAGGACTTCAAGTTAATAAAAAATTTGAGAATGATGAGAGATTCCTAAATATGAGAGATGGAAGTCAAGTTGGAATCCTAACTTTAGAAGTTGTCGAGCTTGTTTTCAAATCTAATAGTATCATTTTAAGTGATTGTTACATTATCCATCTTTTTTGATGAATATAATCTCGGTTGGCCTTTTGACTAAAGTGGTTATAGTTTATTAATAAAGAATGATTATGGTGATGTCATTATGAATGATGTTACAATAATGCGAGGATAATTAAGAAATGGCATCTATATTTTGTTACAGCCTGTGAGTATAATGTATACTCCAAATAAATATCCAAAGTTAGATAATGTCATAGATAACTACCTTGGGCATTGCAGGCTCGATCACATTAACAAGAGAAGGATAAACAGGTTAGCACAAGAGGATATCCTCAATATTAATGATTATGAATCATTACCAACCTGTGAGTCTTGTCTTCTTGAAAAAATGACTAAGTCATCTTTTACTAGAAAAGATGAATGAGCTAGTGAAGTTCTAGGTCTAATACATAATGATGTATGTGGACCTATGAACATTAGTGCCAGAGAAGGGTATAGCTATTTCATTATATTCACAGATGACCTATGTAGGTATGGATATGTCTACTTGATGAAACACAAGTTTGAATCATTTGAAATGTTCAAACGATTTCATAAAGAAGTAGACAAACAAACTGAAAAAATTATTAAGACTCTTCAATCTGACTGAGGGGATGAATACCTTTCTAGTGAATTTCTGACATATCTTGAAGAGAATGGGATTCTCTCATAATGGACTCCTCTAGGGACACCACAGCATAATAGTGTTTCAAAAAGGAGGAATTGAACCTTGTTGGATATGGTTTGGTCCATGATGGAATTTGTAAGTTTGTCAATCTCCTTTTGGGGATATGCACTTGAGACAGTTTGCTTTGTGCTCAATAATGTTCTGAGTAAATCAGTTAGTAAAATACCATATGAGATATAGTCAGGGCATAGGTCGAACCTCACTTACCTTAAGGTCTTGGGTGTCTGGCTTATATCAAATGATTATAAATCGACAAGCTTGGATCTAGATCCAATAAGTATAATTTTGTAGGGTACCCCAAGGAAAAAAAGGGATATTACTTTTACCTTCCTGTTGAACAAAAGATATTTATCAGTAGTAAGGCATACTTTTTGAAAAAGAGATTCCTTAGTGAAGGAATAAGTGCCTCTAAAGTCGAGCTTGACGAAGTTCAACAGGTAGAAGACTGACACCAGTGATTGAATCTGAATCGAATTTGATAAGATCAAATTCAGAGCCCAATATACAAATATCCTTAGGACGATCTGATAGAGTATTACGTCAGCCAGATAGATACTTAGGTTTCTTGGTTCGGGATGGGGATCCTATTGAGCTTGATAAGAATACTGAGGATCCAGTCACATATATGGATGCAATGTAGAGGACCGACTCTAAGAAATAGCTAAAAGCCATGAAATTTGAAATAGAGTCCATGAAGATCAATAATGTGTAGACATTGGTTGATCCACCTGAAGGGGTAAAATCCATAGGGTGTAAGTGGGTCTTCAAAAAGAAAAGAGGCACAGATGGGAAGGTGGAGACCTATAAAGCTCATCTGGTTTCTAAGGGGTATCGTCAGCATTATGGTGTTGACTATTGTTGGGTATAAAATACCCCCCAGCCGAAGTTCGTGTCGGGAGTGACCCTCTAGGGATTCTATCGATGCCCGACCTTCAGCAACATCTTTCCGAACCTCCCCGGCGGCCGAGCCTCCGCAATGTTCCCGAGTTCGGCCGACGGATAAACCTCCACCAGTGTTGACCAGATTCTCCGCAATAAATGGACTCCCTCCAGGTGTCTACAGTGGTCGACCACCTTCCAGACTTCATCCGGACTCCTACGGGAGTCGGACTTCGTCCCCGACTCTGACTGTAGGAAGACTTCATCCGAACTCCTACGGGAGCCGGACTTCGTCCCCGACTCCGGCTGCAGGTAGTCTTCATCCAGACTCCTACGGGAGCCGGACTTCTTCCCCGAACCCCGACTGCAGGTAGTCTTCATCCGGACTCCTACGGGAGCCAGACTTCTTCCCCGAACTTTGACTGCAGGTAGTCTTCATCCGGACTCCTACGGGAGTCGGACCTCGTCCCCGACTCTGGCTGCAGGAAGACTTCATCCAGACTCCTACGAGAGCCAGACTTCTTCCCCGAACCCTGACTGCAGGTAGTCTTCATCCGGACTCCTACGGGAGCCGGACTCCAAAGTTAGATAATGTCATAGATAACTACCTTGGGCATTGCAGGCTCGATCACATTAACAAGAGAAGGATAAACAGGTTAGCACAAGAGGATATCCTCAATATTAATGATTATGAATCATTACCAACCTGTGAGTCTTGTCTTCTTGAAAAAATGACTAAGTCATCTTTTACTAGAAAAGATGAATGAGCTAGTGAAGTTCTAGGTCTAATACATAATGATGTATGTGGACCTATGAACATTAGTGCCAGAGAAGGGTATAGCTATTTTATTATATTCACAGATGACCTATGTAGGTATGGATATGTCTACTTGATGAAACACAAGTTTGAATCATTTGAAATGTTCAAACGATTTCATAAAGAAGTAGACAAACAAACTGAAAAAATTATTAAGACTCTTCAATCTGACTGAGGGGATGAATACCTTTCTAGTGAATTTCTGACATATCTTGAAGAGAATGGGATTCTCTCATAATGGACTCCTCTAGGGACACCACAGCATAATAGTGTTTCAAAAAGGAGGAATTGAACCTTGTTGGATATGGTTTGGTCCATGATGGAATTTGTAAGTTTGTCAATCTCCTTTTGGGGATATGCACTTGAGACAGTTTGCTTTGTGCTCAATAATGTTCTGAGTAAATCAGTTAGTAAAATACCATATGAGATATAGTCAGGGCATAGGTCGAACCTCACTTACCTTAAGGTCTTGGGTGTCTGGCTTATATCAAATGATTATAAATCGACAAGCTCGGATCTAGATCCAATAAGTATAATTTTGTAGGGTACCCCAAGGAAAAAAAGGGATATTACTTTTACCTTCCTGTTGAACAAAAGATATTTATCAGTAGTAAGGCATACTTTTTGAAAAAGAGATTCCTTAGTGAAGGAATAAGTGCCTCTAAAGTCGAGCTTGACGAAGTTCAACAGGTAGAAGACTGACACCAGTGATTGAATCTGAATCGAATTTGATAAGATCAAATTCAGAGCCCAATATACAAATATCCTTAGGACGATCTGATAGAGTATTACGTCAGCCAGATAGATACTTAGGTTTCTTGGTTCGGGATGGGGATCCTATTGAGCTTGATAAGAATACTGAGGATCCAGTCACATATATGGATGCAATGTAGAGGACCGACTCTAAGAAATAGCTAAAAGCCATGAAATTTGAAATAGAGTCCATGAAGATCAATAATGTGTAGACATTGGTTGATCCACCTGAAGGGGTAAAATCCATAGGGTGTAAGTGGGTCTTCAAAAAGAAAAGAGGCACAGATGGGAAGGTGGAGACCTATAAAGCTCATCTGGTTTCTAAGGGGTATCGTCAGCATTATGGTGTTGACTATTGTTGGGTATAAAATACCCCCCAGCCGAAGTTCGTGTCGGGAGTGACCCTCTAGGGATTCTATCGATGCCCGACCTTCAGCAACATCTTTCCGAACCTCCCCGGCGGCCGAGCCTCCGCAATGTTCCCGAGTTCGGCCGACGGATAAACCTCCACCAGTGTTGACCAGATTCTCCGCAATAAATGGACTCCCTCCAGGTGTCTACAGTGGTCGACCACCTTCCAGACTTCATCCGGACTCCTACGGGAGTCGGACTTCGTCCCAGACTCTGACTGCAGGAAGACTTCATCCGAACTCCTACGGGAGCCGGACTTCGTCCCCGACTCCGGCTGCAGGTAGTCTTCGTCCAGACTCCTACGGGAGCCGGACTTCTTCCCCGAACCCCGACTACAGGTAGTCTTCATCCGGACTCCTACGGGAGCCAGACTTCTTCCCCGAACTTTGACTGCAGGTAGTCTTCATCCGGACTCCTACGGGAGTCGGACCTCGTCCCCGACTCTGGCTGCAGGAAGACTTCATCCAGACTCCTACGAGAGCCAGACTTCTTCCCCGAACCCTGACTGCAGGTAGTCTTCATCCGGACTCCTATGGGAGCCGGACTTCGTCCCCGACTCCGGCTGCAGGAAGACTTCATCCAGACTCCTACGGGAGCCGGACTCCATCCCCGACTTCGACTGCATGAAGACTTCATCCGGGCTCCTACGGGAGCCAGACTTCATCTCCGACTCTGGCTGCAGGAAGACTTCATCCAGACTCCTATGGGAGCCAGACTTCGTCCCCGACTCCGACTGCAGGATGACTTCATCCGGACTCCTACGGGAGCCGGAGTTCATCTCCGACTTCGACTGCAGGAAGACTTCATCCAGACTCCTATGGGAGTCGGACTTCGTCCCCGACTTCGACTGCAAAAAGACTTCATCCGGACTCCTACGGGAGCCGGACTTCTGCCCAGAACTCCTGTTGCAGGTAGGCCTCATCTGAACTCCTACAAAGGCCGGACTCCGAACTTCTACCGCAAGCGATCTACCCCGAGCTTCTGCTACAAGCGGTCTACTTCAAATCTCTACTACGAGCGGTCCACGCTGGATTTTCACTGTAAGCCTTCACCCGAACTTTCATTGTGGATGAATTCTTTCTGGGTTTCTATTGCAGGCAAGCTTCGACCGAGATTCCTCGACAAATGATCTTCATCCGGGCTTCTACGGAGATCGGACTCCAACCGAACTTTTGTAGCAGATAGATTCCGGGCGAACTCCTACGACACGCGAAATCCAGCAGCTGGACCCCTCCAGTGGATGAACCTCTCCAGCGCCATTCGACATCCGCTGTCAGTCGACACTTTGTCGAATTCTGCATGAAATCGTACTTCATCTATGGAAAGCCTCTGACTGAGCTCCTACGGCGAATGACCCTCGCCTGTAGTATTAACACCCAACAGCACCCAATGGTAGAAGGCTCGCCAGCAACATCCGAGCTCCTCTCAGGTGGAAAGCTACCTCTTCCCGCCCGGCACCTCAATAGAGCTTCGGCCAACAGGCCTCCACTCCCTGGCAGGCCACATTAATGGCCACGACTCTGCTCCACCTTCTGCGATGGATACCGTGCAGCTCAACCACTCCCTGGCATGCCACAGTAATGGCCATGACTCTGCTCCACTTTCTGCGATGGATTCCGTGCGGCTCCTCCACTCTCTGGCAAGTCGCGACAACGGACGCCGCTCCACTCCCCACAACAGGCTCCACGTGGCAAGCCACGGTAATGGCCACGATTTCACTCCACTACTCTTCATAACAAACTCCTCCTGGCACCGAGCGGCCCCACTGCCCGACGGTTACAAACGTCGCTATCAGTCTGTTGTACCCTCCGCCTATAAAAGGGGGACCCCAGATACGTTATTTTCTAAGCTCCAATTTCTATCTCAAAACTCTGTTAAAATTTTTGTTCGAGCACTCCATTCTTGTTGAGGCAGAGAACTGACTTGAGCATCGGAGGGTCTTGTCGGAGCACCCCCAACTCTGGTTTAGACTTCCTTTGTAGGTCCCGACGGTGACCGCGGCTCCCTCGACTCTAGCTTCTCCGACGCCGGTGGATTTTTGCACCAACAGGATTGGCGTTAGAGGAAGGGCCGTGTCTTCGCAGTACCCTTGTTCTTAAAGGAGCGCTCAACGGGACCGCCTCCGATCATCTTTTCTGACATCCTCTCCTCTTTTCCCCCACTAGATCTTCGCCCGATGCCTCCCCGCAAAGCATCCACTCGACGATCCACGGCCTCCGCAGTCAGATCTCAGGCTCCGGCCTCACCTCCAATTTCATAGGCTCCTCCTCCTCCTCCGGCAATAGCGGTCGGCATGGAGCAGTCCGATGATCGGCCCCCGACCGATTTCGCCAACACCATCTCGGGAGAATCCCAGCAGGGAACAACCGATGTATTGACCGGACCTCCCAAGTGACAAAGGATTGGGGAATCCATAACCTTTACTGAAGAAGATGCTCGGGGAGTTCAATTCCCTCACAACGATGCGGTTGTAGTTTCTTTAATTATAGCCAATTACGACATGCGCCGCATTCTTGTCGACAATGGAAGTTCGGCCGACATTTTGTTCTAAGACGCCTTCTCAAAAATGTCCATCCTTGACGGTCATTTGGGGCCGATTAGCTCCTTTCTGGTAGGGTTTACCGATGATGCTGTCCCGGTGGAGGGGGTAATAACTTTGACTGTAATTGCAGGTCGATATCCAAGACAATCCCAGGCTTTGGTGGATTTCCTGGTGGTGAAGGCACCGTCAGCCTACAACGCAATCCTTGGCCGACCTGGCCTCAACGCTCTCCGGGCTGTGGTGTCAACCTATCATCTGAAATTGAAATTTTCTACTAACCAGGGGGTCGGAGAAGTCAAGGGAGACCAGGCCCTGGCCAGACACTGCTACAACATAGCTTTGCAAAGAAGTGACCAATCTGACCTCTGTCTGATTGATGGATAGGACACCCGCGATGATCTCGCTGAGGAAAGGAGTGGCCCAATCGAAGATCTGGTTTCGAGCCCTTTGAATGATGGGAATACGGAGCATGTGGTGAAGATCGGCTCCAACCTAGGGGAAGAGGTGCGGACGCAGCTCACTGATTTCCTACGAAAGAATGCGGATGTTTTCGCTTAGGTTCAAACAGACATGCCGGGGATTGACGTAGAAGTCATGGAACATCATCTGGCTGTCGATCCAAAGCATCGACCAACGAAAGAAAAAATTCGAGGTCATGCATCGAAAAGGCAAAAAGTGATAGCCGAAGAAGTGGATAAACTCCTGAAAGCCGGATTCATTAGAGAGGTCAACTATCCTGACTGGATCTCCAACGTTGTCCTAGTCAAAAAGGCAAATGACAAGTGGAGGATGTGTATAGACTTCAAAAAACTGAATAAAGCCTGCCCAAAGGACAGCTACCCTCTGCCCAGGATTGATCAACTGGTGGACGCAACCTCAGGCCATGAGCTTCTCACCTTTATGGATGCATTCTCCGGCTATAATCAAATCAGAATGGTGCCGGAAGACGAAGAAAAGACTGCTTTCATTACTAACCGCGGTCTTTACTGTTACAGGGTCATATCTTTCAGCCTCAAAAATGCAAGTGCGACTTATCAGCGGCTGGTGAACAAAATCTTCAAGGAGCAGATCGGCCGCAACATGGAGGTCTACGTGGATGACATGCTCGTGAAAAGCAAATCTTCAGCGAACCACGTCGCCGACCTCGAGGAGACCTTTGGCGCCCTCCGAAAATATAAGATGAAGCTGAACCCGACTAAGTGTGCTTTCGGAGTGACCTCGGGAAAGTTCCTGGGCTTCATGATATCGGGGCGCGGGATTGAAGCCAATTCAGAGAAAATTCATGCCATCCAGGAGATGGCCGCCCCGAAGTTGATAAAAGAGGTTCAGCGCCTTACAGGGAGGGTGGCGGCTCTGAATCGCTTCATTGCGAGGTCGGTCGAACGGTGATTAACCTTCTTCCAAACCCTCAAGCGGTCGAGGAACTTCTGTTGGACCACTGAGTGTCAACAGGCGTTCGAAGAACTAAGGAGCTACCTCAGCTCGCCTCTGTTATTGGCAAGCCCGAGCCAGGGGAGGAGCTGTTCTTGTACCTGGCGATCTCCCCTATGGCTCTCGTAGCAGTTCTTGTCAAGGAAGAAGCAAAAATTCAACAGCCAATCTACTACATCAGTCGCACATTGAGAGACGCCGAAACCAGGTATACTAAATTAGAGAAACTAACTTACGCCCTGTTGACTACAGCCCGGAGGCTCCGACCTTACTTTCAAGGGCACACCGTAATGTTGCTCACCGACCAGCCGATCAAGGCGGTTCTGCACCAGGCGGATGCCTCCGGGAGGGTAGTGAAATGGGCGATCGAGCTCATAAAATTCAATATCAACTATCAACCTAGACCGATAGTGAAAGCCCAGATATTGGCAGATTTTATAGTGGAATGCACTATCTCGAAGGAGGCCGAACCTGAACAAGGTGAAATTGATGGCCTGGAGCCCCGATCGAACTCCCCTGAAGAAGAAGCAGACCCCCCTAATTGCTTTTGGGCCCTCTACGTAGACGGATCCTCCAACATGTCGGGCGCAGGCACGGGCCTGATCTTGATCAGCCCGGAGGGGATCATCACGGAGTACGCACTACGCTTCGAATTCTCCGCAACAAACAATAGAGCAGAATACGAAACTCTGATCGCAAGATTGAGGATCACCAAAGAACTGGGAGTAGATCGGCTCCAAGTTCACAGCGACTCCCAATTGGTAGTGGGACAAGTCAGAGGAAACTATGAAGCACGGGAGGACAGCATGGCTAAGTATCTTGAAAAGGTAAAGGAGCTCGTCCTCACCTTTAGTAGCTTCAACATCAGACAGATTCCAAGAATGGAAAATACCAAGGCCGATCTTCTCTCCAAGCTGGCTACGTTGGCTCCGACTGAATTGCCCAAGGGTGTTCTCTTTGAAGTTCTGAACTGCCCAAGTATGGAAGAATTGCGGCCCGTGATGAAAATTGACCATGAGTCCAGTTGGATCGACCCACTGGTGGCATATCTCAGAGACGGGGTTCTCCCTCATGATGCAAAAGAAGCTCGGAAGCTCAGAAATCAAGCCTCCCGATACATCCTTTATGAGGACAAGTTGTACAAGAGATTGTACTCTTTGCCCCTTTTAAAATATCTCCGGCCTTCGGAAGCTGACTACGCCTTGTGGGAGGTGCATGAAGGAATCTGCGGAAGCCATCTGGGGGCTAGATTTTTATCCCACAAGTTGCTCCGCCAAGGGTATTACTGGCCGATGATGTATCGTGACTCCATTGAATACGTCAGAAAGTGTGACCGATGTCAGAGATATGCCAACATCCAGAGACAGCCCATCGCTGAGCTTACACCCTTGAGCGCCCCATGGCCGTTCGCACAATGGGGAATGGATATCCTTGGACTCTTTCCCATGGCGTCGGGGCAGAGGAAGTTCCTCCTGGTAGCAATAGACTATTTCACCAAGTAGGTTGAAGCCGAACCGCTGGCGAAAATCACAGAAGATAAAGTGCAAGACTTCATCTGGAAGTCAATCGTTTGCAGGTTTGGCCTGCCGAGAACCCTAATTACTGATAACGGGCAGTAATTTGCGGGGGTGAGATTCGTCGAATTTTGTGAAGACCTAAACATCTCCCACAACTTCACATCGGTAGCCCATCCTCAGGCCAACGGCGAAGCCGAAGTGACCAACAGAACTCTACTGCAAGGAATCAAGACAAGGCTCGAAAAAGCGAAGGGAACATAGGCAGACAAACTTTATCATGTGTTGTGGGCGTACCGAACTATCCAAAGACTGCCCATGGGAGAGACCCCCTTCGCTCTGGCCTTCAGAACGGAGGTGTTATCCCAATTGAGCTCAAACTCCCATCGGCACGAGTCGTGGCATTCAATGAACATCACAATTCGCAAGATCTTAAAGCCAACCTTGACTTGTTGGAAGAAAAACGGAAGGTAGCCCAAGTACGGATGGCAGCCTACAGACAGAAAGTCGCCCGCTATTACAATTCTCGGGTCAAAAACAAAGTCTTTAGAGCAGGAGACCTAGTGCTTCGACGAGCCGCTGTCTCGCAACCTCAGGATCGAGGGAAGCTTGCCCCGAATTGGGAAGGCCCGTACGAAGTCAAGGAAGTAGTCCAGCCCGAAACTTATTACCTCAAGGAGCTCGAAGGAGCAGACCTCCCGCGACCATGGAGCTCAAAAATTTACGAATGTATTACCGATAGCTTTATTTTAAATAAAAGTTTCATATCCACATGTCTTCTCTCTTGGCACGAGCCTATATCGACAGGACAATCGAAATGAACCGTGTTAGGGACAAGAGGAGAACCTCGCCCTAACATGAGCAAGGTTGAAGGCCCGGTTATTTTTAGATCGAATGGGGGGAAAGGCCCTACAGTGCCCATACGCGCCCCCACAGCCATGTTAGGGATAGGAGGAGAACCTCGCCCTAACATGAGCAAGGTCGAAGGCCCGGTTATTTTTAGACCGGATGGGGGGAGAGGTCCTACAGCACCCATACGCGCCCCCACAGCCATGTTAGGGACAGGAGGAGAACCTCGCCCTAACACGAGCAAGGTCGAAGGCCCGATTATTTTTAGACCGGATGGGGGGAGAGGTCCTACAGCGCCCATACGCGCCCCCACAGCCATATTAGGGACAGGAGGAGAACCTCGCCCTAACATGAGCAAGGTCGAAGGCCCGGTTATTTTTAGACCGGATGGAGGGAGAGGCCCTACAGCGCCCATATGCGCCCCCACAGCCATGTTAGGGACAACAGGAGAACCTCGCCCTAACATGAGCAAGGTCGAAGGCCCGGTTATTTTTAGACCGGATGGGGGGAGAGGCTCTACAGCGCCCATATGTGCCCCCACAGCCCTGTTAGGGACAGGAGGAGAACCTCACCCTAACATGAGCAAAGTCGAAGGCCCGGTTGCTCTGAGACCGGATGGGGGGAGAGGCCCTGCAACGCCCATACGTGCCCCCACAGCCCTATTAGAAGCGGGGGAAGAACCTCATCCTAATCTGAGCTGAGATCGACCACATCAGAAATAGGAGAAGAACATCGTTCTGACATTGACTAAGGTCCAATCATTTGAGACCAGTTAAGAAAAAGGGAACCTTCTCGACGGCCCCTCCGCGCTCCTGCGACCCCGCTAAGAGCAGAGGGAAAACCCTCACTCGAGAAAAGAAAAAGGAAAAAGGGGAGGGGAGTTAAAAAGGAAAGCGATGAACTACATCAGCGACGAATGGAAAATAAGTTACATCAAAGATACAGGAAACCTCATCTCAGCGAGGATTGGGGTTCTTATCAAAATCCTCGGTCTCCAAAGAAGCTCTCAACACAGGCCAAAGATAAGACGGCTACCTCAGGGCGACGAGAAGCTTAGACCTCCGAGCTCGAACTCTGAAAGGGGGCATCAAACCCGAGTGGCCCCGGACAAATCTACGGCCATGAACAAAAGGATGGGTCAATGCGATGGCAATCGAGTATCTCCGAACGGCATCGATATCGAGCAAGGCAAAAGCCGAAAGGAGCTCGGCAAACAACAATTCAACACGTGAGTAAAAGAGGTAATGGAAAATTCCCTTCTCATGTCATTAATTAAGTATACATTACAGAGCTCTTGAGGCTGAAAAAGAAAGACGACAAGAAAAGCAAGCCGACGTGGCGACGACCAAGGACCTCCGGACGACATCGGCAAAAAAAAAAAAAAAGAAGAGAGAGGAAAAGGGGGGCATACAACAATAACAATAGTGAATGAAAGAAGTTCGACAGGCGATGATTCGACGCAAAGCACGAACAAGGTAACAAAAATCTCCTTTTCATTTTTGATTAACAAGGTGTACATTACAAAGCCCTGAGGGCCGAGGGAAAAAGAACATTGCTACAAGACTTGAAAAGAATACATTAGAGACCGCTTCAAGCTTTCGACTTCTCCTTCCGGCTCCATCCTCCTCAGCAGTATTTCCCAGTACGTGTGATGAACCCATCGGCTCTCGCCCCCCGCCTCGTTTCGCTCCATTGCCGAAACCCCAACCCTAGGGGGAAAAGGGGGGTACAGAATTCAAGGGATGGCGGCAGCGACGGCAGCGGCAACGACGACCTATATTGGGAAAAACCGAAAGTACTCCGGAGGCCGCGATGACACCGGAGGCATGCACCACCACCGTGTGCTCCCCGACAACCACCATCCTAGGTACTTCGGCGAAGTCGGCATGTGCTACTTCCACCACCTCCGCAACAAGTTCTACTGTCCCGACGTCAACGCCGACCGCCTCTGGTCCCTCGACCCCGACGACGTCAAGAAACCCACCACGGCTTATGATGGCAACTCCACCCCCTTGACCAGTGTCGCCCCGCTCAACTACTTCGAAATTCTCGGGCAGGACGCGCTCACCGGCTGGTTCTGTTATTAAATCCCTGTTGTTGAAGGAATTCTCCCTCGAGCCCCCTTCAAAGCTGCAGGAACCCTCAGTGGCAGTTCGGCAGCCGTTGAACTTGCAAGCCACTGTCTCCCCCCTCCTACTCCTCCCGATCCGTAGCATCCTCTCGGGATTGACCTCCGGGGCAGGAGCCCCGATGGGAGAACTCCCCGAAAGGGTTTGGAAGATTGAAGATGGCGGGGGCCGGCGGAGATGGCGAAGAGAGTCGAAAAGGACGTCGGTGGGTGGCTAAATTCTCAGATAGAAGAAAGGCGTCGCTTGGACTCTCAGGCGAAATGAAGTCCCTGGAGAGAAGGAGGGGATTTTAATAAGCAACGGGGCCTGGCGCAGTTATGGTGGCGGATACCCCGAGGACAACCAATGCCCGCCACGTGTCCCACTCACCATGGTGCAGGGCTGACTGCTGGCGGGACCATTATGGCATGGCGCTTGGGATTACGCTCCAGTGAAAATTTTGAAAGGACTCTTTGGATCGCCCCGATTTGAAAAGACTCTGGCACGCGCGCATTAAATGCCAGGATTTTCGAGGACGGTCGCGCGCAGGATTCGAGAGGACAACTTTGGTTGTAAAAATTCCTCTGTACTTTCTTCATTCGAAACTCGAACTCGGAAGTAGGGGGACTAGTGTTGGGTATAAAATACCCCAGCCGAAGTTCGTGTCGGGAGTGACCCTCCAGGGATTCTACCGATGCTTGACCTTCAGCGACATCTTTCCGAACCTCCCCGGTGGCCGAGCCTCCGCAATGTTCCCAGTTCTGCCGACGGATAAACCTCCACCAGTGTTGACCGGATTCTCCACGACGAACGGACTCCCTCCAGGTGTCTACGGTGGTCGACCACCTTCCAGACTTCATCCGGACTCCTACGGGAGCCGGACTTCATCCCCGACTCTGACTGCAGGAAGACTTCATCTGGACTCCTACGGGAGCCGGACTTCGTCCCCGACTCCAACTGCAGGTAGTCTTCATCCGGACTCCTACAGGAGCCGGACTTCTTCCCCGAACCCCGACTGCAGGTAGTCTTCATCCAGACTCCTACGGGAGCCGGACTTCTTCCCCGAACTCCGGCTGTAGGTAGTCTTCATCCGGACTCCTACGGGAGTCGGACCTCGTCCCTGACTTCGGCTGCAGGAAGACTTCATCCGGACTCCTACGGGAGCCGGACTTCTTCCCCGAACCCCGACTGTAGGTAGTCTTCTTCTGGACTCCTACGGGAGCCGGACTTCTTCCCCGAAATCCGACTGCAGGTAGTCTTCATCCGGACTCCTATGGGAGCCGGACCTCGTACCCGACTCTGGCTGCAGGAAGACTTCATCTGGACTCCTACGGGAGCCGGACTTCTTCCCCGAACCCCGACTGAGGTAGTCTTCATCCGGACTCCTACGGGAGCCGGACTTCATCCCCGACTCCGGCTGCAGGAAGACTTCATCCGAACTCCTATGGGAGCCAGACTCCGTCCCCGACTCCGACTGCAGGAAGACTTCATCCGAGCTCCTACGGGAGCCAGACTTCGTCCCCGACTATGGCTGCAGGAAGACTTCATCCGGACTCTTACGGGAGCTGGACTTCGTCCCCGACTCCGATTGCAGGAAGACTTCATCCGAACTTTACAGGAGCCGGACTTCATCCCCGACTCTGACTGCAGGAAGACTTCATCCGGACTCCTATGGGAGTCGGACTTTATCCCCGACTCTGACTGCAGGAAGACTTCATTCGGACTCCTACGGGAGCCAGACTTCCACCCAGAACTCCTGTTGCAGGTAGGCCTCATCCAAACTCCTACAAAGGCCGGACTCCGAGCTTCTACCGTAAGCGATCTACCCCGAGCTTCTGCTACAAGCGGTCTACTTCAAATCTCTACTATGAGCGGTCTGCACCGGATTTTCACTATAAGCCTTCACCCGAACTTCCATTGTGGATGAATTCCTTCTGGGTTTCTATTGTAGGCAGGCTTCGACCGAGATTCCTCGATAAATGATCCTTATCCGGGCTTCTATGGAGATCGGACTCCAACCGAACTTCTTTAGCGGATAGATTCTGGGCGAACTCCTACGACATGTGAAATCCAGCAGCTGGACCCCTCCAGTGGATGAACCTCTCCAGCACCATCTGACATCCGCTACCGATCGACCCTTTGCCGAATTCTGCATGAAATCGAACTTCATCTACGGAAAGCCTCTGACTGAGCTCCTACGGCGAATGGCCCTCGCCTGTAGTATTAAAACCCAACAGCACCCAATGGTAGAAGGCTCGCCAGCAACATCCGAGCTCCTCTCAGGTGGATAGCTACCTCTTCCCGCCCGGCACCTCAATCGAGCTTCGGCCAACAGGCCTCCACTCCCTGGCAGGCCACATTAATGGCCACAACTCTGCTCCACCTCCTGCGACGGATACCGCGTGGCTCCACCACTCCCTGGCATGCCACAGTAATGGCCACGACTCTGCTCCACTTCCTGCGATGGATTCTGCACGGCTCCTCCACTCTCTGGCAAGTCACGACAATGGACGCCGCTCCACTCCCCGCAACAGGCTCCATGTGGCAGGCCATGATAATGGCCACGATTTCACTCCAGTACTCTTCATAACAAACTCCTCCTGGCATCGAGCGGCCCCACTGCCCGACGGTTACAAACGTCGCTATCAGTCTGTTGCACCCTCCGCCTATAAAAGGGGACCCCAGATACGTTATTTTCTAAGCTCCAATTTCTATCTCAAAACTCTGCTAAAATTTTCATTCGAGCACTCCATTCTTGTTGAGGTAGAGAACTAACTTGAGCATCGGAGGGTCTTGCCGGAGTACCCCCAACTCCAGTTTAAACTTTCTTTGCAGGTCCCGGCGGTGACCGCAGCTCCCTCAACTCCAGCTTCTCCGACGCCGGCGGATTTTTGCACCAACAACTATGATGAGACATTCTCTTTGTGGTAATGCTCAGGTCCATTCAGATCATGCCTGCGATAGCGACATACCTAGACTATGAAATTTGACAAATGGATGTGAAGACCGCTTTTCTAAATGGAGAGCTGAACGAAGAGATGTATATGATACAACCTGAAAAGTTCACATCCACAAATGAGTCTAAGGTGCGCAAGCTTTAGAGATCCATTTATGGATTAAAGCAAGCATCCAGGAGTTGGAACATACGTTTTGATAAGGTGATCAGAATGTATAGCCTCATTAAGAACGGAGAGGAACCCTGTATATATAAATGGGCTAATGGTTCCGTAATTATATTTCTTATTTTATATGTGGATGATATTTTCTTAATCAAAAATGATATTCCTACATTACACAGAATAAAAGTATGGCTGTCGTCATAGTTCTCCATGAAAGATCTGAGAGAAGCAACCTACATCCTAAGGATGAGGATCTATAGAGATAGATCTAAGAGACTGCTCAAACTCTCCCAATCTATGTACATAGATACCATGCTAAAATGATTTAGCATGAAAAATTCTAAGAAAGGCTATTTTCTGATAGGCCATAAAATTTTTTTCTCAAAGAAGGATTATCTGACAGCCCCTCAAGAGAGAGAGCGTATGAGTAGAATTTCATATGCCTCGACAGTGGATTCTATAATGTATTCCATGACAGGTACGAGATTGGATGTGGCATGCTCACTAGGAGTAATGAGTAGATACCAATCAGATTTAGATGAGAACTATTAAAAAAATCATCCTTAAGTATTTGAGAAATACTAAGGATCAGTAGTTTATTTATAGAGAATCTGACTTGAAACTCGTGGGATACACTGCTTTAAATTTTCAATCAGATCGTGACGATAGCAAAAGTATGTCAGGATATATCTTTACCCTAAATGAATGGACTGTTTGCTAAAAAAGTTTCAAGCAGCACATCATAGTCGATTCAGTATGTCAGGCAGAATATATCATGACATCTGATACTACAAAGAAAGTTGTGTGGCTCAGGAAGTTCATCATCGAGCTGTTGGGATGCATAGGTAATTTCATACATGTATTTCAAAAATTTTTTGAAAAAATTATAGCGAAAGACAACTAGATTAATCAAATTAATCTAACATGCATATGATCTAATCATCAAATCAACCTACTCTAGGATCTATAATATATTATGTTGCATATAAAATCTGAAATAATTCAAAGATAAAATCAGCATGCATGCATGTGAACAGTAGATCACATCTACTTCTAATCTGAGTTTAGAACTCCATACTTGATCACATGGGTCAACGATCTCCGCTACTGAGAGACATGATGGATAGAATTCTTGCTAGTTGCTCGCAGCTGCACACGCATCCAGCCTCTACAAGAAATCCACTCGAAATCCTGATCTGATCGGTCTTCTTGGGAGTGCTAGCTTGTGCAAAGACTTTCTTCTTGGTTGATCTGGATCCTTTCTTCAAATCTCTAAAATATTTTTAGAAATTGAAGATAGACTTTTGGAGGAGATAAAGAGGTGAAAGAAAGATGGAGAAAAAAATATTTTTTTTTCTAATTTATTTCCTCCTCCCAAGCCCTTAGAATCAAAAATCTAAAATTCAGATTTTTGTGCATACCCTAAGAGAGAGGACCCTCTTCTCTATTTTTTATGCCATGAACCATGTCCAAACTTCTACCACATGAAGAGCTCTCTTCTGATATTTTACACACACAAAAGAAACCACAAAAGCCCCTTTTACAGGCATGTAAGGAGGTGGGGTGAAGAGTCCTAATGATCCTAGACTCTTACAGGATTCCGCCTCCCTTCATAATTCCACATCCCAAAATATGTCAAAAAAATATTGGATACTTCTTCCCATATTTTTTCATAGTAATCAGTTCTCTAACTAATTTTTCATAAAAAATTTCCTCAAAATGTCATACATATAAGGAGAAAAAAATTTATTAGCGTGGAGAGGTTGATCTGGATGAGAACAGATTCTCCTGATAAGAAATATTTTAAAATATAATTTTAGAACCTTTCTTTTATCAAAATCAAATTAAATTTGGATGTGAGATATATAAGGTAAATAACTCTTTGGTGTGAAAAAATCTCATACAAAACAATTTTGTGTATGGAGATATATGGCATGCAATCTGAGTTGGTGCAGGAAGAAGAGTCCTATTCCAATAAGGACTCTTAATTTCCTTATCTGAATCCAAACCAAATCACTTTTGATTTAGTCCAAATAAAATATATAAAATCTAATCTAATTAGATTCATAAATTTTTAATCAAATTTTAATCAAATTAAGAATTGATTGAACTAAAGTCCTAATCAAATCAGAAACAATTCTCCCTTAGCAATTAGTTCATCTCATAACCAATCAGGTCAAACCTAATTGAATCTAATTCAATTAGATTTTATTTAATTCTCTTTACTTAATCAAATTGAGCTAATCAAAAATTTAATTACTAATTAATCATTCATTAATTTACTAATACTAGGTGAATTAATTTATTTATAACTTTTGCATAAGGTTAATCATCAATCGAATTGACGATTAAGCCTTTGAACGATTCTCAATCATTGATCAGCCACATGATCAGTCAGAAACTTCTTTTGAGTATGACCCTATAGATTTGAACCTAAGTTGATAGTACAAGAATAACTTTTTGAACCAATCGATATAACCATCTAGCAATGATGACCCAACGTCCGGATAGGTCGAATGATGTTGAGCAACGTTCAAGAACCTATTGACGTATGGTTATCGTATAATTCATCCCTTTGACCCTAATACTCGAGGATGACCTAGGATTTAACTGTCAATCTTAGATAAGTCATCCACATTGTATTTCAATCTTTTTCAAATCCATCATATGGATTATCCGAGCTCAGATTTTGCTAAATTAAAATATACTGATGCATATCTCTTACTAATTTGAAGGAGTCAATCCTATCTTGACTCACGCACTGACTTGATAAGTACTTGACTGCATCCAGAAATCTTCCATCACTGAATTAGAAACTTAGTTAGTTTGGCACTAAAGTACAGTGAGTTGCTTGCAAGTCACCGTGGTGATCTCAGATCAAGAGGGACACTTATACCTATACCTTTTGCGAGCTACTCTTGGCAATAGAGTGCTCCGTAGTTGGTCACGTTGAGTGACGATGTACTCCTATATCTCAACTGCATGCCATACCAGTATCTCCATATCATTTGGTTACAAAGACAACCAATGCATATGGCACACAATGACCTGCACTTGATATCACTATCGTCCTAGTAAGAGTGTATCGTTTGGTCGCAAACCAGTTTAAGGACTATGCGATAAATCCTCCTTTATTGATCAAAATAATCCTAAGAACTTTATCACAATATAAGAGTTCGTTAGAAGATGTATCTTTATGATAAAAAATATCAAATAATTTTATTATTTATCAATTCATATACAATTATAGTTAGCACAATCGTCACACGATTGGCTTTAGGATACATTTCCCAACAAAAACTTAGAGTGGTACCCTCCATCGATGGTCCAACTGTACTTTATTACGACAGTACTAGAGCTATAGCTCAGGCAAAGGAGCTAAAGGCACATCAGTGAATGAAGCATATTCTACATTCTACCACTTTGTCCGAGAAATCATAGATCGAGGTGACATCGATCTTCAGAAGATTGATAGTAAGGAGAACCTAACTGATCCATTGACTAAAGCCCTTATGGTAAAAGAGTTTGAAGATCACAAAATAAAGATGGGTATATGATACTATACCGATTGGTTTTAGTACAAGTGGGAGTTGTTAGGAAATATGTCCCAAAGTCAATCGTCAGTCTGTTGATGATTATACTATTTGATATAATTATATATGAATTAATTATTAATAAAATATTTATTTAGTAATTTTTATCAGAAGCTTGTATATCTTCTATATCGAACTTCTATGTTATAATGAAAGTCCTTAAGACTATTTTAAATCAATAAAGGAAGATTTATCATTTAGTCCTTCAATGAGTTCACGACCAAATGATATGCTATTACTGGACATAGATATATCAAGTGTAGACCGTTGTGTGCCATATAAGCTGGTTGTCCTCTTAATTAAGGAGCGTGGAGATGTTGGTATGGCATGCAGGTGAAATGTAGGAGTATATTTCACTGAACGTGACTAACTTTGGAGCACTCTGCTGTCAAGAGTCACTCTGAAAAGATATGGATATAAGTGTCCCTTTGATCTGAGATCACTAGGTAACTTGCAAGCAACTCACTATACTTTGGTGTAAATTATCTAAATTTTCAATTCAGGATCGGAAGATTTCTGGACATAGTCAAGTACTTGTAAAGTTGGTGCATGAGTCAAGATGGAATTGACCACTCCAAAGAATTGGAGAGAATGCTTTGTGTTTCAATTTAGTAAGACCTTACCCAGGGCAGTCTTTGTGAGGAGTCATAGGATTTATTAGGTTGAGACACATAATGGATATACTGTTAAGAATTAACAGTTTAAACTCTAAGTTATCCTAGCATCAAGGGTCAAAGGGATGAATTATACAATAACTGTATCCAAGTAGATTCTTGAGTATTGCTTGGCATACATTCGACTTACCTGGACGTCGGGTGCCATTGCTAGATGGTTACTCCGATTGTACAAGAATCTATTCCTGTGCTACCGGCTTAGATTCGAACCTATGGGGTCACACACATTAGAAGTTTCTCTTCAATCAAATGGCTAATCTGAAAAGTCCCACTAGACTGGGACTCTAGTGAAAAGTCCCACTGGATGGGGACTCTGTTGAAGGTCCCATTGGATTGGGACTCTTCACAAGAGTTCCACTGAACTGGGACTCTATCATTAATAGAGGATTAATTAGTGATTAGATCATCAATCAATTTGATTTGATTGAGCATTAAAGTTTGGATCAAGTCTGATTAAATTTGATTCAATCAGGTCAGGTCTGATTAGGTTATGAGATGATCTAATCAGTAAGAAAAATTGATCCTGATTTGATCGGATCTATGGCTCAATTAATTTACTGATTTGATTGAGTTTAATTGAGATTATGAGAGCCTAATTAGATTAGATTCATCATATTTTATTTAGATCTAATTGGATTGGGTTTGAAAGAAATTCAATTGATTAAACCTTAGAGTCCCAAATGAATGGGACTCTCTCTCTTGCACCACCCAAAAAGACTCACACTTTTTCTCGTCACACAAAATCAGTTTGTGTGTGAGAAAATTAGAAGCTAACACCCTTTTTGTCATCCTCTTTGGATTGGATTAGGTTTGTTTTAAGTTGAATTCAAAAGGTTTGAATTTAAACCTAAAACTTTATCCTTATCCTCCCACAGGCCAGCACCTTATAAAGGATCCTAATTTGTGTGACAAAAAAGAAGAGCTCCCATATGTTTTCCATATCCAAAATCCTCTGGTAGGTCCCTCTTTAAGTCATACATGTGTGAAAAAAGTTAGAGTTAAATTAAAATTCAAAATGATTTGAATTACAACAAACTCTGATTGTTATCCTATCTAATCTGATGATACCGGTAACTATAAAAATGCTTGATTTTTGTGCACAATCACTCTTTGATTTTTACCATGAGATACCAGAGGGAAGGTGGGGTTGAATATCCTTTTTGGGATGTGAGGCTTGGGTTGGGTTTATACCACCTTGGCATGTGCAAAAGAGGAGATCGATCTCCTCTCGGATGAGAGACCTAGAACTATTCTAGGGTTTCTGGGTTAGGGAAGAACCTAAAGAGAAGAGGATTTTCATCTAATTTTTCTCCACCATCCAACATCCTCTGATCTATCTTTGACATCAAAAAGATTCAAGTTCATTAAAGAAGGAGATCAAATCAGATCCGCCATTTGAAGCCAACTATGCAAGCTAGCACTCCTGTGGAGGGCTGATTGGTCCGAGGGCTTCGTGTGGACCATCTGTAGAGGCGGGATGCTTGTGCAGCTGTGAACGATCAGAGAGACTTCTAGATTCATGTTTCAATCATAGAGTTCGACTACCCATGCTCAAGTATTAGGTTCGAAACCCTAATAGTAGTAGATTAAATATATTGCTGAATGTTGATTTTTGGTTCACATGCTTGTTATTTTAAATTCAGATTTTTATGCTTGTAAATTCATATCATAGATCTATTTATAGAAGTTTTAAGATCAGATCTTATGCATGTATTTATAATTAAATAGTTTAATTTAATATTCTTTCATTGTAAAATTTTTGAAATGCATGCATGAAACTCTTGTGCATCCCAACATATGTTACATATTATGTAGATGTTAGGAATGCTGAGACCAGTCTAAGACCCTCTATAAAAATTAAATTAAGTTGTAGTGTTGGAATTCACTTGCAAATCGAATATCGAATTTATTTGATCAATTGATGTCTAGGTAAGTGTTAAAGGTGGTTCTCTAATTAGGTCTGTATGCTGGCCTGGCCAACTATGTTGGTATTTAAAAAAAACTATGGGGAGCCTCCCACCTACTTGATCAACTTGATATGATTGAGTTTTGAATTTAGATTGATTAGTGATGTAGACACTACAAAAATCTTCCTTCATATTTAGTTAATAGAGTATGTCAAGATCTTAGTGTGCTTGTTGTACTATCCATAAGGCTTACTATAGAAATTGATATAATATTGACTAAGTACATACTGATGCTTATGGCATATTTGAATAGTATTACCTTGATTGTGCTATCCATAAGAACAGTATTATTTGAGTATGACCATACAGAGATGAAGAGTTAACTTAACTAGAAGACTATAGTATGTTATGCTATCCATAAGACTATGAGTGATTTAGAGGCAAAAAAAATATTGAAAATTGTATGAAGTATAATTGGTAAAGAGTTACCTATCCTTGAATTCATGAATACTTGTTGTGCTATCCACAAGGTGTTTGTGAGGAATAGAAATCTCAATCCCACTTAGAAAACTGATAAGAAGTTTCTCGTTTATTATATTAGAGGGCTATAATATTCAATAAAATAGTAAGAGTAACAATTAGATAAAAGATATAGTCCAGTTGTTCCTATCATCATGAGTTATCTACTTATACAGTATTCTTGTTATTATAGATTAACTATATAAGGGCATCCTCACTATCATTACGTGGTATATCAGATGCAAATAAATTGATCGGATCAAATTATGTGGACTGATTGAGCAACTTGAGAATAGTTCTGATATAGAAGAAAGTCTCCTATATACTGGATACTCTTGCATTCGATACGATCAGAGAAGATGCATCCAAGGAGAAAAGGGCCACATATAAAATATGACAGGATGATAGTGTAATTGTTGGGTTTCGGTGGCACAGTGGAAGATCTAGGTATTTAAAATATTCATTCAAAACACCTGATGCACCGAAAATCCTAATGCCCAAGAACCCTTGACTATAACAATCAAAGCATAATTAATGTAAACTTGGATAAGAGGAATGCCTGTAGCGCTAATCTCAATTTTCATGAGGTATCCAAGTGTCCCACCTCAATGGTGATCCACATAGAAATCAAACCAAAGACAGTGCTTGTCCTTCACCTTGCTTCAAGAGTTTTAGCCCCTAGAACTCAACTAGCTTTGTATCGATCAGGTTTCTCTAAGAATCTGACTCAACCTTCTTAGAACCTTCTTTGGACTTCTGAATCTCCTTCTTTAGGATCTTCCCAACCCTTGTTTGGATTAGATTAAGCTTTGTCATAAATCCCACAGCTTGGTCTTAAAACTAAGATGGATTGTAAGAAAGAAAAGAGAGCAACAGAGAGGAAAAAGGAAAGCAGATTAAATTATTTTGAACACTCGATGTGCACACCTATTTTAGGTGTCAGAGGGATACCCAAATGTAAGGACATGCTCCATTCAAATATCCTATCTGATTTGCATATCAGGAAAAATAAGAGTCTTCAGACAGAAGGACTCTTCTACCTGATATGTCGATCAGCAAATTCACCCTCACATGCGATCAGAAAAGTGATGTTTTCGCATCCCTTCTCCAATCAAAAAAATTTAGAACTTATCATGTGACAAGAAGATTTAATTCTAATTTCAAAATGCCTAATAAGGAGATAAAAATTCCATGGAAAGATCATTTCTCGCATCTCTTCAAGCAAAACTCCTATCACCTCATGTGCACATGCGAAGAGGGACTTCTGGCATCCGGTTGACCTTCAGATATATCTAAAAAAATTCCAAATAAATCTCTATATAAAAGTAGATCAAAAGAGAAATATTATCTAATAGGTGGCATTCCATTTCAATCGAATTTGATCTATAGAAGGACACTTCAAAATGCAAGGAGTCATGAGACATCACTGTGCATGCGCACGAGCTTCCTTCTTTCCAATTTTTTCTCCACCCCATAAATTCTAGAAAAAATATATCTCATGCTTTGAGAAGTGTACTAGAGGATGGAGGGTGATGTGAGCTACCACACACATTTAAATCCTAAGCCAGAAGGACTCTTCCTTCTGCTCACGCCAACATGTGCATGAGTTCTCACATTTGCGCCAAGAGTCCTCATCCAAGAGGCCTCTTGTAATTTGGTGTTAACTTGAAATGTAGCATCTTTTTTGGGGCTACTTCCAGGTGGCACGACCTAATCCAATTGCTCATCAAATTGGGTCAGTAAATTAGCAAGGTATGAACCAAATTGATCTCCCAAGGAGCTAGGATTTCCACACATGCTAGCATGCTTATCAGGAATCTTGATTGGATCCAAAATTCTAATCAACCTTATCGAAAAGGTCCTGGGCTAATTTTTATATGTGTATGACCCATTGGATTTCACATCTAGTTAGCAGTAGGTCTGGGTGTAAGTTGATCGAATTTGATTAGATTTTAATCTAACCAATTTAGGTCTAATCGAGCAACCAGAGTTCAACAATTAGAATCTTTTTTAATTGTCGATCGAATTAAACTCTTTAATTTGATCAAATCTATAAGTCTAGATTGACATCTAGCAATATATCATGACTATCTAAAAGATGTAAAATTTGATAAAAATATCAAATATATCCTTTCATGGTAAGTTACCATTCAATTCAATCCTTCGATTATCCCTGCATCCCGAATATATTCATGAGTATGAAATCATGTCAAACTCAAAATACATATTCATATCGATTCTCCATCAACCAATGATGACTCCTAAGCATTAGAAACTCTTTCTAATTTTCATCTTACTTTTGGCCAAAAAATTTTTCCTGAGTCATCTAGAGATGAGAATTTACAGGATGCAATCTCCTCTTACTAGGAGTGATCGATTCTATGTTGACCTATTTATAACCTTCATACACACTCTACCATATCCAGAACATCTCATACATATTTTAATGCCATATCTGGGTATGAACCAAAATATGAATTCATGTGCATAAGATTCCATAGGATCTCAGGTCTAAAGATCACTTGCACAACTCCCACTTAGAGAACCATCTTTGACATATAAGTAAGGCTTCCATAAGATGTTCTCTGAGTCAATTCAATGGACTCATATCCAAATGAGCATATATATCCTTGTATTAGTATTCCTATACAAGTGGCTAGTGATATCAACCACCCTCTCCATCGAGCATACATAGGATGTGCCAGTCTTTTCGGAACACTAATCTCCAACTTAATGCTCCTACATCAGGAATATTTAAGATTAGAATTTTAGGTTTCACTGGTATGATCATTCATATCTCCTAAAATCATTATCCTAATCTTTAGAATCCATCATAATCTTAGACATAATAAGATGTAGATAAAATAATGAATCAATACCTCATTTTATTATCAAATAATAAATGTCATTACATGAGTTGAAAAATTATAAAGAAAAATCCCATCACAATATAGTTGCGATTGGCTTTTAAGGCACTCTTCTTTCAATCTCCGACTTGCACTAAAGCCAATCGTCTTTATATTTCAATCCCATACAATCAAGATGGCAATCAAATAGCTACTATGGTATCGCCTTAGTGAATGAATCTGCTATATTATTCTTCGTGTCAACTCATTCAAGGATAACATCTTGTCTCTCTATAATTTTTCGAATGAGGTGGAAGCGTCTGAGGATGTGCTTAGATCTTTAATGAGACCTAGGTTAATTAGCTTGAATAATGATCCCAGTATTATCACAATAGAGTGGCATCAGTCCTTCAATCTCAGGAATGACTCTTAATTCCCTGATGAACTTCTTCATTCAGATAGCTTCCTTAGTGGCTTTGCTAGCAGCGATGTACTCTACCTCAGTTGTTGAGTCAACTACTGTCTGCTGCTTGAAATTTTTTTAACTCACTGTCCGACCATTTAAGATATACATGTACCTAGATATCGACTTGCTATCATCCAGATCAGATTGAAAATTAGAATCTATATATCTCTCCAATTTCAACTTTGATCCTCCTTCATATATGAGAAAAATATCTTTAGTCCTTCTTAGGTACTTCAGAATATTTTTCATAATATTTTAATAATCCTCTCCTAGATCAGTCTGAAATTTGCTAGCTATGCCTAAAGCATAGGCAACATCAGGCCTGTTATATAGCATGGCATACATAATTGATCCCACAGCTGAAGCATAAGAGATTTTGTTCATCCTCTTCCTCTCCTCTGATGTCTTAGGATATATTTTCTTAGAGAGACATATACCATGACTTGCAGATAGGTAACCTCTCTTACTTGCCTCCAAATTAAATCTCTTTAATATGAGATCTATATACCATGATTGGGATAAGCTTAGATCTTTATATCTAGTATATAGGATGCTTCATCCAAATCTTTCATGAAAAATTTATTCGAAGCCAAGTCTTGATTGATTGCATCATTGGGATATCATTCTCAATGAGTAGTATGTCATCAATATACAGAATCAAGAAGATAGCAACACTCCCATTTATCTTCTTATACATACATGGTTCATCCTCATTTTTAATAAAGTCAAACTCTTTGACTGTTATATCAAATCAGATGTTCCAGCTCCTCAAACTCTGCTTCAATCCATAGATGGATTTTTTTAGCTTGCATACTTGATTTGCCCTTCCACTTGAGACAAATCATTCTGACTGAGACATATAGACCTCTTCCTTAAGATTATTGTTGAGGAAAGCAGTCTTGACATCCATCTGTCAGATTTCATAGTCATAGTATACCGCTATAGAAAGCAAAATTCAGATAGACTTAAGCATAGCCACTGATGAGAAGGTTTCATCATAGTCAATTTCTTACCTTTGTCTGAACCCCTTTACCATCAATCTAGCTTTGTAGGTTTCTACTTGGCCATCTACTTCGATCTTCTTCTTGAAGATCTACATGCATCCTATTGGGGTTACACCCTTAGGCACATCAACCAAGGTTCACACTTGGTTGGTGTACATTGAGTTCATCTCAGATTTCATGGCTTCCAGCCATCTGTCTGAGTCTTTACTAACGACAGCTTTCAAGTAGGTCAGTGGATCATCATCCTGAATGATATTAATCGAATTATCATTCTCAATGATAAAATCATATCTCAGAGGTTCTTGACGCACTCTATCTGACCTTCAGAGAGGAGGTATGTATTGTGGATGTACCTCATCCTTGGGTATTTTTGATTGAGGATCTTCTTGTGGTTTAACCACAGGTATTTCTGGATTGGTTTGTAGATTCTAAACTTTCGTAAGTTCAATATTCCTCCCACTGCCTCCTTCTTGGATGAATTTATTTTTTAAGAAAGTGGTATGTCTACTAACAAATACCTTTCGTTTAGTAGGATGGTAGAAGTAGTATCCATTAATTTTCTTAGAAAACTCTACAAACTTGCATTTGTCTGATCTAGCACTAAGCTTATATCCAAAGATATTTTTGACATAAGTAGGACAGCCTCAAATCTTAAGATGTTTAAGATTATGTTTCCTTCTCTTCTATATCTCATATGGTATGCTTGAAAGAAAAGCACCCTATAAGTCAATTGCAAGTGTATTGTGATGGGACTTTTTTTTGTAATTTTTTAACTCATGTAATGATATTTATTATTTGATAATAAAATGAGATATTGATTCATCATATTAGCTACATCTTATTATGACTAAGATTATGATGAATCCCAACGATTAGGGCAATGATTTTAGGAGACACGAATGGGTCATGCTAGTGAGACCTAAAACTCTAAAATCTTAATCTTAAATATTTTTGATCATAGGAGCATTGAGTTGGAGATCAATATTTCGAAAAGACTGGCACATCCTATGTATGCTCGATGGAGAAGGTAGCAGATCTCACTAGCCACTTGTGTGGGACACTAATACAAAGATGTGGGTGCTCATTTGAAAAATGAGTTTACTGAATTGACTCGATAAAAGAGAACATCTTATGGAAGTCTTACTTGCATGTCAAAGATAGTTCTCTATGTGAGAGTTGTGCAAGTGATCTTTAGACCTGAGGCTACCATGGAACCTTATGCACATGAACCCATATTTTGCTTTATACTCAGGCATGGTATTAAGACATGTACGGGGTGTTCTGGATATGAGGGAGTATGTATGAAGATTGTGAGTAGGTCAACATAGAATCAATCACTTCTAGTAAGAGGAGTCGCATCCTATGTATTTTCATTCTTAGATGACTCAGGAAAAATCTTTTGGCCAAAAGTAAGAAGGAGATTAGAAAAAGTTTCTAATGCTTTTTCATTGGAGTCATCATTAGTTAATTGAAATCGATATGAATATATGTTTGAGTTTGATATGGTTCCATACTTATGACATATTCAGGGTGTAGGGATGATCGAAGGATTAAATTGTACGATAATTTACCACTGAAGGGTATATTTGGTATTTCTACCAAATTTCACATCTTCTAGGTAGTTATTGAAAGAATCATGTCCTACAAGCTAATCGCATATGGGATGCGATAGGATGTTTATTATAATTTATCTTTCAAACTCATGTAATTGATATTTATTATTAAAAAATAAGATATTTTTGATTCATTATATGCTGCATCTTATTTATTTTAAGATTATAATGAACCCCATAGGTCTGGACAATGGTTTTAGGATCGTGATGAGATCACACTAGTGAGATCTAATTCTTTGATAGCCCTAATCTAAAACATTTCTAATCATTGGTACATTAAGTCGGAGATCAATGATATCGGTAAAACTGGCATGTCCTATGTATGCTCAGAAATGAGAGTGGTTGATCTCACAACCACTTATGTGGTGACACTAATACAAGGATATGGGTGCTCATTAGAGAATGAGTTCACTGAATTGACCTACGAGAGAATATCAGATGGAGTCTTATTTACATGTCAACTGATGTTTCTCTAGTGAGAGTTGTGTATGTGATCCTTAGACCTGAGGTCACCATGGTACCTTGTGTACTGGGATCCATATTTTGGTTCACTATCTAACTTGATTCTCTGATCCTTGTGTGGGGTGTTCTAGATATGGTGAAGAGTACATGGAGGTTGTGAGTGATCAATAAGGGATTAGTCACTTCTAATAAGGGGAGTGAATATCCTATGTGATCTCATAGGATGGTGATTCTGGAAGTCTTTGACCAAAGCAGGATGATAATTAAAAAAAAAAATTTTAATGTATCATCAACTGAATCATCATCTTTTGATCGAGATATATAATGATAAGTTATTGGGTTTGACATATTTTCATACCCACAGCTCATCTGGGATGTTGTTTGACTGAAGGATTGAATTATACAGAAACTTGCCACTGAAGGATATTTTGATAATTTTTTATCAAAATTTTAAATCTTTTGGTAGTCATAGTACGTTGCTAGATATCAATCTTAAGTTGTGGATTCATTAAAATTAAAAGAGTTTAATTCTGGAGTCAATTTGGAAGAGTTCAAGTTGATTGGGACTCTTCGGATGACCTAATCTCATCGGATTAGGGTTACGTCGAATGTCTTGGTCCACTGCTGGCTAGATTTGGAATCCAATGGGTCACACACATTGAGATTTAGCTTTGGTCTAAAATAATTAGAGTTTAATATAAATTCTATGGATTAATTTGATATGCTAGCACAGTGTATTAATCCAAGTTTCCAGATTGGTTTAGATCAAATTGTTTGAGCTAACCTAGACCAGTTGGCTTTCACCTAATGGGATTAGGTCAATTTAAATTGGATTCTTATCCAACTAAGACCAGTTCTAAGTGGAGAAGGACTCCTCTATACCCACTAGAACCCATGCATAAAAATAAATGCCGCCCCCCTTATTTTGGCATGTGAAGTTAAGAGTCCTTCTTAAAGAAGGCTCTTAACTAATACGCATTGCCTTAAATTCCAAACCAGATCTCCTACGTTTTGATGCCAAAAATTAATGAGATTTTTATGGCACGTAGAGAAGGAAGAGTCCTTCTATTGTAAATATCTATAATACTAAAAATTTACTCGATGAATTTATTTGGCATGTGGGAGCCAAAGGTTGGCGCCCCATCATGTGACGTCCTTGGTCCCCTATTTATAGGGGATGCTCCAAATGATTTCTTATTGGGATTTTTTGCTAAAATTAGAGAGAATGGATGTGGTAAACATAAAAAAAATTTAGAAAAATTTTGAGAAAAAAGAAAGGAGAATTTGAGTGGCAAAAGTTGAAAGAAGGGTGGTAAGATTTCAAGCAAGTGTTGCTTGAGTGCCCTAAGTTTTGGTTTTTCTATATGTTGGAGATAAAAATCAAATTCTAGGTTATGTGACATTTGAAGAGTATCTTCTTAGTGTCATTCTGATGGCAAGATCAAAAGCAACTGGACTTTGGTGCGATCGTGATGCAAGTTTGAAGTCGATAGTATTCTTCAAGGGACAAGGTTGTGGCACTGCACCGGTTGGGAAGAACCTTGATCATCTTTCATATGGATCACCATTGAAGAACTTCTACCTTGGAGTCTCATGGAGAACACCAATATGCCACTTTTTTATTTTGGTAAAAGTATAAAATTCTATCCCTTTGCATGCTTGTTTTTGCTTTGATCGATATCGGCAAGGTGATTCTAGGGTTTGGATTCCGGCTCAGTAGTTTTATGTGATAGAACTACTAATTTATATAATTTTAAAATTTTTAAAAATTACTTTTCACTATGTGATTGAAACCCAACAATGATATTAGAGCCACCCTTGTCTGATTTGATCAAACAAGTATAATTTTGTAGCATAGAATCGTTCTTGTTCATATCCTGCAAAAAATGTAGCATTATTTTTAGCATCAATTTTTCAAACTCAAAAATTATTTTTGACTTTTAATGAACCATGATTCTAAATTTTAATTATTAAATAGTAAATTTATGATAATTTAAAATTTTTATTATCATGGTATCATGATGCTTAAATCAATGTATAGAAAATAAGGATGTTATGCATACCTAATTAGATTAGGGTTTGTTATATTATATGAATTTGTTAGTCATATATTATGACTTTGATTGCACCCTTATATAAATTTTGGCATGATAATATGATTGCTATTATGAATAGTTGAAGCATATAAATTTGCATAATTTGTAGTGTACATGTTATGTGCTTATAATTAGGATGTGCCGAGATCAATTTAAAGTCCCTCGTTTAATTATATTAAGTTGTAATGTTGGGATTCATTTTTTAATCAAAAGTCAAATTCTTAAGATCAATTGGTGTCGAGAAAAGTATAAATGGTAGTTTTATAATTAGGTCCGTATGCTGGTCTGGCCAACTCTGTTGATGTTTAGAAAAGCTATGGAGAGCCTCCACCTATTTACCTGGCCAATTTGATCTTGTTAAATTTCGGACTTAGATTGATTAAGTAATGTAGACATTACAAGGACCTTCCTTTAAACTTGGTCGATAGAGTATGTCAAGATCTTAGTGAGCTTGTTGTACTATCTACAAAACTTACTATAGAAATTGACATGATGTTGATTAAGTACATATTGATGCTTATGGCATATTTGAATATTATTGCTTTGTTGTGCTATTCACAAGGACAGCATTGTTTAAGTATGACCATAAGGATTGAAGGATCAACTTAACTAGAACACTATAGTTTGTTGTGCTATCCACAAGACTATATGTGATCTAGAGGCCAGAAAGAAAGATATTGAAAATTGTAAAGGTATAATTGGTAAAGAGTTACCTACTCTTGAACTCATGAATATTTGTTGTGCTATCCATAAGGTGTTTGTAAGGAATAAGGATCTCAACCCCATTAAGAAATATTAGTATGTTTCTCAATTTTCATATTTAAGAGATATGAAGTTTGATAAAAAAGTGAGAGACACAATTAGATAAAAGTCCTAGTCTAGTTGTTCATGTCATCATAAGTCATCTGCTTATATTATATTCTTGTTGTTGTAAATTAACTACACACATGGCATCCTCACTTTCACTTAGAAGTATCCTAGATGCAAATAAGTTGACTGGACCCAATTATGTCGACTGGTTAAGGAACTTGAGAATTGTTCTCAATTAGGAGAAAGTCTCCTACATTCTGGATACACCTGCTCCAGTTTCTCTTGGGGAAGATGCTTTCGAAGAGGAAAGGGCCACATATAAGATGTGGAAGGATGACAGTGTGATTATCAAATGCATCTTGCTTGCTTCTATAAGCAATGAGCTTTAGAGGTAACATGAGGATATGGACGTTCCTTCTATTCTTCTTAATCTTAAGGAGTTATACAGAGAACAAAATCAAACTACTCGATATGAGATATCAAAGCAGTTGTTCTATGCCCGCATGACTGAAGGCACCTCCATGCAAATGCATGTCCTAAAGATGATTGATTTGATCACTCATCTGAGATAGCTAGATTTTGCTATGGATGGTGAACTGAGCCAGGATTTGATCATGCAGTCTCTCTCTAACTCTTTTTTTAGTTTGTTATTAATTATCATATGAACAAACTGAACATCAGCCTGCCAGAACTACTGAACATACTGAAAATAGCAGAGAGCCATTTCAAGAGTGGAAAGAAGGCTCAAGTCCTTCATGTTGATAAGATCAGCAAGAAGAAGGTAAAGAATGGTTCTAAGAAAAAGATAAACCCTAAGGCTGGCATCGTCAAGAAGAAGGCAAAAAAGGTCTCTACCAAAGGTACTTATTATCAATGTGGCAAGGAGGGCCACTAGAAGAGAAATTGCAAGGACTATCTTGCAATCGTGAAATCGATAAATGTTGCTAAAGGTTTGTATATGATACAAACTAATTTATTATTAAGTACTTCATTTTCAGATTTTTGGATATTGGATACCACTCGTGGTTCACACCTTTGCAAATCATTGCAGGGTCTACAGGAAGTAAGGAATCTGAATAAAGGTAACTTCGATCTGTTCGGCGCTAGTGGAGAGTCCATTCTGATCGAAGCCATTGAAATCAGAGTTTTAAGTTGTCTTCGGGCAAGCTTTTAGAACTAAAGACCTGTTATTACATTCTTGATGTTGTTAGAAATATTATTTCTGTACCATTATTATTAGAACAAGGTTTTAAAATTAATGTAAAGAATAATGATTATTCTATTTATTTTTCTAATGAATATTATAGAAATATCTTTATTGATAATGGTCTTTTGTTTCTTTTACTTAATGATAATATGCTTCATATTGATAATATAAAAAAAAGAAAGAGAGAGGATGTGAATGTCACATACCTCTGGCACTGCCAACTTGGCTATATAAATGAGTCAAGGATTAACAAGTTATTCAAAGATAATTTTTTGATCCTTATAATTATGAATTATATAAAATTTATGAATCTTATCTCATGGAAAAAATGACCAAGACTCTATTTAGTGGACATAGAGAAAGGGCATGTGATATTTTGGACCTTGTACATGAAGAAAAAATAGATAGTTCAAAGTATGTATTTTTAAAATTTTATGATGAAATAATAAAAGATTAAATATTTTAATCTTTTAAACATATCATAGATTAGATCTAAACTATCATTAAGGATCTATGACATAAAAAATTTACATATAAAATCTAAAATAAAATAGAAAACTACATCAATCACATCGATGCCCTGAATTTGATCTAACCTTTAGATTATGTCGTAGAGTCAGAACTCATCATTTTTTCACAAGTTGATAATCTCCACTACTGGTAAGCATGGTATGAAGCTCTCACTGATGTCGAGCAGCCGCACAAGCATCTGGCCTCTACGGATGGTCCACACGAAGCCTCTCGGACCGATCAGCCCTCCACAAGAGTGCTAGCTCACGCAGTCGGCTTCTGATGGCAGATCTGACTTGATCTCCTTCTTCGATCACCTCAAACTTTTTTGATGTTGAAGATGGATCAGAGAAAGATGCTGAATGGTGGAGAAAATTTAGATGAAGACTCTCTTCTCTTTGATTTTTTTCTCACCCAAAAATCTAGAACAGTTCTAGGTCTCTCACCCAAGAGGAGAACAGTCTCCTCTTTTGTTCATGCTAAGGAGGAAGGAAACCCGTCCAATCCTTACATCCCAAAGAAGTGTTTTTGACCCTATTTCTCTCAAATATCTCATGGTGAAGAGCTCTCTTCTTTTGTCATACAAAATTGTGGCCTTTTTATGGTTGTCGCACAAACCAGATAAAATAGGATAAGGGTTGGAGTTTGTTGCAATTCAAACTCTTTTGAATTTCAATTCAACTCCAACTTTTTTTCACCCTTATCTAACTTAAAGAGGGACTTACCAGAAAAAATTGGATATAAAAATAGTTGTGAAGACCTCCTTTTCTCGTACATAATAGACCCCTTTAAAAGCAGCCAACGTGTGGAAGGATATGGATAAGGGTTTAAGTTAAAATTCAAACTAATTTGAATTCAAATCAAAACCAACCAATTCTTATCCTTAATGAATAATAAAAGAAAGATTATTTTCTAGTTTTTTTATATACAAACTGATTTTGTGCGGTGAGAAAAGTGTGAGACAATTTAGGTGGCGTAAGGGATAGAGTCCTACTCATTTGGAACTCTAGGGTTCAACCAATTGGATTTCTTTCAAACCCAATCCAATTAGATCCAAATAAAATATGATGAACCCAATCTAATTAGGCTCTTATAATATTAATTAAATTTGATCAAATTAATAAATTAATTGACCCATAGATCCGATCAAATCAGGATCATTTCTTCCTTACCGATTAGGTCATGTCATAACCTAATCAGACTTGATCTGATTGAATCAAATTCAACCAGACTTGATCAGACTTTAATGCTCAATAAAATTGAGCTAATTAGTAATTTAATCACTAATTAATCTTTCATTAAATTAGCTATATGATCGAGAAAAAATTTTAATGTATGTGACCCCATAGGTTCGAAACTAAGTTGGTAACATAGGAACTGATTTCTTTATCAATCAGAGTAACCATCTAGTAATGGTACCTGATGTTCGGATAGACCGAATGTATGCTAAGCAATACTCAAGAACCTATTTGAATCTAGTTGTCGTATAATTCATCCCTTTGATCCAAATGCTCAAGGTGACCTAGGGTTTAACTGCCAACCTTGATATGGTCTCCACATTATATTTCAATTTTCAAAATCCTTCACATGGATTACCCCGGTCAAGATTTTATTGAATTGAAACACACTGATACATTAACTCCTACTTATTCAGAGGGATCAATTCCATCTTGACTCACACACCGACTTCACAAGTGCTTGACTATACTCAGAAACCTTTGATCGTTGAGTTAGAAATTCAGATAGTCCGACACCAAAGCATAGTGAGTTGCTTGCAAGTCACCGTGGTGATCTCAGGTCGGAGGGACACTTATACCTATATTCCTTTAGAGTGACTCTTGACAGCAGAGTACTTCAAAGTTGGTCATGTTCAGTGAAATATACTCCTATATTTCACCTGCATGCCATATCAGCATCTCCACACTCCTTGGTTAAGAGGACAACCAACCTATATGGCACACAACGACCTACACTTGATATATTTATCATTCTAGTAATAGCATATCATTTGGTCATGAACTCATTTAAGGACTAAACGATATATCCTCCTATATCAAATCAAATAGTCCTAAGGACATCATCACATAACAGGAGTTCAAAATGAGATGTACACAGTGATGAAAAAACTAAATAAGATTTATTAATTTAACAATTCATATACAATTACAATGATAAGCACAACCATCAATAGGCTGATGATTGGCTTTGGGACACAATTTCCAACAACTCTCACTTGGACTAAAGCCAATCGATATAGTATCGTATACCCATCTTTGATTTGTAGTCTTCGAACTCCTTGACGTCAAGGGCTTTAGTAAATGGGTCGGCTAGGTTCTCCTTTCTATCGATCTTCTAAAGCTCAACATCACCTTGATCCACGATCTCTTGGACCAGGTGGTAGCGGTGCAGAACGTGCTTGGTCCACTGATATGACTTCGGTTCCTTCGCTTTAACAAATGGCACAGTACAACAAGACAGGGCCGTCAAGGGAGGGTGCCATTTTGAGCTCGTTGATGAACATTCGTAGCCACATAGCTTTCTTTGCAGCATTGGATGCCGCGATATATTCTGCCTCACAAGGAGAGTCAGCCACAGTGTGCTGCTTGAAACTTTTTCAACAGATTGCTCCATCAGTTAGGGTTTAAATATATCCCGACATGCTTTTGCTGTCGTCATGATCTGACTGAAAATTGAAATCCGTAAACCCCACAAGTTTTAGATCGGATTCTCCATAGATAAGCTATTGATCCTTAGTATTTCTTAAATACTTAAGGATGGTCTTTACGACCTTCCAATGATTTCCACCTGGATCGGACTGGTATCTGCTCATTACTCCTAATGAGTATGCCACATCCGGTCGCGTATATATCATGGTGTACATAATAGATCCTATTGTCGAAGCATATGAAATTTTACTCATACACTCTCTCCCTTGAGGAGTTGTCGGACAATCACTCTTCAAGAGAAAAATTTTTTGGCCTATCGAAAGATAGCCTTTCTTGGAATTCTCCATGTTGAACCTTTTCAGTACGGTATCAATGTACGTCGACTAGGATAATCCAAACAATCTTTTAGATCTATCTCTATAGATTTTCATCCCAAGGATGAAGGATGCTTCTCCCAAGTCTTTCATGAAGAACTATGATGACAACCAAACTTTTATTCCCTGTAATGCAAGGATATCATTTCTACTTAAGAAAATATCATCAACATACAAAACAAGAAATACTACCACAGAGTTATTAACCCATTTGTATATGTAGGGTTCCTCTCCATTCTTAATGAAGCGATATGTTTTGATCACTTTATCAAAATACATGATCCAACTCTGAGATGCTTGCTTAAGTCCATAGATGGACCTTTGAAGCTTGCACACCTTAGACACATCTGTGGATATGAAACCTTCTGGTTGTATCATATACATCTCTTCTTCTAACTCTCCATTTAGGAAGATTGTTTTCACATCCATTTGTTAGATTTCATAGTCTAGATGTGCTGCTATCGCAAGCATAATCTAAATAGACTTGAGCATTGCCATAGGAGAAAATATCTCGTCATAGTCAATACCATAATACTGACGGTAACTCTTGACAACCAGATGGGTTTTATAGGTCTCCACCTTCTTATTTGTACTCTTTTTCTTTTTGAAGATCCACTTACACCCTATGGGTTTTATCCCTTCAGGTGGGTCAACCAATGTCCATACATTGTTGATTTTTATGGACGTCATTTTAGATTTTATGGCTTCCAGCCACTTATCGAGTCAGACCTCTACATTGCATCCATATAGATGATCGGATCCTCATTATTCTCATCGAGTTCAACTGGATCTCTGTCCCGGACTAAGAAACTGTAGTATCTATCCGGTTGATGCGGTACTCTACCAGATCTCCTTAAAGATGTTTCTATAATAGGTTCTGGATTTGATCTAATCAAATTCGACTCTATGGGTTTACTAGATTGTGTTGGTTTTTCTATCGATCGAACTTCATCAAGTTCAATCTTTGAGGGATTAGTTTCTTTACCAAGGAACTCCTTTTCTAAAATGATAGCCCTATTACTGACGAACACCTTCTATTCATCAGTAAGGTAGAAGTAATATCTCTTATCTCTTTTGGGTACCCTATAAATAGACATTTGTCAGACCTAAGTCCAAGCTTGTTAGTTTTCAAACATTTGATGTAAGCCGGACATCCCCAAATCCTCAGATGAGAGAGTACTGGCTTATGCCCTGTCCACATCTCATGTGGTGTTTTTCTTACAGACTTACTCAAAACTTTATTTAAAATATAACAAGCCGACTCGAGTGCGTATCTTCAAAAAAAAATTGACAGACTTGCAAAGACCATCATAGACCGAAACATGTCTAACAAGGTTTGATTCCTCCTTTTTGATACACCATTATGCTATGGTATTCCAGGAGGGCTCCATTGTGAGAGAATCCCATTCTCTTCTAAGCATGTTAGAAACTCATTAGAAAGGTATTCTCCTCCTCGGTCAGACCGAAGAGTTTTAATACTCTTTTTAGTTTATTTTTCTACTTCATTATAAAATCATTTGAACATTTCAAATGATTCTGACTTATGTGTCATTAAGTAGACATGCCCATACCTCGATAAGTTATCTGTAAATGTAATGAAATAATAATATCCATCTCTGGTACTAGTGTTCATAGGTCCACATACATCAATATGTATCAGACTTAGAACTTCATTGGCTCGCTCATCTTTTTGGTCATTTTTCAAGAAGACAGGACTCACAGGTTGGAAGTGATTCATAATCACTGACTTTGAGGATTTTCTTTTGTGTCAACCTGTTTATTCTATTCTTGTTAATATGACCTAATCTACAATGCTAAAGGTAGATATTAGAGACTTCACTAATTCTAGGATATTTGTTGGATGTGTGCATTACATTAACAGTTGTGATAATATAAAAATACCATTATTTAGTTGTCCATTCATCACATTAACATCATTTATAATGATATTAAAATTATTTTTTTTATTAAAATTTTATAATCATACATGGCCAAAAGGCCTACAAAAATAATAAAATCCAGTCAGGATAATTGACTTCCCTAATGAATCCGACTTTCAGGAGTTTGTCCACTTCCTCGGCTATCGCTTTCTGCCTCTCTGGTGCATGACCTCGGATTTTCTCTTTCGTCGGTCGATGCTTGGGATCGACGGCCAGGCGGTGCTCCATGACTTCCGTATCAATCCCCGGCATGTCTGCTGGAACCCAAGCGAAAACGTCCGCATTCTTTCATAGAAAATCGATGAGATGCATCCGAACCTCTTCCCCTAGGTTGGAGCCGATCTTCACCACATGCTCCGCATTCCCGTCATTCAAAGGGATCGAAACCAGATCTTCGATTGGGCCGCCCCTCTCCTCAGTGAGGTCGTCGTGGGCATCCAGCCCATCAACTGGACAGGGGTTGGATTGGTCGCTTCTTTGCAAGGCTATGTTGTAGCAGTGTCTGGCCAGGGCTTGGTCTCCTCTGACCTCTCTGATCCCCTGTTGGTTGGGAATTTCAACTTCAAATAGTAGGTTGACACGACGGCTCAGAGAGCATTGAGGTTAGGTCGGCCGAGGATCATGTTGTAGGCTGACGCGCACCACCAGGAAATTACCAGAGCCCTAGATTGTCTTGGATATCGACCCGTAGCTACAGTCAAAGTTATCACTCCCTCCATCGGGACAGCGTCGTCGGTAAACCCTACTAGAGGGGAGTTAATCGGCCTTAAATGGCCGTCAAGGATGGACATTCTTGGAAGACGTCATAGAATAAAATATTGGCCGAACTTTCATTGTCAACAAGAATGCGGCAGACGTCGTAATTAGCTATGTTCAAGGAAACTACAACCATGTCATTATGAGGAAATTGAACTCCCTGAGCATCTTCTTTGGTGAAAGTTATGGATTCCTCGATCTTTTGCCGCTTGGGAAGTCCGACCAATACGCCGGTCGCTCCTCGTAGGGATTCTTCCGAGATGGTGTTGGCAAAATCCATCGGAGGCCGATTGTCCGACCGCTCCATGCCGGTGGTCGTTGCCGGAGGATGTGGGGCCTGAGAAACTAGAGGCGAGGCCGAGCCTGAGAACTAACCATGGAGGCCATGGGTCGCCGTGTGGATGCTTCGCGAGAAGGCATCGGGCGAGGATCTAGTGGGGGAAGGAGGAGAAGATGCCGGAAAAGATGACCGGAGGCGGTCCCGTTGAGCGCTCCTTTAAGGACAAGGGTACTGTGAAGACACAGCCCTTCCTCTAGCACCAATCCTGTTGGTGCAAAAATCCACCTGCGTCGGAGAAGCTGGAGTCGAGGGAGTCACGGTCGCCGCTAGGACCTACAAAAGAAGTCTAAACCGAAGGTGGGGTTGCTCCGGTAAGACCCTCCGATGCTCAAGTCAGTTCTTTGCCTCAACAAGAATGGAGTGCTCGTACAGAAATTTTAGCAGAGTTTTGGGATAGAAAATAGAGCCTAGAGAATAATGTATATGGGGTCCCCCTTTTATAGATGGGGGGAGCCAAGGATTGATAGCGACTGTTTATGATCACCTCATCATGGGCTGTACAGAGCCAGGAGGAATTTATCATGAAGAGTAATGGGGTGGAGTCGTGGCTGTCACCATGGCTCACCACGTGGAATCAGTTGCGGGGAGTGGAGTGGCATCCATTGTCGCGACTCACCAGGGAGTGGTGGAATTGCACAGGATCCGTTGCAGGAAGCAGAGCAGAATCGTGGCCATTACTGCGGCCTGCTAGGGAGTGATGGAGCCGCGTAGGATCCGCTGCGGGGAGTGGAGCAGAGCCATGGCCGTTACTGCGGCCTGCCAGGGAGTGATGGAGCCACGTAGGATCCACCGCAGGGAGTGGAGCAGAGTCGTGGCCGTTACTGCGGCATGCCAGAGGGTCCAACTTGTCGGCCGAAGTTTGGTTGGAGTCTAATTTCCACAGAAGCCCGGATGGGGATCACTTGTCGAGGAATCTCGGCCGAGACCTTTAGCAGGAGTTCAGGGCAGAAGTCCGGGTCCCGTGGGAGCCCGGACAAAGCCTACCTGTAGCTGGATTCGGAGGCGAAGTCCGGCTCCCATAGGAGCTCGGACGAAGTCTTCCTGTAGTCGATGTTGGAGATGGAGTCTGGCTCCCGTAGGAGTCCGAACGAAGTCTTCCTGCTGCTAAAGTCAGGGACGGAGTCCGGCTCCCGTAGGAGTCCGGATGAAGCCTTCCTACTGCTGAAGTCGGGGACGGAGTCCGGTCCTGTAGGAGTCCGGACGAATTCTTCCTATAGTTGGAGTTGGGGGCGGAGTCCGGCTCCCGTAGGAGTCCGGACGAAGCCTTCCTGTAGTTGGAGTTAGGGGCGGAGTCCGGCTCCCGTAGGAGTCCGGACGAAGCCTTCCTGTAGTTGGAGTCAGAGGCGAAGTTCGGCTCCCGTAGGAGTCCGGACGAAGTCTTCCTGCAGTCGAAGTTGGAGATGGAGTTCGGCCCCCGTAGGAGTCCGGACGAAGTCTTCCTGTTGCTGAAGTCAGGGACGGAGTTCGACTCCTGTAGGAGTCCGGACGAAGCCTTCCTATAGTTAGAGTCGGAGGCGAAGTCCGGACGAAGTCTTCCTGCAGTCGAAGTTGGAGATGGAGTCCGGCTCCCGTAGGAGTCCGGACGAAGTCTTCCTGCTGCAGAAGTCAGGGACAGAGTCCGGCTCCCGTAGGAGTCCGGACGAAGCCTTCCTGTAGTTAGAGTCGGAGGTGAAGTCCGGCTCCCGTAGGAGTCCGGACGAAGTCTTCCTGCAGTCGAAGTTGGAGATGGAGTCCGGCTCCCGTAGGAGTCTGGATGAAGCCTTCCTGTAGTTGGAGTTAGGGGCAGAGTCCGGCTCCCGTAGGAGTCCGGACGAAGACTTCCTGTAGTTAGAGTCGGACGCAAAGTTTGGCTCCCGTAGGTGTCCGGACAAAGTCTTCCTGCAGTCGAAGTTGGAGATGGAGTCCGGCTCCCGTAGGAGTCCAGACGAAGCCTTCCTGTAGTTGGAGTTGGGGGCGGAGTCCGACTCCCGTAGGAGTCCGGACGAAGCCTTCCTGTAGTTGGAGTCGGAGGCGAAGTCCGCTCCCGTAGGAGTCCGGACGAAGTCTTCCTGCAGTCGAAGTTGGAGATGGAGTCCGGCTCCCGTAGGAGTCCGGACGAAGTCTTCCTGCTGCTGAAGTCAGGGACGGAGTCCAGCTCCCGTAGGAGTCCGGATGAAGCCTTCCTGTAGTTAGAGTTGGAGGCGAAGTCCGGCTCCTGTAGGAGTCCTGATGAAGTCTTCCTGCCGCCGTAGGTCGGACGCCGGTAGAATCCCCGAGGGGTCACTCCTGACACAAACTTTGGCTGGGGGGGGTTTTACACCCAACACCAGGCTATCTCACTTCGACACTATCAACCGCCATACTCTGCACCGCATTGGATTTTCCAAGACTGATGGTGGTTGGACAAAAGGTGTGGAAGAGAGAGCTGAGAACAGAGCAGAGGAGAAAGGACCATCATCACCTCTCCACGATCACAGGGTTGTATCTCCAAATATTCAGTTTGTTTCTGACAATGAGGCTGGACCGTCAGAGTCTACGAGGAGGCACACTTCAGTTCAGCAGCCGAACAGCAGAGCACATCCTTCAGAGATCAAATTGACTGGTGATCAGATAGAGATGATATCTCAGCGTGTAGCCTCCATACTTTCATGTCAATTGGGTACTTCAACTTTTGCTCAAGGATCGACATCTCATGATGTATCTGATCAGACACTGATCCCCCACATCTACACTGTGTTCCAGATGATTTTTGATCAGTCAGTACGCATCGAGCAGCTTGAGGGTTGTATAGTGAGACTGACTGGAGCATTGATGCAGATGCAAGTGCTAGCTCTAGCCCATCCACAGCCACATGAGGACATCACTGAGGTCTCAGACCTATCTGTGGAGGCAGCCAGACTGTGAGGAGTCTTAGAGAGTGGTTTTGACTTTCTGAGAAGAGAGATTAGGGACTCTAGTGAGCATGCTTCCACTCAGTTCACTGCACTGCTACAATCTATTTTGAGAGCTTTGAACCTTCTGCATACCATCAGACTCTCTCTTATAGCTCAGTCCTTTGCTTCTCGCCTTTAGGATCTTCTCACCCCTCCACTCGTGCTGGCACCTCTACCCGTGGCAGAGGCAGACACAGTCAAGGTCGAGCTCGTGGACATGATCCTTCATCTCCTTGTTGGGAATAGTATCCCAAAGCCAATCGTCAGCCTATTGACGGTTGTGCTTATTTTTATATTTGTACATAAATTATGAATTAATAAAAATTATTTTGATATTTTTCATCACAAAATGTTTCATCTTCTATTGAACTCCTATGTTGTGGTGAAGTCCTTAGGACTATTTAGACTCGACAAAGGAGGATTTGTCATTTAGTCCTTAAATCTGTTCGCGACTAAATGATACGTTGTTACCAAGGACGACAATATTTATCAAGCATAGGTCATTGTGTGCCATATAAGTTGGTTGTCCTCTTAACCAATGAGTGTGGAGACACTGGTATGGCATACAGGTGAGATGTAAGGGTACATCTGTACTGAACGTGACCGACTCCGGAGCTATTTCTGCTGTCAAGATTTGCTCCGATGGAATATGGGTATAAATATCCCTCCGACCTGAGACCGCCACGGTGACTTGCAAGCAACTCACTGCACTTAGGCACTGGACTACCTGAATTTTTAATTCAGTGACGGAAGGCTGCTGGGTATAGTCAAGTACTTGACTTGTTGGTGCGTGTGTCAAGATGGGATTGACCACTCCAGTTTAGGAGCTGTGTACAGTAATGTTTCAATTTAGTAAATCCTTGGCCAGGGTAGTCCCTGTGAGGAGTCATAGGATTGTTTCAGTTGAGCACGATTCGGATGATCTGATCAGGGTTGACAGTTTAACCCTGAGTCATCCTAAACACAGGGGTCAAAAGGATGAATTATACAGTAACCATATTCATGTAGGTTCTGAGTGTTGCGATTGTGACTCTTCGACTTATCCGGATGTCGGGTACCATTGCTAGTCGTCACTTCGATTAGTACAGGAATTGGTTCCTGTGCTACCGGCTTAGGTTCGAACTTGCGGGGTCACACACATTAGAGATTCCTATCTGATCTGATGGCTGATGTAGAATCTTACATGTTTGGGACTCAGTGATCGAGAATCAGAATTCTCTGATCACGAGTTCCACACATTATGGGTACCAGGGTCAAGAGTTCCACTGGTTGGGACATTTCGACCAGGGTTACATATCGATGAATTCTGATGCCCGATTGCCCATCGAATTTGGACTCAGTATTTATGAGAGGTTTAATTAGTGATTTGATCACTAATTAACTCAATTTGATTGAGTAATTATTTTTGGATCAAGTCCAATTAAATTGGATTCAGTTGGGTTTGACCCGATTAGGTTAAGAGTTGACCTAATCGTCAAGATGGTTTGGTCCCTGATTTGATCAGGGGTTGGGCTTAGTCAATTCCTGATTTGATTAGGATTTTATTGAGCCTAATTAAGTTGGATTTAAATTAGTCTAATTGGACCTAACTTATTTGGTTCAATTAGGTTGGTTTAAATAATTAAACCACCTTGACCCAATCTCCATGCGCCACCTCACTTCCATTGCACCCATTTGAATTTATGAGAAGGAACTTCTCATGAATTTTTTTCTCATGCCAAGCCCTCTCCATGCCCCACTTTAATGTGCCATATGAATGGATAAGGATGATTGGTTGGCCATTCAAATTCAAAATAAAGTTTGAATTTGAATGGGCAATCAATCTTTGCGCCTTATCCCTTTTTTTATGCCCCATTTATTACATGAGAAAAGGCTTCTCATGAAATCACTCCATGCATAATTTAAGCCACACCTCATGCTTTAAGTGGATAAGGGATGAGTTGGTGTCCATTTGAATTCAAAATTTGATTTGAATTCAAATGTGTAATTACTCATCTTTATCCTTTCTTTTGGATAAGACGTTTGACGTTGTTATAAAAGGAGGGGAAGAGTGGGGCGTGCAAGAAGAATATTTTTTTGGAGAAAAATTTTGGGGCGTGAGAAGTCTTGTGCATGAGAAGGAAGTCCGTATCCTTCCAAGAGAAAAAAAAAGAAAAGAAAGAAAAGTGGGTGCAAGGTTTTCGGTGAGTTTCCTAGAGTTTTAGCCTGGGGTTCGGGAAGTGAGAAAGTGAGCTACGAGTGTTGTGAGCCCACAAAATCTCAGAGAGATCTTCAACATCCTCTCAAGCATATCTGTTGACGATCTGGAGCATCCGAAGAATCGAAAGACATCGATCGAAGGAGTTCGATCATCATCGACCGTCAAAAGGGCTCTACAACGAGCTAGCACTCGTGAGGAGTCGATCAGATCGGAAGCTTCATGTGGACAATCCACAGAGGCCAGACACACTGTGTGGCTGCATCACGATGATCAGACTCTCTCGACGGTGATCAGATTGCGGCGATCTACTACCCGCACAAAGGTATTATGTTCTAAACACATTACAATAAAGTGTTTATTGTTCAAATTCAAATTTCAAATTTAAATGTATGCATGCTATATATCATATTTAGATCCTAGTGTAGGGTAAATTCATGTTAATTAATTAGAACAATTAATATTTTTTCACTGTAAAATCATGATTTTGAAAAAGTTTTAAAATTATCATTTTACCCCTGCACTGAATTTTCCCACAAATGGTATCAGAGTGGATTCATAGATATATATATTTGCATGCATAGATTAAGTTGTAATCTAAAAGTTTAAATTTGAAATTTGAAATTTAAAAATTTGAAATTTAAATTTTGAAAGTTGTTTGAAATTCAAAATTCAAAAATTTGAAATTCAAAATTCAAAATTTGAATTTTGAATTTTGAAATTCAAAAATTTGAAATTCAAAATTTAAAATTTGAAATTTGAAATTTGGTTGAAATTTCAAATTTGAAATTCAAAATTTGAAATTCAAAATTTGAAATTCAAAATTTGAAATTCAAAATTTAAATTCAAAATTTTGAAATTTGAAATTTGTTTGAAATTTAAAATTCAAAATTTAAAATTTGAAATTTGAAATTTGAAATTTAAATTTTAAAATTGGTATATTTAGATATACTTGATCCAAGTAGCAAGTAATCGAATTGGGTTGGTTGCCATGGCCATCCGGTCATAGGAGAAAAGTAGGGTTTAAAGTCCCTCTCCTCCCATTCGATGGGGTCTCCTATGGTGGTAGGGGTGCCGCTGCAATTATATCCCATGCAGATGAAGCAGTAAAAGAAATTAATTGTAAAGGTTCAATTGTAAATTTATCATGAATGTGTTAGATTTGATCTAAAAAAATATTCATGATTTATTTTGATTGAGTTATTTTCTGTTATGTAATTAGCAATAGGATTGCTATTTATGAAATGTGCTGATCTATTTGTGAAACGAGTCAACATATTTGGTGAATAAAAAATAAAACCTTTCAAATTTGAAAATTATTTTCAAAATGCCAAACCCTGACCCATCAGCCCAAATACTTAATTAAAAGAATTAAGTATTGTCTAGTAGGTCTAGAATTGTGAATTAAGACCTAAGACAATTGCATAAACTTGTGGGTCAATGGGTTAGATAGATTAGGTCCATAATTGGGTTATACCTAAGGTTAGCTTAAAGAAATGGACTAAATTAGAGTAATTGGTCAAGTCTAATCAAAAGTTGAATTAGATTAGGTCAAGGATACTCTAGACTCAACTCCAATAGTTGTAGTTAAATGGGTCCATGTCTTTAAGTAGACCAAGATGGACTTAATTCATGGCTACGAGGTGAACCCTATTTACTAAGTTGATCAAGTTAAAACTAATGAACCGGTTGGTGTCTAAGGTAAGTTTGGCAGTTTGACCAGTGGTTTTTAAGCGGGAGCTACTCGCAGCGATTTGATCTCTGACGAGTTAATGGCTTATCCCCACCACTGATCTCACTTACCTGGCCAACCTGGTGAATTAGATTTTGATTAGATCACTTGGTGATTAGGGCTCACCCATGTCATTAGGTAAATCAGTTTGACTGATTTAGGTGCTCCTAATGCCAGCTTTAATTAAATCCTTTTTAATCTGACTTGATGAAGTCAGTGGGAGGATTGAAATTGGCTGGATATTTTCTTCTCATCTATCCTTTAATAAAATCCTCAAAAAAAAAAAATATTAGGTCCCTAAAAATGATTAAGTTATATTGATAACTAAGTCATAGCCTCCCATTAAGTGAGTGATAATGAGTCCATTAGTTTAATAATCATTGGAGGCCCAAAGGCCTGGTGCTTATTGACTAATGGAATTATCATTCATAATATGATAATTTGGTTTGAGCCTTTCTGATGGTGATCAGGTTGGCCGGCCAAAGTCGGGCCTGATCATTTATTGGTCTGATTAACCAAATCAAATCATGTTAATGGTTGGACCTAACCAGATCTTTTCAGTGGAGGCCAAAGCCTACTGATTAGGTTCTGGGGCAAAATCAATTACTAGTTGTTTAGAGAAACAACTGGTTATGAACCTACCCATAGATGCACATGGGTTGACCAACCAAAGTTGGGCTCGTGTGTAGTCCGTGTGGATTTTAGTACCCACTAAGGAATTAAAGTAATTCCTCGAATTGGAGGTTGAGGCTACCAGTCCGTAAAAATACTGGGAGAAACTTTAGACGAAAGTCCAAGTCTTTAGTATTTATAATTTATGTACTAATAGAGGTCTGGTTTTTCTTTATGCAGCTTTGGCCACTACCCTGTCCCTCCAGTCATTATTAGATAATGACAAGCTCACGGACCTAATTTCGATAGCTGGTATCGAAAATTAAAAATCATCCTTGAGCATGAGCGGATCCTTTATGTAGTAACGGATCCGACACCTGTGGAGCCAGCCCCAGCGTTAGAGGGACAGTCCGAGACACTTATCAGAAGTGGTTCAACACCCCACCATCGTTCGGTGCATTATGCTGGTGGCAATGAATGATGAGTTTAGCTGCAGGTTCGAGAATGCCCAGCCACAGGAGATGCTTCAAATGTTGAACGACTCCTTTGGCACGCCTGACGACGTTGAAAGGCACAAAACTAGTTGTGCCATTTTCAATGCTCGGATGAGGGATGGAGCCTCAGTCACTGATCATGTACATGATCGAAATGATTGAGCGCCTAAGTAAACTGGGCTTTTCCCTGCACGAGCAGCTCGATAAGGATGCGATCCTTAATTCATTGCCCAAGTCCTTCCTCCCCTTCCTTACTCATTTCCGGATGACAAAGCCTACAGTGAACTACCAAGGCCTGTTGGGGTTGCTGCAGAACTTTGAGAAGGATCATCAGCTCCATAAAGAGTCAGTGAATGTAGGAGGAGGGTCTTCTTCTGGTCGTCAACCCTTTAAGAAAGGGAGGAAGAAGAACAAGAAGAAGAAGAATAAGAAGGTGCAGTTGCATGCTGAGACGTCTGCACAGGATCAGACCAAGAAATGCAAGCCCGACCAGAGCCAGGAGGAGTGCTTCTTTTGTAAGAAGCAGGGGCACTGGAAGAGGAACTGTCCTCTATACATTGCCTCCCTGGACCCGAACAGACCGAAGAAGAAGCAAGGTACTTATATGATAATACCTTACAATTTTTCCATTTGTGATACTACTACCTGGGTATTGGATACCGGAAGCCCTTATCATATTTGCAATTCGATGCAGGGTCTGCAAGTCAGTAGAAGATTTGATGAAGGCGATAGATTTCTGAACGTTGGAGATGGAAGCAAAGTTCTAGTTCTAGCATTAGGAATCATGAACCTTGCAATCAATTCTCGAAATATAATTCTGAGTGAATGTCACTATTGTCCAAGCTTTTTATTAAATATTATTTCTGTGGGCCTTTTGGCCATGAACGGTTATCAATTTTTAATAAAAGGAAATGTTTGCAATATCATTTTGAATGGTATTACAATGTTTGTTGGACAACTTAATAATGGAATTTACTTTCTATCACAACCTGTTAATGTGGTTCAAACCTCCAGTAAACACCCTAGAATAGATAATGTGTCAGAAGTCTACCTTTGGCACTATAGGCTAGGTCATATCAATAAGAACAGGATAAACAGGTGGGCTCAAGAAGGAATTTTTGAAGTAGGTGATTGTGAATCACTTCCAAACTGTGAGTCCTATCTTCTTGGTAAAATGACCAAATCACCTTTTACTGAAAAAGGTGAGCGAGCCAGTGAACTCTTGGGTTTGGTATATTCTGATGTATGTGGACCCATGAGCTCAAGTGCAAGAGGTGGATATTTCTACTTCATAACCTTCACAGACGACTTATCGAGGTATGGGTATGTCTATTTAATGAAGCATAAATCGGAGTCGTTTGAAATGTTCAAACTATTCCGAAATGAGGTAGAAAAATAAACTGAAAAGTATATTAAAACTCTTCGATCTGATCGAGGAGGTGAATACCTTTCCAATGATTTTTTGACATATCTTGGGGAGAATGGGATTCTCTCTCAGTGGACTCCTTCTGGAACACCACAACATAATGGTGTATCTGAAAGGAGGAATCGGACCTTGTTGGACATGGTTCGATCCATGATGGGGTTTGCTGGTCTGCCGATCTTCCTCTGGGGATATGCGCTCGAATCGGCCTGTTACCTTCTAAATAGAGTTCCGAGTAAGTCTGTAACCAAAATGCCATATGAGATATGGATAGGATGTAAGCCAGTACTCTCGCACCTTAGGGTTTGGGGGTATCCGGCTTATGTTAAACGTTTAATTACAGACAAGCTTGGAGGTCTGACAAGTGTAATTTTATAGAGTACCCAAAAGAGACCAAAGGGTATTACTTCTACCTAGCTGATGAGCAAAAAGTGTTTGTCAGCTTTAAGACAATCTTTTTGGAAAAGAAGTTCCTTGGTGAAGGGACTGTTGCCTCTAAGATCGAACTTGACGAAGTTTGACAGGTGAAAAAACCAACACGAGTTGCTAAACCTGAACCGGATTTGGTTAGATCAGATCCGGAGCCCATTGTTCAAGCACTCTTAAAGCGATCTGGTAGAGTACCATGTCAACCAGATAGATACTATGGTTTTTTTGGTCTGGGACGGCGATCCTATCGAACTTGATGAAAATGATGAGGATCCGATCACCTACATGGATGCAATGCAGAGATACGACTCTGAAAAATGGCTGGAGGCCATGAAATCCGAAATGAAGTCCATGAAGGTCAACGATGTGTGTACATTGGTTGACCCACCCGAAGGATTAAAACCCATTGGGTGTATATGGGTCTTCAAGAGGAAGAGAGGTGCAGACGGAAAGGTGGAAACCTATAAAGCCCGTTTGGTTGCCAAGGGATATCCTCAACGTTATGGTATAGACTATGACGAGATGTTTTCCCCTGTGGCAATGCTCAAATCCATTTGGATTATGCTTGCGATAGCTGCCCATCTGGACTATGAAATCTGGCAGATGGATGTGAAGACAGCTTTTCTAAACAGAGAGCTGGATGAAGAGGTGTATATGATACAATCTGAAGGATTCACATCCACAGATGAGTCTAAGGTGTGCAGGCTACAGAGGTTAATTTATAGACTTAAGCAGGCATCACGGAGTTGGAACATACATTTTGATAAGACGATCAAGACGTATGGCTTCATTAAGAACAGAAAAGAGCCATGCATTTATAAGTGGGCTAATGGTCCAGTAGTAGTATTTCTTGTATTGTATATGGATGACATTCTCTTAATCGGGAATGATGTCCCTGCATTACAGGGAATAAAGATTTGGCTGTCGTCACAGTTCTCCATGAAGGATCTGGGAGAAGCTTCCTACATCCTAGGGATGAGGATCTATAGGGTTAGATCTAAAAGGTTGCTTGATTTATCTCAGTCTACGTATATTGATACTATGCTGAAGAGGTTCAGCATGGAGAATTTCAAGAAAGGCTATCTTTCGATAGGCCATAGAATTTCTCTCTCAAAGAGGGATTGTCCGACAATACCTCAAAAGAGAGAGCGTATGGGTAGGATTCCATATGCTTCCACAGTGGGATCTATCATGTACGCCATGACATTAACACGACCAGATGTGGCATACTCACTAGGGGTAGTGAGTAGATACCAATCTGATCCAGGAGAGAATCACTGGAAGATTGTTAAAACCATCCTGAAGTATTTAAGAAATACTAAGGACCAGTGGCTTGTTTATGGTGAATCGGACTTGAGACTTATAGAGTTTACAAACTCTAGTTTTTAGTCTGATCACGATGACAGCAAAAGTGTGTCGGGATTTATTTTGACCCTTAATGGTGAGGCTATTTGCTGAAAAAATTCTAAGCAGCACACAGTAGCTGATTCAGTTGGCGAGGCAGAGTATGTCACCGCATCAGATGCTGCCAAAGAAGTGGTGTGGCTGAAAAAATTCATCACCGAGCTCGGAGTAGCAGCCTTCCTTGTTGGTCTAGTTCTGCTCTACTGTGACAGCTCTGGAGCCATTGCTCAAGTGAAGGAACCAAAAGTACACCAGCGGACGAAGCATATTCTGCATCGCTACCATCTCATCCGAGAAATTATGGATCGAGGTGACGTCAATCTTCAGAAAAACGATGGGAAAGAGAACCTGGCTGACCCATTCACTAAAGCCATTGCGGTGAAGGAGTTCGACAACTACAAATCGAAGATGGGTATTAGATACTGCACCGATTGGCTTTAGGCCAAGTGAAAGATTGTTGGGAATAGTATCCCAAAGCCAATCGTCAGTCTGTTGATGGTTGTGCTCATTTTTGTATTTGTACATGAATTATGAATTAATAAAAATTAGTTTGGTATTTTTCATCACAAAATGTTTCATCTTCTAATGAACTCCTATGTTGTGGTGAAGTCCTTAGGACTATTTAGACTCGACAAAGGAGGATTTGTCGTTTAATCCTTAAATCTATTCGCGACCAAATGATACGTTGTTACCAAAGACGACAACATTTATCAAGCATAGGTCGTTGTGTGCCATATAGGTTGGTTGTCCTCTTAACCAATGAGTGTGGAGACACTGG
>NC_026001.2:55120701-55343201 GCF_000442705.2 Elaeis guineensis
TTTATCAGGACTCTTTGGTTCTTATCCATTTGGAGCGCCCACTTTAATTCAATTAGGCTCATGCTATAATCTGATTGTGGCACCCAATTCAATTGAATTTTGACATGTGGACACTCCACAAAAATCTTCCAATGAGCTCTCTTCAGTTTAAGACCCATATGTCAACATTTGACAGATGTCCTAAAATGAAATTGACAGGTGCTAGGAATTAGCAGGTGTTGTCTTAAATTCATCTCATGAATTAAAATAAGCCATTTTTGAGTGGACAAGCTTCATTTAGACTGAGAGAAACTTTTCAAAGATTCTCTGGATGAGTCAAATCACATTTGGCTCAATAGAGACAGAAAAGATTACACGAGGAGAAAGTTAGGCTCAATCGAGTGCTAGCACGATTTCCTTGAACCTAATTGGATCTAATCCAAATCAATTGAGTTAGCCCAATTGATGACATCCAGACCCTAACCCTTATTTTTGTGACCCAGTTAGGTTCAATTCCATATAGTAATGAGTCATGTCGTGATCTCATCATCAACATCATCAAAACTCTTTCGATAGACCAGAACTCTTTTGATTCAGACAATTAGAATGATCGATCATCAATATCATTCTAATTGCTCCCAAAATCTATCAGTGACACCTAGCAGTATGTGGTGGCAACCCATCAAAATTGAAGATGAACCTCTCGATGCAGCTACCTGTGTGATTGAGTTCCTCTATCATGAGTTCTGACTGAATTAGGGTTAAGGTGAACTCGTCAAACCCAACATCAGTCATATGAATTAATCGATTGATCCGAGTCCGATGTGAAACTCCAATGGAAAACTCTTTTTCATTATTTCACTCTGCCATGGTCATAGGCTTAAGGACTCGATCTTTCGATCACCATAGGACTACTCCTCTCATCTATCGAGATTGATAGATCCCATCTTGGTGCGACCTAGTTCCTACAATGAATATGCTACAGCCAACATACACCTCAGGATTTTAAATGGCTAAGAGATCGAGTTATGGTGTAGTCAAACTATAACACACTCAAGGTGAACTGTCGATGCATCTCAGGTCAAAGAACTAGACACACAACTACAGCATTGAGCTAGTCAAACTATAACTTCCTTATGACTGCTCGATATGGTCACGCTCAGTACTCTCATTCTCAATGAATACCTGTACTCTCACTCTGGTGTCTCCACACCGTAGACTCAAGACACATCTATCCTAAGAAAGCGATCATACACCAACCTTTCGGATTGATCACCATCCTCATGATGATCCTATGGTCAGGAGTTGTTTATGAGTTAGTTATGTAAATTCATGTCTTAAATTTTCAACTCTTGAAAATATGAATTAACATTCATACTAACTCAAAAGATGTATCACAGACATAATGTACACAATGTGATAGAAGAATAACCATTTTATTCATTTATAGTCAAAATTATAAATTTGCCCTTAGATCTGTATAGGAATGTGTCAACCGATCTGGTATTTAGGGTACACATCTAACAAACTCCCACTTGACCTAATGCCAATTGGCTACATATCTAAGTCCATCTTCTCAAGGTGGGCTTCGATTTTCTGCTGGCCTAATGGCTTTGTCAGCGGGTCTGCCACATTATCTATGGAGTCAACTCTCTTGACCTCGATATAACCCTTTTCGAGGTAATCATGGATCAGATGGAATCGTCGCTCGATGTGCTTGGACTTTTTGATGAGACCTTGGACTGACTGCCCATCATGCATCTTGACCTTAAAAAGTCTTTGACAGACTTGATACTTGGCCGCGTGACTCTGTTCACCAAACAACTCTTGCAGGTGAGCCAACATTTGGCAGGTAGTCAAAATATTCTCATGTTGGCACTACAAGTCATCAGACATTGCACCCAACATATAGTACCTTGCTTTGTTATCATCATCCGTCCATTTTTCTAGAGATGCTCTCTGTTCAGCAGTCGGACGTGCTGGTATGGCAGGTGGATCCTGGTCCAAGACATGAATCAATTTTTTGGAACCCAGAATAATTCTGTAGTTCCTCAATCAGTCCTTGAAATTGGGTCCAGTCAGTCTATGGGTGTCTAGAATTTTGGTCAGGGGTTTGAGGCAGACATGTTTCCTATAGAGAGTCAAAAGTTTCTAATTAGATTTTATAATCAGGCTCAACCAATTTGTTTAAGAGTTTATTTTTAAACAAATTAGGCTCCCACTATTTTCTCAGATCCTTACACTCCCTGGGTAGAGATGTGAAAATCTCCATGATTAGTGATTTCTAGTGGGTGGTGCAGTCTCACCAACTGGCTCACCACCTCACCTAACAATTATTGGTGATGGGTTAACCGATGAGTGGACAACTCTTGTCCAATGATTCTCTAATCATGGTGCACTCAATACTTGGTCTCTAATTCATGAAGCTCACTGTGCTCAGGATATTGCTCCAATCCTTAGTTAAGCCAAACACACCATTTGCACGAACTAGATTCCTGATTGGGTCCCTCACCATATCCGAAATATTGAGCCCAATCCATCCTCTAATCCGTAGCATCCAATGCCTAATGGACATGGTTGCATCTTCTCGATGCAACTGAACCACTGTATCCAGTCGAAAACAATCAACCTCGGGAAGGACCCACACATCCACAATGGTGGAAGACCTAGACTTAATATTTTCTTAGGAGGATTTGATTTAGGTCTCATTAAACTTGACTTGACATAGTCATAACAATTATGACTAATCTAGTGGCATGGGTTAGCTCGAATTGTTAGCCACCTCTAATCAGAACTGAGTCGACACATATGGCCAGGTAAGTGAGACCGGTGGGAGAGATATGCCATTAACTCGACAAGAACGCATTCGAGTCAAGTAGCTCTCAATTAAAAATCAGTCGATCATATTTGCCCAACTTACCTTAGACACCAAATTATCGAACCAGAACTAATTGGGTTAGCCTACAATCCAGGCTCTAATCACTGAACCAAATTAGGTCTTAACTTGATTGAGTCACATCTAAATGTGATTCGACCTTGACCCAGACTTAATCTTATTAGGCTGGTCAATTATTAGCTTTCATGATCCCACCTAACCAACTCTTGATTCGATTTGATCAACCGCTAGACCTAATTGAGCTACCTAAGCCCGAATCCAATTTTATGAAAATGTCTTAGATCTGAAATTCTCAATTTTAGACTTAACTTAATTTCATAAGCTTAATTCATTAATTAAGTTTGGATTCATAAACAAAGCATGTAAAATAAATCCTAGGATTTCAGGATCTAGGATTTTGCAGAAAAGTAAGTTTTGATTTCTGATTAAGGATGAACGTGCGGCACCCCTACACGTCATATGAACACTCCATTGAATGGAAAGAGAGGGTCTTAAAATCCTACTTTATTTTTATGACCGGACGGCCAAGAGGAACACCTTAATCAGAAATATAAATTTAACTACAAAACTAGTTAGATCTAAATTAACATATCACATATACAATTTAAGATCTAACTAATACATGCTTTGCATACATCTCATGTATCAAAAATCAATTTAATTAACATGCTTTCAGATGTGATACATCATATGTAATATCTAAAAAATAAGATTTAAATTGAACTATTCAAAATTAAATCTATTCTAGATAAGTTACTAGAACAATTCTACAACTAGTCTAGACATGCAGCAGATCAATTTTATGAAAAAACTAAAATTTTATTTTTTATTTTTTGATCTGATTATAATACTTATAATATCAAAAAAATAAAGAATAAATTAGATTTAATTCATATTTTAATCTCATTAAAATATAAGACTTAATATTATTCATGGATTCAACTAATCCTAGTCTAGTCATGAATCTCATGCATGTTAGATCTTCTTAGATTTAATTTTAAATATTTTAATTTTAGATCCTATCATATCTGATGTGATATCTAAAATATTTAATATCAGATAAATAAAAATTAAAATTAAATCTAAATTAGATCTGAAATAGAGCCAACAATTTGGCTCTGATATCAGTTGAAGGAGGAAAACCACTTTTCCTCGTAGGATCTTTCAGATTTAATCAAATCTGGGGTGAAATAATTTTAAAAAAAATTTATCCTACATATTTTAGATCTAATTCTATAGATCTAATTTTATTATTTGATATTTAAAATATAAAATTAAATCTAAAACTATGATGAAAGAAGAAGTACCTCAAAGATAATCTGATTACCCTGTAGATGATCTCTGCACAACTCGAGGTTCTGATGTAGCCATGTAAGCACCTGACCTCTACCGGTATCCACTCAAGTAGAATCTGGAACATCTTCTCCTCGTGAATCTACATTCCAAAAATTAGATCTTTATCTGATTTGAAAGTGCTTTAGAACTCTTTTTGAAGTTAGAACAGCAGCCTGTCGAAGATGTCCTGCAGCCTTCTGTTCTAAGCATCACCACGCCTTGGATCTTTGCCAGATGGATGTCCAACTCTTTGGACGTGAAGAGGGGAGGAAGGAGAGTAGGGAGGATATGGAAAAGAGGGGAGGGGGTGGCAGCTATTGAGTTTTATGCATAAAATAATTTCTTCCTCGAAACCCTAGGCACAGCAAGGTTTATATAGACCCTGTATGCTGCGCAGTGCCACATCATTCAACCAATCAAAAAATTCTAATAAATTTTGAAAAAATTTTGATTGGTGGAGTGATGTCATCTGATCACATCAGATAAGAACCTCTACCCTCTCTCCTAAGTTGGCACCAACATTGGATAAGCTCAAGTAAGGTGGCGTCAAAGAGTCCATGTTTATCTGGACTCTTTGGTTCTTATCCATTTGGGGCGCCCACTTTAATCCAATTCGGCTCATGCCATAATCTGATTATGGAATCCAATTCAATTGGGTTTTGGCATGTGGACACTCCACAAAAATCCTCTAATGGGTTCTCTTCAGTTTAAGACCCATATGTCAACATTTGACAGATGTTCTAAAATGAAATTGGCAGGTGCTAGGAATTAGCAGGTGTTATCTTAAATTCATCTTATGAATTAAAACAAGCCATTTCTGAGTTGGACAAACTTCATTTAGACTGAGAGAAACCTTCCAAAGGTTCTCTGGGTGAGTCAAATCACATTTGGCTCAGTAGAGATAAAAAGGATTACACGAGGAGAAAGTTAGGCTCAATCGAGTGCTAGCACGATTTCCTTGAACCTAGTTGGATCTAATCCAAATCAATTGAGTTAGCCCAATTGATGACATCCAGATCCTAACCCTTGTTTGTGTGACCCAGTTAGGTTCAATTCCGTATGGTAATGAGATATGTCGTGATCTCATGATCGACATCATCGAAACTCCTTTCGATGGACCAGAACTCTTCTGATTCAGACAATTAGAATGATCGATCATCAATATCATTCTAATTGCTCCCAAAATCCACCAGTGATACCTAGCAGTATGTGGTGGTAACCTATCAGAACTAAAGACGAACCTCTCGGTGCAGCTACCTGTGTGATTGAGTTCAATTATCATGAGTCCCGACTGAATTAAGGTTAAGGTGAACTCGTCAAACCCAACATCAGTCATATGAATTAATCGATCGATCCGAGTTCGATGTGAAACTCCAATAGAAAACTCTTTTCTATTATTTCACTCTGCCATGGTCATAGGCTCAAGGACTCAATTTTTCGATCACCATAGGACTACTTCTCTCATCTACCGAGGTTGATAGATCCCATCTTGGTGCGACCTAGTTCCTACAATGAATATGCTACAGCCAACATACACCTCAGGATTTCGAATGGCTACAAGACTGAGTTATGGTGTAGTCAAACTATAACACACTCAAGGTGAACTGTCGATGCACCTCAGGTCAAAGAACTAGACACACAACTGCAACATCGAGCTAGTCATCGATAAGAAAGTAGACTTTCTTATGACTGCTCGATATGGTCACGCTCAGTACTCTCATTCTTAATGAATACCTGTATTCTCGCTCCAGTGTCTCCACACCATAGACTCAAGATACATTTATCCTAAGAAAGCGATCGTACACCAACCTTCCGGATCGATCACCATCCTCGTGATGATCCTATGGTCAGGAGCTGTTTATGAGTTAGTTATGTAAATTCATGTCTTAAATTTTCAATCTTGAAAATATAAATTAACATTTTTACTAACTCAAAGGATGTATCACAGACACAATGTACACAATGTGATAGAAGAATAACCCTTTTATTCATTTATAGTCAAAATTATAAATTTGCCCTTAGATCTATACAGGAATGTGTCAGTCGATCTGGTATCTAGGGCACACATCTAACACAAGGTACTTTCCATTGTGACTAATATGTTGACAAGTTCGAGAATAGTGTAGTCAAGTTTGTTCATATAAAAATTCACGATGAATTGACTAAATGAACTGGTAAGGGATTGAAGGATTAGATCCATCTGTAATTCCTTTTGCATATCAAGTCCGAGCTTTTCTAGCTCCTCAATGTCCTTGATCACTATCATACAGTGGTCATAGACAGATTGTCCTTCGCGCATCTTGAGGTTGAAGAGTCTTTTGGACACTTCGAAGCACGCAGTACGGCTTTGCTCACTATACAACTCTTATAGATAAGTGATCATAGTCTGAAATATGCTCGTGTTAGCTTTGTAACTCGTTTGATATGGATGCCAGTACATAACTCTTGATCCAACTGTCTTCATCTGTCCATTTCTCAAATGCAGCTTCCTGCTCAGTAGTAGGACAGTTTGGTAACACAACGAGATCCTAGTCGAGAACATGGCTTAACTTTTCTGAGATCAGGATAATCCTAAGATTTCTGAGCCAGTCTTTGTAATTATTATCGATCAAATGATTGGTTTCAAGGATGCGAGCTAGAGGATTTGAGGCTGACATATGGTTTAACTACAAGAGTAGAGATTCAAGTTAGACTTTTGTACTTAATAGTTTAATTTGCTTCTAGGAATTTTAAGATGCAAATAATGACTCCCACTAATTGTTTGGATCCCTCCACTCTCCTGGAAGGAAACAAAAATCCTAACGCGATAAAAGATTCCTAGTGGATGCTGTGGTCCCACCGATGACATGCACCTCACCTAAAAGTTATTGATAACATGCACACCGATACGTAGATAACTCTTTGCCCAGATGCTTCACTAAGCATATTGCAGCCACTTGGTCTCTAAGTCATGTGGGCTCACCTAAAAGTTATTGCCCACACTTCTTAGTTAAATCCAACGCATCGTTCACAAGCAGGTGCAAGGCCGTCATTGGATCCCTCACCTAACAGTTATTGGGTCCAACCCCATCCCTACCTTGGAGCAACTCTTTAATAATAGAGTGGTTGCGTGTTTTCGATGTAACTAAACCACTGTGACCAATCGAGAATAATCAACGCCGATAACATGCCCGCACATCTACAATGATGGAAGACCTATGGACTTAATATTTATGGAGAGGTTTGGGTTTAGGTCTCATCTAATCAGATATCATGTGACTGATCTAACTGGCATGGGCTAAACCAAACCGCTAAGCAACCTAATTCAAAACCTAATCTTCCAAATTGGTCAGGTAAGTGGAGAACGGTGGGGATCCCCCCGTTGCCTTCCTTAGACATCAATGAATTGGTCAGATCGGCTAACAGAATCAATTAAATAATCATATCTCATTAACTTGTCTTAGACACCAATAGGTCGATTGACTAGAATTGATTAGCTCAAACGAATCGGGCTCAAACCAACGAGCCAAATTAGTCGATTTTATATATGAGATTCAATCGATTTGATCAATAATAATTGTATGATCATTAACTTAATTAATCTAACTCAATTCAATACTGAACTCAGTTTGACTAATTACTTAATTGAATTAGATTCATATGACTCAAATCAAAAACCTTAGATATAATCCTATTACACGACCTAATTTTTGATTTTTTTCATAATCAGAACTCTCATGCACAAATACAAATTTCAGATTCTAAAATTATATTTTAGATCTAAATTCTTTGCAAAAAAGTAAGTTTTAAAATATGAAAATAATTTTCACATTTTAATATATAAACATATATCATATATATGCATGTATAATTGGATCTAAACAAAATTTCAAATCTAAGCATGATATCATATATCTCATATACTAATCATGAATGAGATTAAAAATAAATTTATGGTCTAAATATATAATCATATATCACATATATGAATCAAAATTCATATCATAAAAAAAATTTAGATTTCTTGCATGCATCTATATTTCACATGAACATTAACTAGAATGCATGCATCTATATTTCACATGAACATTAACTAGAACACTTTCTAGATCAAAATACAGATCTATATATGAAACAACATATCTACTATATATTCTAAAATTAAATCTAAAATTAAATTTTAGATTTGAAGATCTATCCATATATCTTATGTATTAAGAAAAAAATTGATTTTGAAACCTTTTCAAAAATATGTATATCAAAATTCAGCATATGAAAATCCGTGGCTCTGATACTACTATTGAAATTTGGGATTTGATGTATGCATGTGTGTTTCAAAATTTTATTTTCTAAACACCACAGTAGATAATAAGATTAAAATAATTTTAATCTAAATTATGCATAGATAAAAATACAAAACTACATGGATCTATTTCATATACTAAAATTCAGATTGTGACCAAATCATATACTTGTTTCATAATTTCTTTCTTCAAAACTGGATCTGAAAGAGACGAGGCTCTCTATTAGCTGTACAAGCATTCGACCGCTATGAGTATCCACTTAGGATCAGTCTGGAACAGTCCTCTATAATTTAAATTTTGATTCTCCAAAATTTAGCTTGCTGAATCTGAACGAAGCCTAGATCGCGATCAACACTTGATCTTCTTCTTCTCCTCTTCTCTAGAGTTTCTCCTTGCTATGTGCTATTATCAGATACTAGAAACCAGCAAGAAAGAGGTACCCAAAATCCTTTGGGCATGGAATTTCTTGGGACGTGCATCCCAAGGAAGGGGTGTATAGATCACCCAAGAGAAAAGAAAGAGAGAGGAAGAGAGGGTGTGGGGAGAGTCTTTGGATGTGAGGGACTACTGATTTTGATGCTCTAGAGACCTTAGAGGAGGTCTCTTTAAATAGGCATAAGGATTGAATCCTATTCAATCTCATAATATAAGTCCTACTTGCATTAGGATTCCTATTAACTTAAGTTATCCAACTTACATTAGGAAGCCCATTAGGTGCCAACTATTAGAGCCCTTGCACCCATAATTAGACACCCTCTTTTGCACCCAAAAGACACTCCATATGAAAATCAAAGCTCTCTAATTAATGGACATACTCAAATTGATCAAATCAAAGTGACGCTCCATAATAACTATCAAGGAGATTCATAAAGGACTTGCACCCTTAATTTATGTGATCCATAACCTTAGACACCCAATAATTGGAGTCTCATGAATCTTATTCATGAAGATAATTAGTAGATAATTTAGTTAGAATTAACTTATCAAATAAGTAATCCCAATAAAAAGAAAAATTGGGTCCAATCATGTGCTATCAAGGTTACCATGGATCCAATGGGTTTCTCTAAATCCAATTGATACTTCATAAGCTCAATTACTTATTCCAAGCCTAATCCCTTTGTTGTGTGACCTCATAGATTCAATTCTATCCGATAGTGAGACATATAATGATTTCTATCATCGTATCATTGAAACTCTTTTCAATGGATCGGAATAATTTCACTCTAACTCAATAAGGATTGTCGATCCAGAATAACCCTAGTGAGCTCTCACAATCCACCAGTGACACTTAGCACTATATAGTGACAACCCAGTAGAACTGAAATGAACCTCTAGGTATAGTTAACATGTGATTTAGTCCCTCTATCGTGAGTTCCAACTAGATGGCAGGTCATGGATAAATCGTCAAACCTCAACATCAGTCATATGATAGATTGATTAGCTCAAGTTCAGTTATGACTTTTATGAAAATTCTTTTCCATCAATTACACTGCTGTAGCCACAGACTCTTGGATTTAGTCTCTCAAATCTTATAGGACTACTCCTCTCTATCAAGATCGATAGATCCTATCTTGATGTGCACCCCACTCCTACAGTGGACCAACTATCGCCAATATCCACTATAAGGGCTTATTTGAGATCTATATTTATGTGTCAATTAAATTCTAGCAGCCTCATTGTGAGTAGCAGTATCATCTCAAGTTAAAGGACCAGTCACACAACTACAGTATCGAGACAATCACTGATGATTGAATAGAAATCCAAGTGATCTATCGTATGATCATGCTCAGTGCTAGTTATTCTCTAACAACCACCTGCACTTGTCATCCTGTGTCTCTGCACAGTAGATTAGAGATCCATCTATCCTGAAGGAAGTAATTTATGCGCCCGTCTATTCAGATCTATCATTGCCCTCATGATGATGTTATGATCAAGAGCCTTTAAAAATTAAATACATGTCTCTAATTCTCAACACTTTGAGAATATGTATCAAAACTAATTTCATGGATGATTTAAGAATACATTACACTTGAATGAAAAAGAACTTGCCCCTTTTATTGATCATAACAATATATTAAGTACAAAATTATATCCTAGATATATTACAATGTATCAGCCATATTAACTTCTAGAACATACATCTAACAAGAGAGAGGGGGCATCCATCTTGAAGACTCCTTGATTCCTCATGCCAAAACACCTTAGGGATCCCCCCTTTTTCCCCTCTCTTTTCTCTTATATGGGGCATCAAACATTGATCTCATCTCTAAGGGAGGCGCCCTATCTCTTCTCTATTTGAACTTCAAAAGCTAGGGTTAGTTAGGAATAGTGTTGCCCCTGAAAATGATTTTGATGATCACAAAATATTAGAGCATATTTTGATATTAATATTCTTTCAAGTATGGCAAAGAATATTTTTGTAAAAGAAAAAAATTGTTTGAAGACTCTAAATTTAATTGAAGATCATTTGAGTCAACAGAAACCGAGTTTGGAGAGCCTGGACATAATAAAATTCACTTTGAGGGAGTCGAGCTGACTCTGTCAGAAATCGAGCCAGCTCTGGTACGATACATCTTCAAAGTTTTAACTTGGCACATAGCCAAGCTGGCTCGAGATGGATCTGAGCTGGCTCTCTCAAAATAATAGAAAGGCCATCTTATGGTTCTGTGAGTCGAGCTAGCTCGAAATTGGAGCCGAGTCAGTGCTCTTAGGTTGGTAGAGAGTTGATTTTTCAAAAATACAAGCCGATCCAGCTCGAGGATAGATCCAAACCAACTCTCTCAAAGAAACAGAACATCAATTTTTGGAGAAAACTGTCAAGCCAGCTTGAAGAGTGATTTGAACCATCTCTCTTAATCGAATAGAATATTAAAATTTTAAAAAAGTGCTGTTCGAGCCGACTCGAGGTCAATCCGAGCTGACTCGATGATGTTTGACAGCCTCAATAGATAGTTTTTCAGACGTGATTGTTTTTGCTAGAAAAAGCTTCCAACAACTATTTTTCATCTCCAACAATCACAAACGGCTAGTTTCAAGTCCAAATCACTCAGAGGTTGGAGAAATCATCAGAAGATAAAAGGAAAAGCCAAAGAAAGAGTGAAGGAGAACTGTTCATTGCAAAAAGAAAAGAAATCTGCATTCAAAGCTAATCATGAGTGTCCACTAACTTCCAACTATATTCCTCTTAATTTTTAGAGCATTAAAGAAGCAGGACAAAGAGCGTTGATTGCTAGCATTCAAGTCCCCAACCACCATGCTTCAACAACAACAATCCAACCTTCCTAAAAGGTTTCTTTTGTTGTTCTGCTTTCAATTTCTAATTTACTATAACAGTTTCAGCTAGGACTGAAATTTGAAGGAATAAATTTATACCAAACTAGGGTTAGTTTGGGGAGCCTTGGGACAAAACTTGTAAAGATTTTAATTAGTTAACCTAAGCTAAAATCAATTAGATTTGTTTATGAGCCTGATGAAAACAAACACACTGTAATCAGGTTGATTATAGTAATAATTTTCAAGAGATAGCTTGGAGAGTGGATAAGGTGTTTGAGGTGCATTGAACCACTATAAACTTATTGTGTTTATATGGTTGTGATGTCCTTTTGTTTCTGCATTTAGTTTCACATTTAATCACTATATTTTCTGTTTAATTATCTTTCTGCACAACATACATTACCTTAAATTTGAAAAAATTTTAACAATCCAATTCACCCCCTCCCCCTCCTCTTGGGTTGTCCTATTAGGCAACAATTGGTATCAAAGCCTTAGTTCTTTGCTAATTGTTAATCTCTCGATCAAGAGAAAAAGATCATGATAACTTAAGTGGGAGGTTCACTCACACATGTGCATATTCATACAAGCCCTTGATTATGACATGTGGAGTATCATAATTAATAGACCTCACATACCTACAATCATCGTAGATGGCACTGAAAAACTCAGACCCAAAAAGGATTATGATGAGCAAGATAAGAAGCTTGCTCAATTAAATACCAAGGCAATGAATGTATTCTATTGTGCCCTTGATGCCAATGAGTTCAACTGAATTTTCACATATAATTCTGTAAAAAAAATTTGGGACTTACACATGAAGGGATAAATCAGGTAAAGAAATCAAAGATCAATATGCTTGTGCATCAGTATAAATTATTTAAATTGGATTCATCTATATCCATTATTAGCATGTTCACTAGGTTTATGGATATTATTGATGGGCTTAAAAGCCTAGGTAAAGTTTATACTAACAGTGAATTGATGAGGAAGATTCTCAAATCTTTGCCTAGATCTTGGGAAGCTAAAGTGACTGCAATTTAAGAGACCAAATACTTAAACAAATTGCTTCTCGAGGAGCTGATTGGGTCATTGATGACACAGGAGTTGGCAATGGGGCAGCCTATTAAAGAGGAAAATAGAAAGAAGAAGACAATTGCCCTAAAGTCTACAGCAATTGAGGAAGATAAAAGCCAATCCACTGAAGATGATGATGAGGAGGACATGGCCCTGGTAATCAGAAAGTTTAAGAAATTTATGGGAAGAAGAAGACATGGAGTCAAGAAGAGAAACTTGACCAAAGGTGAGCCGAGCAAAGAGAAAGAGAAAGAGAAGGAACCACCCTTGTGTTACAAATGCAAGAAGCAGGTCACTTCCAAGACTAACTATCCTATCTTGGAGAAGTCATTTAAAAGAACCAAGAAGAAGACCATATTAGCAGGGTGGAGTGACAGCGATAAGTCTAGCTCTGAAAAGGAGACTCAAAATGAAGCAAATTTCTATCTCATGGCTTTATAGATGATGAGGTAACATCGGAACCTTCTTTAAAGTTTACATTTAAAGAACTTTAAGATGCCTTTTATGACTTAATGAAAGAATTTAAAAAGATAAGCCTGAAAAATAAAAATCTGAAAGTTAAGCATGAGGCATTAATCAATGAAAAAGAAGAAATTATTTAAAATAACAAAAAAAATTAAAGCAAGAAAATGAAACCTTAAAGAAGAAAGTTGATAGCTTAAAATCTTTGGTAGAAAAATTCACCTGTAGTTCAGAAAAATTACAAATGATATTAAACAGCCAAAAAGGAGTTTATGATAAGGCTGGTTTGAGATATAAACCTAACAATAAGCAAAATTATCTTAAAAATTTTTTTCAGTATCTTCATCCACTTACAGCACATCACATATAACTTGTTTTAGTAGTGGAAAGATCGAGCATAAAGCACTTGCATGCAATTCACTAAAAATCAATGGCAAAATAGTTAAGAAAATCTAGGTTCCAAAAGGAACCATAGCTACTAATCCTAAAGGATCCAAAAAAACTTGGGTACCTAAGAAAACTATTTGATTTTCATGCAAGAATGTCTTACAGCCAATGGATCAAAACATAAATGGTACTTGGATAGTGGCTGTTCAAGGCATATAATGAGTGACAAGGAGCAATTCTTCACTCTTGAGAGAAAGAAAGGGAGTGTAGTCACCTTTGGCGACAATGGCAAAGGGAAGATCATTGGTATTGGTGAAATTCAGATTACTCCCTCTACCTACATTGATAATGTATTATTCTTGATAATTTACTACTTGATTTTCATGCAAGAATGTCTTACAGCCAATGGATCAAAACATAAATGGTACTTGGATAGTGGCTGTTCAAGGCATATAATGAGTGACAAGGAGCAATTCTTCACTCTTGAGTTGTTAAAGATACTAAAATCAAAGAAATCAGTTGGATGTGGCATAGTAAGTTAGGCCATGCTAGCATGAATACTCTTTCAAAATTAGCTACTAAAGATTCAATTAAAGGACTACCCAAATTAAATTTTAAATATGATCATATTTATGATGAATGCTAATTTGGTAAACAAACTAGGAGAAGTTTCAAATCCAAAAATATGATTTCAACTATTAGGCCACTTGAATTATTACATGAACTTATTTGGATCCACTAGGACCACAACCTTTGATGGAAAAAAATATGGACTTGTGATAATTGATGATTTCTCACATTTTGCTTGAGTTTTATTTTTGACACACAAAGATGAAGCTTTTTTTATCTTTTCAAAATTTTATAGAAAAATTTTGAATGAAAAGAATTTCAATCATAGTTTGTATTCATAGCGACCATGGTATAAAATTTGAAAATAAGTTATTTGAAGATTTTTACAATGAACATGGCATTGAACATAATTTTTCTACATCAAAAATTCCACAACAAAATGAAGTAGTTGAAAGAAAAAATAAAACTCTAGTAGATACGGCCCATACCATATTGTATGAAAGAAACCTACCCAAATATTTTTAGGTTGAAGTTGTTAACATAGCATGTTACATTCTTAATAGAGTTTCAATTTGCCCTATTTTAAAGAAACCCCCTTGGAGCTTTGGAAAGGAAAAAGATCTAACATTAACTATTTCATATTTTTGATTGTAAATATTTTATTCATAATAATGAAAAAGATGATCTAGGTAAATTTGATGCTAAACGGATGAGGGTATCTTTCTTGAATACTCCACATCTAGCAAAGTATATAGAGTTTTCAACAAATACACCTTGGTTGTTGAAGAATCCATTCATGTTATCTTTGATGAAGCTAACAATTTTTCTTCAAAAAAGAAGATATGTTTGAAGATGATACAAGAATTCTAAAGAATGGAATGAAGGAACTCAATTTGAAGGAAAGATCAACCCAAAATGAAGATGAATGGCCAAAGGATGCTGAGCAAAAGAAGAATACTGAACAAGAGGTGATCCAAAGACATAGTGATCTACCTAAAGAGTAGAGGTATACACACAACCATCCAAGAGATTTAATCAGAGGTGAACCTTCATAAGAGATAAGAACTAGATCATCTTTTAGAGATACTTTTGATTATCTTGCATTCATCTCTCAAATTGAATCTAAATGCATAGAAGAGGCTGAAAATGATTCAAATTGGATGCTTGCTATGAAAGAGGAGCTAAATCAATTTGAGAGAAACAATGTCTGGATACTACTTAGCAGACTTATTGACCATCCCATTGTTGGAACCAAATAGGTTTTCAAAAGTAAATTAGATGAAAATAGTAATATAGTTAGAAACAAAGCTAGGGTAGTGGCCAAGGGATATAATCAAGAAGAAGAGATTGACTATGATGAAACATATACTCCTGTAGTAAGACTACAAGTTATTAGATTGTTACTTTTACTTACTATATGAACTTTAAGTTGTTTCAAATGGATGTGAAAAGTTCCTTCTTGAATGGTTATATCATAGAAAAAGTGTTTGTAGAACAACCTCCTAGATATAAAGATTATTTATTTCCAAATCATATTTTTAAATTGAATAAAGCTTTATGTGGCCTAAACAAACACCTAGGGCATGGTATGAAAGACTTAGCAAATTTCTATTAGAGAATGAATTCAGCAAAGGTAGTGTGGACACCATACTATTTTTGAAAAAAAAAGATAATGATCTTCTTGTAGTTCAAGTTTATGTGGATGACATCATTTTTGAAGCTACCAATGATGATCTTTGTCAAGAATTTGCTAAGTTAATGTAGGAAGAATTTGAGATGAGCATGATGGAGGAGCTGACCTTCTTCTGTGGGCATCAAATCAAACAAACCAAAGAATGGATCTTCATCAACCAAATCAAGTATGTTAAAGAAATAAGAAAAAAGTTTGGGATGGAGAGTGCAAAGGCAATCAGTATGCCAGTGAGCCCACCATGCAAATTGGACAAAGATGAAAATAGTAAAAGTATAAATGAAAAAAGCTCTACAGAGGTATAATTGGTTCTCTTCTTTACTTAACTGCAAGTAGGCCTGATATATTATTTAGTGTTTACTTATATGCAAGATTTCAGTCAACCCTAAAGAGTCCCATATGCTTGCTATTAAAAAATTTTAAGATATCTAATGGGAACACAAAACTTAGGTCTATGGTACGCTAAACAAACATCAATTAACCTAATTGGATTTTCAAGTGCTCATTATGGAGGATGTAGAATTGATAGAAAAAATACTAGTGACACATCAATTTCTAGGGTTGAACTTGATCCATGGTTTAGCAACAAACAAAATTTGGTAGCATTGTCCATAGCTGAAGCCGAGTACATTGCAGCCAAAAGTTGTTGTGATCAACTTCTATAGATTATGCAACAGCTCAAGGATTATGACATGGAGCAAAATAAAATTTCACTAAAATATGATAATACTAGTGCCATCAACTTAATGAAAAATCCTATTCAATACTTTAGAACTAAACACATTGAAATTAGGCATTATTTTGTTAGAGACCATATTCAAAATAATGACATTACTACTTGAATTTGTATCAACTGAAAATCAATTGGTTGATATTTTTACAAAACCTCTGAATGAAGATAGATTTATCTAATTAGAAGTGAATTAAAAATTTGTGATCCCCTTCAATGATAAAATCTCTTAATATCTTTTACTCATGTATTGATTGACTTGATCCATGTGTTCTATAAATTTATTTGATTTATTTTGAATTTTTATGAATTTTTAAAAAATTTGGCTCGAGCCGGCTCGACTGTGCAGCCAAGCAGACTTGACTGTTGAGCCAACCCGAACAAAGGTTCGAGCTAGCTCAACATGTCGAGACCCAATTTTTAAATTATACTAATCTTTTCCTAAAACCCTATTCCTCCTTTCATCTGAGCCAGCCCACTCCAAGCTTTTCTCGGCTCTAACCCTAATTCCTCCAAAATCCTATCTCTCCTCCTCATCCAACCCTCAAACCCTTTGGATCTCCGAACCATGGCACCCAAATCCTACACGTCCAAGGCAAAAAAGCATCGAGCAGTGGCTCTGTGCATGACCTATTCCAAGAAGAAGTAATGCCGTAGTTCAGCTAGATCAGCCCCCTCCTCCTCGACCTCCGCTCCGACTTTAGTTTCTATGGCATCTCATAGTTGTTATAACTAGAAGAAAACTTAATTTTGAATTTTTGGATGAACAAGGATTTCGGATTGGATCATGGATTTGGCAACAGGGTTGGAAGATAATGTGCTTACTCGAGTTACCAACCAATCCCCACCTTGTTAGAGAGTTTTTCAAAAATCTAAGTTTAGATACCGAGTCCACTGAGTCAATGGTGAAGGGCATTGAGATTATTTTGGATCGAAGAAGATTAGGGCATCTTCTACAAATGCCCTCCTCTGGACTTCAAGCTATGGAGCTGCCAAATGATTTTGATGGAATACAGAAGCTTCTCAACAGGAACCTTCCAAAGAAATTTGACATTCACAACGCCAATCTCTTGCCTATTGAATTGAGGCTTCTTCATAGCATGATTAGCTGAATTTTCTTCTCTCGAATAGGAAGATTTGACTGGATTTCTTTGAGGGATCTGGGAGTGATATTTCATATAGTTGAGGGCACTACTACAAGTCTACCCTTCTTTATTATGATCGAGCAGATAAAAAATGCAGCAAGGAAATCTAAAGGTCTGGCCTGTCTCCCTTACGAAATGGTCTTCGCTCTGATATTCAGAGAAGTAGGCATTGAGTTGGATGGTGAGAACTGCAAGCCACTCAAACATACAACTACTACTCCATCTACACTCTCCATTGCATGAAGTTTCATAAAGAGAGAGATGAACGGATTAGAGAGGGTGAAGAAGAGCAGCCCGAAGAAGTTCCTGGATCTTCCTCCTCTTCTCCATTAGACAACCGAGCCATCCTCTCCTGCACCCAATGCTGGACCATCATCACCTGTTCCAGCTGCTGCTCCATCATCCCCTCCTCTAGCTCCAACTCCTACATCTACAGCTGGTGAGCATCATCCTGCCTCCCCTCACATGCCCATAATGCCTCATACTTTTCCTATAGAAGGGGTTATGGATCAGATGATGGATCGCATGGGCAGAATGTTTGCTGACTTCAAGTCTCAAATTTTGTAGAGCCATGAGGCACTTCTAGAGTAGACTCAGACTTAGTTTCAGCAGCTTCGTGGTAAGTTACTGAAGATCACTTTGAGACTTGAGAGCTTAGAGAGAGTCGTGACCATAAAACTGTCACGGACTAGGGGACAGATCCCTTAGATCTTCGACAATACATTTTTTTGAGTCCTGAGGAGATGAAAGTATCTTCTAAGGGGTAGTTTGATTCTCTCATATGGCAGATGAGCATCTTGTCTCAAAATATAGATATATTAGAAAAAAGATAGCATGGGACTGCTGAGGAGGTCGATCAAATGACAGCTGAGGTCACTAAAATTCTTAGAAGGGCTGAGGAGATTATGATATCATAGTATGGTAGTGCAGACCTTTTTGTCACAGGGATTCGATGATTTGAAGATAGTTGGGTCAGTTGTGGTCTAGGATATCCCCTTCTATCACTCAAATCAGACCATCCCTTATGCCCACATCCTCTTCCAGGCCCCCCTTCAGTGCCATGATTAGGCCTAGCACTGATTTTCCACCTTTTCTCCTCGGGCCTTTTGCTAAAACCCAAAGCAAGACATCAGCTTCTTTCTTCTCATCATCTTATCCTCCTGACCCCATTATTGAGGAAGTATCAGATGAAGACTAGAGTAGTTACCTTGGATTATCCTTATGTTAAACCTAGTTTCATATTTTGGTTGGCTTCTTTTGTAATGCATGTTGTATTGTTTGGATAGCATCTTTTTGTAAATAATACAAACAATTAATGAATATCTACTTCATTTTATCTTGCTATGTAATTTGTGTCTTCTTGTGAATGTTAATTGTGAGTGACTATTAAGGATGTGTAGTTTCAAATTATACACTCTAGACTAGGCACACCTCATAAAAATTTTTTATTAGAATTAAATCATATTAAGAGAGCAAGTCTAGTCTAGAAATCAACTTGGAGAAGAAAAGTTTTCAAAAGACTCATGATATGCTTAGCACGCTTACATCTTATTATAAGCTTTTTGATGTTGACAAAAAGGGGAAGAAAGACTAAATTAAGCATATCTACCAAACATCAATTTCTTACAAAATAAAAAGTGAAACATTAAAATCTGAATAGAGACTATTAAAAATTGTCTTGAAAATCATCTCATAAGTTGCATCTATCAAGGGGGAGCTTAAATTTCAATGGTAAATGAAAAGTTCACATATGTAAATTTTGTAAAGATATAACTTCTCAAATCTAAAATTATTTGTGCAAATGGTATATATTGAATTATAAAAAACCATTATTATATTTATGCTATATATTAAATAATTTTCTATACATATATACTATATGCTCAATATTTTGTCATCATCAAAAAGGAGGAGATTGTTGTCTCCAAAAATGATTTTGATGATCACAAAATATTAGAGCATATTTTGATAATAATATTCTTTTAAGTATGGCAAATAATATTTTTTGCAAAAAAAAAGACTATTTGAAGACTCTAAATTTAATTGAAGATCATTTGAGTCAAAAAAAATCGAGTTTGGAGAGTTTTGACACAAAAAAATTTACTTTGAGGGAGTCTGGCCAACTCTGTCAGAAATCGAGCCAGCTCTGGTACGATATGTCTTCAAAGTTTTGGCTTAGCATGCAGTCGAGCTAGCTCGAGGTGAATCCGAGCTGACTCTCTTAGGGTAACAGAAAGACTATCTTTTGGTTCTACAAGCTGAGCAAACTCGAAACTAGAGTCGAGTCAGCTCTCTCAGGTTGATAGAGAGTTGATTTTTTAGAAATGCAAGTCGAGCCAGCTCGAGGATAGATCCAAGCTAGTTTTCTCAAAGAAATAAAACATCAATTTTTAGAGGAAGCTGTCGAGCCAGCTCAAAGAGTGATCCGAGCTAGCTCTCTGAGTCGAACAGAATGTTGAAATTTTGAAAAAGTGCTATTCAAGCCAACTCAATGTCAATCCGAGCCAACTCAATGATGTCTGACAATCTTAATGGATAGTTTTTCAGATATGAATTTTCGGCCAAAAAAAGCTCCCAACGGCTATTTTCTATCTCCAACAATCACAAACGACTAGTTTCAAGTCTAAATCACTCAAAGGTTGGAGAGAATTATCAAGAGATAAAAGAAAAGCAAAGAGAAAAGTGAAGGAGAACTGTTCATTACAAAAAGAAAAGAAATCTGTATTCAAAGCTAATCAAGAGTGTCCACCAACTTCTAACTTCGTTCCTCTTGATTTTTAGAGCATTAAAGAAGAGAGACAAAGAGTGTTGATTGCTAGCATTCAAGTCCCCAACCCCCATGCTTCAACTACAATAATCCAACCTTCCTAAAAAGGTTTCTTTTGTTGTTCTGCTTTTAATTTCTAATTTGCTATAATAGTTTCAACTGGGGCTGAAACTTGAAGGGTTAAATTTGTAACAAACTAGGGTTAGTTTGAGGAGCCTTGGAACAAGACTTGTAAAGATTTTAATTAGTTGACCTAAGCTAAAATCAATTGGATTTATTTGTAAGTCCAATGAAAATAAATATGCTGCAATCAAGTTGATTATAGTAAAAATTTTCAAGAGATAGCTTGGAGAGTGGATGTAGGTGCTTAAGGTGCACTGAACCACTATAAATATGTTGTGTTTGTGTGATTATGATCTTCTTCTCTTTCTGTATTTAGTTTCATCTCATTTAATTACCATTTTTTTGTTTACTTATCTTTCTGTACAGCATACATTATCTTAAATTTAAAAAAGTTTTAACAATCTAATTCACCCCCTCCCCCCTCTCATGGCTTGTCCTACTGGGACACAAATATAGATAGAGTTGGATTAGGACTCCTTCCATAATGTGGTGCCCCACTTTTCTTCCCTATATTTTCTCCATGCCTAAACTCCCATGCCCTCTCTTTCTTTTATGTGAAACTTGGATGTGGAAACCAAGTGGGACATGGACTCCTTATTGGACTTGGATCCCATCCTAGTCCAAGTCAAATAATTGGATAAGATTAGGTCAAACCCAATTTAAATAGGTTTAGGTGAAGCATTTATTAAATCTAATCCTATTAGATTTATTAAACCCAGTTTGAGTCAAACTCAAACCAAATCTAATCAAATTAAATCTAATTTAATTTGACTAGGATCCAATCATAAACTAAAATGAGTCCAAATCCTAATTTGATTTTTGTTGGGTATAAAATAACCCCAGTCGAAGTTCATAAGAGGCCAACCCTCCCAGGGCTCTTCCGACTTCCAACCTTGTGTGATGTCTTTCTGAACTTCTCCGGCCGTCTGAGCTTCCACAGTACCATCCGGACTACTCCAACAGTCGGCCTTCCACAGTATCCTCCAGATTCCTCCAACGGACGAACTCCTATCGTGCTATCTGGACTTCTCCAATAATGAGCTCCTTCATTCATCTATCGGACTGCTCCAAATACTCTCTGGGCTTCGCTATCAGTCAATTTTCTACAATGATCGACTACTCTCCGGATCTCTTCCAGACTTCTTCCTGCCACGATCGACTTTACTCCGAACTTCTTCCGAACTTCGACAATATCCGAGCTTCTCCAGCAGCAGGACTTCTACTGTAACCAGACTCCATTCAAGTTTCTACGACGGTCGACCACTTTTCAAATTTCATCCGAGCTCTTACAAGAACCAGACTCCATTCGAACTTCTGCAGAGGTTGGATTTTGGATGAACTTCTACAACGGATGGGCCCCAACAGCTGAATTTCTACTCCGAACTCCTATTGCAATCGATCTCCATCCAAACTTCTACAATAAGTGGTCTCCATCCGGGCTCCCACAGCAATCGGTCTCCATCCGAGCTTCTACAATAGATGAATTCCAGATGAACTTCTACAACGGATGGGCTCCAGCAGCCAGATTTCTGTAATGACCGACTGTCTCTGGTATCTTTCGTATCTCCCCAGCCATCAATCTTCAACAGTGCCAACCAAGCCCCTCCAGCGGTCGACCTTCCACAAGTGTCCAACGGAATCCTCCAACGGACGAACTTCCACAGTGCATTCTGAATTCTGCTACCGATTGACCTTCTGCCAAATTCCTCATGCAACTGGACCTCTCCAGGGGCAGTCTTCAGACGAGCTTCTACATCTGACAAATTCCAGATGGACTTCTCTAGCAATCGAACTCCAGTCAGATTTCTCCAACAGAAAGTTTCCATCTAGGCTTCTACAGCACCAACAGCACCCAACCACAGTTAACCCATTTGCAACCTCAGAGACATCCAACCTTCTCTTAGGTTGCTGAGACAGAGAGCTATTCTGCTCCTCCAGATGTTCCAACCGAGCTTCAACCGTCGGCCTGAACTCCCCAGTAAGTCGCAACAATGGACACCACCCCACTCTCTGTAACAGACTCCACATGGCCCCACCACTCTCTGGCAAGTCATGACAGCAGACACCACTCCACTCTCTGTAACAGACTCCATGTGGCCCCATCACTCTCTGGCAAGTCGCGACAACAGACACTACTACTCTCCATAACAAACTCCATGTGGTCCTGAACGTCTCACTACCAGGCAGTTATGGACGTCGCTGTCAATCGATTATGCTCTCCCATCTATAAAAGAGACCTCCCAGATACGTTCTTCGCTAAGCTCTAAACTCTATCTCGAAACTCTACTAAAATCCCATTTGAATGCTCCATTTCTGTTGAAACAGAGTACTGACTTGAGCGTCAGAGAGTCTTGCCGGAGCACCCCCAACTCCAGTTTAGACTTTCTTTGTAGGTCCCTACGTGGCTGCGATCCCCACGTCTCCAGCCTCCCTGGCATCGGCGAAATTCTGCACCAACAATTTTGAATCCAATCGATTCGAATCAGGGCAAATCCAATTTGACTCAAATTAAACTAGCTCCAATCATATTAAATCAGATTTAATCTAATTAGGATTAGAACCCAAATTATTTGATCAAATGAAATAAATAGGACAATAATTGCCATTTGACAAAGTTCCACTAGTGGGACTTAAGAGTCCCAGTCTAGTAGGACTCTTTTCGATCCTCCTATAACTTACTAACTCTTAGTAAGTCTCATTCCTTTTACGATTCAAAATTATAATTCAATGATCCGATCAGTCAAAATCTCTTTTATGTGTGACCCATGGATTTTATTCTATCCGACAGTGAGAAATATTTTGATCTCCATCAAAATATCATTGAAACTCTTTTCAATGGATTAGAATAATTCTAACTCACCAATCCAGAATTAATGACCATTAAAATAATTTTTATTGGTCCCACAATTCACTAGTGATGCTTAGCAATATATAGTGGCAATCCAGCAGAACAGAAAGATGAACCTCTAGGTGTAGTTATCATGTGATTCAGTTCTTCTATCGTGAGTCCCGATAAGATAGAGGTTATGAAAAACTCGTCAAACCTCATCATCTGTCATATGTAAGATTTATTTGACTTAATTCATTGGTGAAACCTGATGCAAACTTCTTTCCATCATTCACACTATCCTGATCAAGATTTTTCGAACTTAATCTCATAAATTACATAAGACTACTCCTTAACTACTAAGATCGATAGATCCCATCTCATGCACATCCTATTTCTACAAAGAACCTACTGTAACCAACATACACCTCAAGGCTCTATATGACTAGAAGATCGAGTTATGATGTAGCCAAACTATAGCAATCTCATTGTGAACAGCTGAGGCACTATAGGACTAGAACTAGTCACACCACTACAGCATCGAGAATGTCACTGATAAGTGAGTAGACATCTAAATGATTTTTCATGTTAGTCACAATCGGTACTATTATTCTCTAACAACCATCTGCACTCTCACTCTAGTGTCTCTACACTATAGACTCGAGGATCGACTATCTAAAAGAAACGATCTGTGCATCAATCTTATGGATCAATCACTACCCCCATGATGATCTTGTTGGATGTATGCCCTAGAAGCCAATCTTGGTTGATATATTTCATATCTCTAGAATATGATTTTATTCTTATTGGATAGTTATATTACCATTATGTTTATGTGTCCATGAATCATCCAAGGGATTAACAAGATAATGACACATATTCTTAAAGAGTTAAGAATTTGAGACATGTATCATTAATAGTTGATTCCTAAATTACTCCAGATCATAGGATCATCATGGGATGGTGATTGATGCAGATAAATCAGTGCACAGCTTCCTTTAGGTAGATGAATCTCGAGTCTGCAGTGTAGTGACATTGGAGCGAGAGTGCAGGTGATTGTTAAAGAACAATTAGCACTAAGCGTGACCAACACGAGAAGTCACATGGATGTCTACTCACTCGTTAGTAACTTTTTTGATGCTGTAGTTGTATGACTAGTCCTTTCACCTAAGATAATATTATTGCTCATAGTGAGGCTACTGGAGTTTGACTGATACATCAACATGGATCTCAAGGAGCCCTTGTAGTGGATGTTGGTGACAGTTGATTCACTATAGGAGTGGAGTGTGCATCAAGATGGGATCTATCGATCCTAGCAGAAGGGAGTAGTCCTATGGAATTTAAGAGGCTGAGTCCTTAAGTCTATGGCCATAGCATTGTAATTGATGGAAAAGAGTTTCTATAAAATCACATATGGACTTAAGCTGATTGCATCTATCATATGATCGATGTTGAGATTTGATGATTTATTCATGACCTGCCATCTAGTTGGGACTCACGATAGAGGGACTATATCATGCGCTAACTGCACCTAGAGGTTCATCTTTTATTCTGTTGGATAGCCACTACATACTGTTAGGTGTCACTAGTGGATTGTGAGACTCATGAGGATCATCTTGATGATCAATGATCCTTGATGGGCTGAGTTAGAATTGTTCTAATCCATTGAAAAGAGTTTCAATGATATTGAAATAGAGATCACAATATATCTCACTATCAGATAGAATGGAGCCTAAGGGATCGCACACAAAGAGATTTTTGACTGATCAAATGGTTAAATTACGATTATGAATCGTAACAGGATTTGATTATCAATTTGATTGATAATTCATCTAATGCAAATGTTATATTATGTAACTCATTAAAGAGTTAATGAGTTATAAGAAGATTAATTAGCAATAAGATTGCTAATAGACTCAATTTGATTGAGCAATGGGGCTGGTATCAAGTCTAATTTGATTGGATTTTATTTGACTCATTTTGGAGTTGATTTGATCAACCCTATAGGGTTATAAGATAACCCCAAAAGGATCGGATGATTAGTCCCAGTTGAATTAGGACTTAAATTTGACCTAATTTTTAATTAGACTAGGATGTATGTATTCTTAATTGGATTAAAAATCTTCATTTCATACTGCACCAAATCTTAATTGGATTAGGATTAAAATTGAGCACCAAGAAAGAATCCAATAGGACTAGGATTCCTCCTCCAATTAGGAGATATTTAATCTAAATTAATTGAGATCCAAATCAGATTTAGATTTCTATTTATTTGAGTCTAATCTAGTCGTAATATGATTAGGATTAATTATGATTTAATTTGGTTTAAATCAAGAGTCCCATGGGTTTAAAACTCTTCCTTTTCTTGCGCTATAAAGACTCCACGCCACATTAGTTTTGTGTGCCCAATTAACCCATGCCCCATCTGATTTTTTGATGCCTACTTCTCCTCTTATTTTGGCATGTAAGAAGAAGCTTATGAAACCCCCTTTAGTGTGTAAAAATTATGGGCGTGGAATCAATTTGGGCGGCGTCAAAAATTTTCCAAGAGTCCTAGATGTTTAGGACTCTATCTCCTACTTAAACTTGTATTCTTTCAACGCCTATTTAAACCAGCATATGGGACGTGTATGAGAAGATTAGCACCAGGTTTTGATGTTGTAAAAGAGAGGTGTGCATGAGAAAAGTTGGAGGAGAGAAAGGCCACGGTGAAGAGGTCCAAGGCGTGAGGTATTTTCATCTCTATATCCCTTCTTTCTTACACAACCAATTATTGGTTGTTGGGACATCATCTTCTCTCCCTCTTGTCCATGTTTAGACATGGATGTCTCCTCTTTCTCTTGTCCAAAAATTGGATAAAATTTTTATATCTCTATTGTAGAGATTCGGTGTCTAAATTAAGGAAGAAAAGAGAAGAAAGGTTCTTCTCATGATCTCTAGTATAGAGATTAAGATCTTCCTATGTTTTTTTGTTCTCCAAGAGTGTCTTGAGAGAAAAAAATTTTCAACCATCAAGATGCGATCTCTGTAAGGGAACTAGCACCCCGATGAGATCAAAAGACTTCTGATTAGATCAGCGTCTCATGTGGATACCCGTAAAGGCCGGACGCTTGTGCAGCTACAAGGACCTTCAAAGGACATCCATCATCATCCGTTCGTGTTGAAGATTGATCCATATCCAGGTATATTTTATATTTATTTTTTTCTATTTAATTTTTATATCTTAATCTTATCTCATATATGATGATTATGTTTATGGTTTGAAGATATGATCTTATGCATGCTTAGATTAAATTAGATTTAATCTAAATTTTTTTTTAAATTCTACTGTGTACTTGTTTTCAAAATCATACTTGTATGAAATCACAAAATTATAATAGTAATATTAGAGTCATATCATATACATGAGATTTAGATTTAGTTTTAAAATTTATAGAGAAAAATTTTAGATCTAAAAAGTTTTGATGTCATTCTGACATAAGGTTATCCTGGCATAATTTGTTATGCTGTATGGTTATCTTAGAATGATGTAAAAATTTTTAATTAAATTAAATTTTTTAATCTATTTTTTACAGAATATATATGATATATATTTTATTATTTAGATTTAAAAAAAGTTTCGAGATCTATTTTGATTCATATATGTGATATATGAAAATACGTTTAGGGCTGAAATTTATTTCTATGATCTGAACTTATTTATGTATATGATATATATTTGTATACATGATCTGAAATTATTTTGAGATCAAAATTTACTCTTTATGCAAAGAATTTAGATCTAAAAATTTTGATTTAAAATTTGAAATTAGTGTTTGTGCATGAGGGATTGGTCATGGGTAGATCAAATTAGGTCATGTAATTGGATTACATCAAAGGGTTTCTAATTTGATCATGTTGGGTCCAAATCGATTTAGTTGTTGATCAAACTGAGTCAAGTATTGATTAGGATGAGATCAATAAAACCTATGATCATACAATTATTGTTGATTGAATCGATTGACACCCATATGTAGAATCGATGAACCTAAGGACCTAATTCGGCTCTGTGCCTCGAGTCTGATTCACCTAAGCTAACCTATTCGGATCAATTATCCAATTGGTGTCTAAGACAAGTAATTAAAATATGATTATTTAACTAATTCCGTTCACTTACCTGGTTAATTTATTGATGTCTAAGAAAAGCAACGGGGGAACCCCATCGATCTCCACTTACCTGATCAATTTGGAAGATTGAGTCTCAAATATGGTTACTTGATAGTTTGATTTAGCCCATGCCAATTACATCAGTCATGTGATGACTGATTAGATGAGACCTAAATCCAAATCCTTTCATAAAATACTAAGTCCAAGGTCTTCCACCATTGTAGATGTGCGGACGTGCTACCGACGTTAATTATTCTCGATTGGTCATAGTGGTTCAGTTGCATCGAGAACATGCAACCACTCTATTAGCAAAGAGTTGCTCTAGGGTGAAGATGTAGTTGGGTCCAATAACTGTTAGGTGAGGGACCCAATGACCGCTTTGCGCCTGCTTATGAACGGTGGGTCTGACTTAACTAAGGAGTGTGGACAATAACTGTTAGGTAAGCCCACATGATTTAGAGATCAAGTGGCTGCAATATGCTTAAAGAAGCATCTGGACAAAGAGTTGTCCACGCATCGGTATTTTATTCATGTCACCAATAACTGTTAGGTGAGGTGCACGGCATCAATTAGACTGTAGCACCCACTAGAAGCTCAATTGTTGCGTCAGAATTTTTGTTTCTCCATTCGGAGAGTGTGAAAAATCTAATAAAATAGTGGGAGTCTCATTTTGCATATAAATATCTTTAGAGTAAATCATAAAATAAGTACAAATATTCAATTAGAATTTTTGCTCTCTGCTGTTCATTGTATCAGCTTCCAACCTTCTAACTTGAATCTTAGATATCAACCAATTAATTGAAATCGAGTACATAGACTGGCTCATATATTTAAGAATTATTCTTAATTTTAAAAAATTAAGCTATGTTCTCTACCAGATTTATCTGATGTTAACAACTCGTCCAACCCATAGTTAATGAGCTATACTCGATGAGTGGATGAACAATGATAATAAAAATAGGTACTATGCATAAGCACATATTCACTGCCTACGACACGTTGATTCATCTACAAGTATTATGAGATGATCAGAGTCATACAGTGCATCTGATGTGTGATGGACAGTCTGTCTATGATCATTATTTGATAATAATCGAGGACATTATGGAGCTCAAAAGGCTCGACATGACCATGCACAAGGAATTGCTTATGAATTTGATCCTGTGATCCCTGATTAGTTTATATGGATAGTTTATTATGAAATACCATATAAAAGACCATCATGGCATCTTATCTGAATTGGTCAAAGTGTTGATAACAAAGAAACCTTGAATGAGTTCAAAGGTAAATACCTGGAGAGCCTAAAGAAACAAAGACACGCCTAGAATAGATATGTCAAAATTGTTCAATACAATCCTTGCGATTTCCTCTTCTCCCAGTTGAGCTATGGACTCTAGTGTAGAGTCGATGGAAAGGTAGAGGGCTGAGGAAGTAATCCTTGAAATTGGCTATAGGGCAACAGTTGTTGCTGCGGCTATGGGTATCTATCCTTTACAATCATCATTTGGATTCAGTTCTTAGAAATAGTCTTTATCATTTGCATAGTGATGCATATGTAAACTTAATTGAGCAAGCAGTGAATGCCATTAGGATCTATGAGATCCAGAATTAAGATGAATTTAAAATATATGTGGACCCTTATGGCTAAGTTATATTGAAGAAAAAATGATTAACAAACTAGAGAATATGAGCCTTTGGACTCATTGACTGTTGAGTCAAACCTAGTTTGTACATCATCTTTTTAAGAAAATATGACCAAGCTACTCTTGTGGGATAAAAAAAAAAAGACCACTGACATACTTATCTTTGTACACATTTGATGTGTGTAGCTCATATGATGTACTAACCAAGGAGTTATCTCTACTTTGTATATGAGATACAAATTTGAAATATTTGAAAGATTCAAAGAATTTAGATATAAGTAGAGAAATAAATTAAAAATTTTTTAAAGGTACTTCGATCGGATCGAGAATGCAATACCATTAAAAAAATTTTTGATTATCTCATAAAATGGCATTGTTTCATATTAGTCTTCTCTTAGTACATCTCAGCTCTATGAGATAAGAAGAGTCATGGGACTATATGAGATATGGTCTGGTCCATAATGAACTTTACTGATTTATTAGGGACAACTTTATTTCTATTGAATTGGGTTCTCTCTAAGCCTGTTGCTACCACACCATATGAGATATGGCATGGTGAGAACTGAATCTTGAGAATCAAAGATGTCCGGCCTGTGTCTAAGATAGCAAATAGATATGTTAGAGGATAGGTCTATAAAGCTCATCTTAAAAGAGTTTGGGATACTACTTTCTGAAAGAATTACAATGTAATTGTGATCCGACATGCTATTTTTTTGAAAAATTATTTAATCAAGATGAAGCAGTGGGAGGAAAGTTAAGCTCAAAGAGAGTGTCTTTGAAAAGCAATGAGCTTTGAGACCTTAAGAACCTATTCATCATGAGCCAGTAGATGTATATTCCTCCTCCACCTCATACACATAGTAAGATCTCCAATCCTCTCGAAAGGTACTCAGATATGCTTGACAGAGGATGTAGAGAAAGTAGTTTCTCATGGGAGATGGGGTGCATAGAGATGATCCCAGAACCTACAATGAGGTAATGTGAGACATCGACTCTAAGAAAGAGATGTGAAATAGCTTTTCTGAGTAGAGAATTTTTGAAGATTTCTATATAGAATAGCCTATGGATTTCACTCCTTGTGATAGGAGATCACAAAGTCTATAATAATTTTGAAGGTGGAATAGTCATTTTGATCAAATTGTTTGATTAGAAAAGAAGAATTATATATTTCAAAAGGATCAGTGGGAGTATCCAAAACTGACATCGATTAAAATATGGTTGAATATAGATTTCTTCATGAAAGACATAAAGCGAGCATCCTAAAGATCTATAGAGATAGATGCAATTGGATACTTATGTTTTCATAGATAAAGTATAGAGACTGGATGCTGAAAAGGTTTAGCATAGAAATCTCAAAAAGGGGTCTGCTACCCTCTTAGATATTGATACGTGCCATGTAATGTACTTAAACTGATATAGTTATTACTGTGATTGTCACGAGTAGATATCAGTTGTATCCAGGCTAAGAGCGCTGGATTACTTGAAAATATTCTTAAGCTCTTCAAAAGAACTGAAGACATGTTCTTAATTTGGAGAAAGATCAAAGCTGGGAGTGGAGGATATAATAATTTAGATTTTATGTCTGATATTGATAGTAGAATGTCTACATCATGGGGTATATTTTTATGTTGATATCTTGGAAGGGTTTCAAATAATCGATCAATAGAAACTGAGTACAATGTAGATGTGTAGCATGCATTCTGGTTCTAAAGTTAGTTGCAAAATTGGATGTCACGCTATCAGATGCCGTGACACTATACTGCAAAAATAATGACACCATAGCCTTGCTAAGGAGCCTAGGTCTCTCCAAATATCCAAGCATATAGAGCAGCAGAACACGCGACTACCTCAAGTAGAAATATATAGAGGTACAGAGAGTAAACTCTATATGTGATATGGTTGACCCGTTGGTAAGTCACTTAGCTAGCCTAAGACTAAAGCCTATCTTATGAAGATAGGACTTGGTACATGGCAGATTGGCTTTAGTGCAAGTGAGAGATTATTGGATGTGCCCTAGAAGCCAATCTTGGTTGACACATTTCATATCTTTAGGATATGATTTTGTACTTATTGGGCAGTTATATTACCATTCATATTTATGTGTCCATAAATTATCCAAGGGATTAACAAGATAATGACATATTCTCAAAGAGTTGAGAATTTGAGACATGTATTATTAATGGTTGATTCCTAAATTGCTCCTGGTCATAGGATCATCATGAGGATGGTGATTGATCCGGACAGACCAGTACACGGATTACTTCTTTTAGACATATGGGTCTTGAGTCTGCAGTGTAGTGACACTGGAGCAAGAATACAGATTGTTGTTAGAAACAATTAGCATTGAGCGTGACCAACACGAGAATTACATGGATGTCTGCTCACTCGTTAGTGACTTTCTCGATGCTGCAGTTATATGACTGGTCCTTTGACCCAAGATAACATTACTACTCACAGTGAGACTACTGAAGTTTGACTGACACATCAATATGGATCTCAAAGAGCCCTTATAGTGGATGTTAGCGACAGTTGGTCTCCTGTAGGAGTGGGGTGTGCATCAAGATGGAATTTATCGAACCTAACAGAAGTGAGTAGTTCTATGAAATTTAAGAGACTGAGTCCTTAAGTCTATGGCCATAGCATTGTGATTGATAGAAAAGAGTTTTCATAGAATCACATATGGACTTAAGCTGATTGAATCTATCATATAACCGATATTGAGATTTGACAATTTATCTATGACCTGCCATCTAGTTGGGACTCACGATAGAGGGACTGTATCATATGCTAACTATACCTAGAGATTCATCTTTTATTCCACTGGATTACCACTACATACTGCTAGGTGTCACTGGTGGATTGTGAGACTCATGAGGATTATCTTGATGATCAATGATCTTTGGTGGGCTGAGTTGAAATTATTCTAATCCACTGAAAGAGTTTCAATGATATTGTGATAGAGATCATAATAAATCTTACTACCAGACTGAATAGAACCTATGGGGTCACACACAGAGACTTTTGACTGATCAGATGGTTGAATTACAATTATGAATCATAATAGAATTTGATTATCAATTTGATTGATAATTGATCTAATGCAAATGTTGCATTATGTAACTCACTAAAGAGTTAGTGAGTTATAAGAGGAGTAATTAGTAATAGGATTGCTAATATGGGCTCAATTTAATGGAGCCATGGGGCTTGTATCAAGTTCAATTTGATTGAATTTTATTTGACTCATTTTGGGATTGATTTGATCAACCCTATAGGGTTATAGGATAACCCTAAAAGGATCGGATGATTAGTCTCAGTTGAATTAAAATTTGGGTGTAATCCAATTCTTAATTAGACTAGGATGTATGTATTCTTAATTGGACTAAGAATATTCATTTCATGTTGCATCAAATCCTAGTTGGATTGGGATTAAAATTGAGCACTAAGAAAGAATCCAATGGGACTAAGATTCCTCCTCCAATTAGGAGACATCTAATGTAAATTAATTGAGATCCAAATCAGATTTAGATTTCTATTTATTTGAGTCTAATCTAGTCCTAATATGATTAGGATTAATTATGATTTAATTTGGTTTAAATCAAGAGTCCCATGGGTTTAAAACTCTTCCTTTTTTTGCGCTATAAAGACTCCACGCCACATTAGTTTTGTGTGCCCAATTAACCCATGCCCCATCTGATTTTTTGATGCCTACTTCTCCTCTTATTTTGGCATGTAAGAAACTTATGAAACCCCCTTTAGTGTGTAAAAATTATGGGCGTGGAATCAATTTGGGCGGTGTCAAAAATTTTCCAAGAGTCCTAGATGTTTAGGACTCTATCTCCTACTTAAACTTGTATTCTTTCAACGCCTATTTAAACCAGCATATGGGATGTGTATGCGAAGATTAGCACCAGGTTTTGACATTCTAAAAGAGAGGTGTGCATGAGAAAAATTGAAGGAGAGAAAGGCCACGGTGAAGAGGTCCAAGGCGTGAGGTATTTTCATCTCTATATCCCTTCTTTTTTACACAACCAATTGTTGGTTGTTGGGATATCATCTTCTCTCCCTCTTGTCATGTTTAGACATAGATATCTCCTCTTTCTCTTATCCAAAAATTAGATAAAATTTTTACATCTCTATTGTAGAAATTTGGTGCATGAATTAAGGAAGAAAAGAGAAGAAAGGGTTCTTCTCTTTCTTCTCATGAACTCTAGTGTAGAGATCAAGATCCTCCTATGTTTTTGTGTTCTTCAAGAGTATCTTGAGAGAAAAAAAAATTTCAACCATCAAGATGCGATCTCTGTAAGGGAGCTAGCATCCCGATGAGATCAAAAAACTTTTGATCAGATCAGACTCTCTTGTGGATATCCATAGAGACCGGATGCTTGTACGGCTACAAGAGACCTTCGAAGGACATCCATCATCATCTGTTCGCATTGAAGATTGATCCATATCCAGATATATTTTATATTTATTTTTTTCTATTTAATTTTTGTATCTGAATCTTATCTCACATACGATATTTGTATTTGAAGATATGATCTTATGCATGCTTAGATTAAATTAGATTTAATCTAAATTTTTTTTAAAATTTTACTGCGTACTTATTTTCAAAATCATACTTGCATGAAATCATAAAATTAAACAGATCCTTCGACTGGGAGCAATTTGAGAATTAACCATTAATGACACATACCTCAAATTCTCAACTCTTGAGAATATGTATCATCATCTTATTAATTCTCTGGATGATTCATAGATATATGCACTATATTAATGAAATTAACTATCCTAATTAATTTGATTAAATATAAAATTATATCTTAAAATAAATTAATATGCCGGCATGATTGGCTTCTAGGACATATATTTAACAATCTCTCACTTGCACTAAAGCCAATCTGTGACAAACCTAAGCCCCATCTTCTCTAAGATGTGCTTTAGTCATGGCTAGCTAAATCATTTAGTCAATGGGCCTATCATATTTTCATGGGGTCTACTATATTCTTCAAAATCTTACTTTTCGAAATAGTCACAAATCATCACTTTTATATTCTAAGAACTCTGGTGAGACCTTGGCTCTTTAGCTAGAACTATGGCACCTATGTTGCCACAGTACAGCATTGTGTCATCTCATGACATTATACGTAGTTTTGCAACAAACTAGAATACTTCCTTAGCTACCTCATAAGCAACAACATACTCGGCTTCTAAAATCTTCAATGATCGATTGTTTGAAATTCTTTTAATTTATCAAATCCCATTGCTTAAGAAAATACATCCTAATGTAAACCCTCTACCATCAGCTCCAGAGTTAAAGTCTGAATCTATGAATCTTTGTATCTTCTAATTTTTCTTCTCCTTCCTAAAATCATGAACATATCCTAAGTGCTTCTCAAATACTTAAAAATATTTTTTACAGCTATCCAATGCTCTCAGCCTGGATTCAATCAATATTTGCTCATGACACTCACAACAAAGTCTATATCAGGTTGTATACATACATGAGGCTCCCTTTAGCCAAGATAAAGGATCTAGCTCATGTGCTGAAACTCTTCAAATACGTCAGAACACATCTTTTTGGAGAGATCAAGCTCATGTCTAAAGGGTAGAAACCCTTCTAAGAGTTATCCATTTTGAACCCTTTCAGCATCTCCTTTATGTATATTTTCTATGAAAGATTTAGCATCCCCTTTGGTCTATCTCATAGACCTAGATCTATGTCATAAATCTTTAATGAATACTTCTCGAAGTCCTTCAAGAAAAATTGTTTAGACAATTAAATTTTAAATCAATGTCAGCATAGGAACAACTTTCTTAATCAAGAGGACATCATCCACGTACAATACGAGAATTGTGACAATACCCCCACTGACATTTATAAACACATATTTTTCTCAAGGAACATTTGATCACATCAAATGATTTGATCACATTAAATTTATATTTCTTACCTCCTTCGAGGAACATATCCTCTTGTCCTTTGTCAAAATATATAAGTATCTTTCAGTAGGATAGGAGATTATGAAATAAAGGAAGGACTACATATTCTAACTCAACATGAATAGGTTCTATAACTCATTGCTCTTCAGAGACTTATTCTTTGAGCTTAGTTTTTTTCCTACTATTTTTATCTTGGACAAATTATTTTCCAAGAGCATAGTATGTAGGTCACAATCACATCGTAATCCTTTAGAATGAAATTAGTATTCCTAAAACTCTTTAGGATACAAGAAAAATGAGTTTCATAGATCTAACCTCTAACTTGATCCACATATCAACACTTAACATGGGTCGAACATCCTAAACAAGCCACATCTCATACAACATGATAGGAAAGACTTAGAGAAAACTCTTGTTCATTAAGTAAAGCTTATTCCTAAAGAAAATAAAGGAAGACTAGTGATGCTCATAATGGATCGGACTATATCAAAAAGAGTCCAATTTCTCCTCACCGACACCCTGTCAAGTTGAGGTGCATCAGAAAGAGTCTATTTTGAGACTATGCCATTTCCTTGAGATAGGTTAAAAACTCTCACTAAGGCATACACCTCTTTGATCTCATCGAAGAACTTTAAGAATTTTCTAATTTATTTCTTTACTCATATCTGAATTTTTGAATTTTTTAAAAATTTCAGATTTATGTCTCGCACATATGCCTATACTGTGAATAGTCATCAATATAAGTAATGAAGTAAAAAGAATTACCCCTTGCCCAGCTCATCAAATGGGCTACACATATCAGAATGTATTAGGATAAGTATATTAGTAGTCCTCACCCTATGTCCCACAATTGGTGGTTTGACCATCTTTCCTTGAACGCAGAATCTATAAATCAAAAACGACTCGAGAGTCGATAAGCCTAGGAGCTCATACTTTTTTAATTTATTTATTCTGTCCTCTCCAATATGATCAAACCTAATGTACTATATGTACTTCAAATTTATCTGATCTATGGATCTCTTAGATCCTATGGCACTCACTATCTACTCAGAAACTAATATCGAGTAGATCTAGCATACCTTCTGAAAGTATGTCCCTTATCCTTTTCTCTAGATCCTCCAGGTATATAGGAACTCTTCCCTTTAAACTCTTCATGGCTCCATCAGTAGTCACCAACTCAACCAAGGTGCAATCAATTTTATTCATGTGGTAGTTTACTATAAACTTTCATATGAATTGGTAAGGAATTGTAAGATCAAATTCATTTGCAATTCCTTATGCTTATACATATTGAGCTTTTCAAGCTCATCCAAGTCCTTGATCATTGTCAAATAATGATTATGAACTGATTGTCCTTTGGTCAATATCAGACGGTTTGGTGACATTGAGATATCCTAGTTAGCTCAACTTCTCGAAACTTAAAATCATTTTAGGTTTCTGAGCCAATCTTTATAATTTGATTGGTTAATCAATTGGTTCTAAGTTTGTAAGGATTGAAAGTTGATTTTTAATTCTATCAAAGAGTAGAGATTCCAGTTAAATATTTATACTTGATTTTAAATTTATTTTAGAGATTTTTAAAATAAATGTGCACCAAGACAGTATCACGTTAGTCTTCATAGCAAGTTTTGTGGTTACATAACAAATCTACTATGGTTCTCGACATAATGTTGGCTTAGCATGAAAAAAGGCATGGGTAGTATTCTTAACACTTCACCATTATGACTTAATATAATTTAAATGAGAAACTTAGGTCTCATGAACATCCATACAAATGCATCACAGGCAATTATATTTAATTTTAACTACCAGCATATAAGCGCAAATAATAATTTCAGATGGTCATGGACTTTTTAAGTGTGATCCATTCAAGCCACTTGGATGGATTTATGGGTCACATCCTAGGTACATCATAGACTAAACTATCTTATGGTCAATCTTCATGCACCTCTGCTCTCAAGTCACCTAGTAGTCTAGTCTTCATCTCCATAGGCTTCGATGAATGCTCGTCTTCTTTTTTTATCCATAAATATAAAGAATTAATTTTTATACATTCACCAATAAATTTTTTGATCTTTAATTTTGTATCAATATGTAAAAGTCTCAATTAGCAGTTGGAAACATACAAAGGAAGGAACAGAAATGTATAGCTAAAAATATAAAGCATCAGGGGCATCCAACCCCTATTACAACTTTGCAAATACATCTATATAATTATCCAATATAGAAATATTCATAAATACATCCATTACATGGGTGTATTCTAGTCCATAATCATACATCATGTAATTTATAACAATTATATAAAGCATGAAAATAAACTACCCATGTTATTCTAATTGTGATATCAATCATGATCATATCACATAAGATGTTTAAATTCATGGGCACAGGATCCATTTAGGATTTTTGACTCGAATTCTTACTCTTGACCCCATTTTAATTTTGAATCAACCATATGTTACCTGGACAATCCTAACGAAAAGGAAAAGAAACCAATCCTAAAGATCAAGCTCTTTTTTGTTCATCAACAACAAATCACGTTCGGTCAGGGGCATCATTATTCTCAAGATAGATAGTATAGTTTCCTATACTCTACTCAGGAGGTGTGATTGATTGATACGAGATCAAAGTGAGATCAATCTAAATGATGCAGATAAATACTATTTTAGAGATCAGTAAATAACTAGCGATAAGAAAGTACATAAGCAGATAGCAAAAATTAAACATGCTCATGAGTAAATATAAAAAGAAATATGAATGAGATGAGGGAGAGTAAAATATTAATCCATGAGAAAATCTAAGAAGATGATAAGAATCTGAATCATGGTAGTTAAGAAACTATTCTGATTATGGCTCTTAATCTTTTAACCAAACAGATCTATTGATAAAGAACTAGATCTTTACCAACATCGGATCTAATAGAAAAATAAAAATCAAAGATCAACTGAGATGGAACGAAGGTCCCTGACAGTATATGATCTGTAGAATAAGAGATCGCTCTTTTCTCTCATTACATAGATAGAAATCCTAAAGGAGATAAATCTTCTCTTGATAGGATAGACTTGCTTGGATAGATGGTGGAGTCGATTCGGAGTCATCGGAATACTGGATCTCAAGAAGGTGAAGATTAAAAGGTTAGGAAAGAAAGTGGATCTCACACCCTCCTTTTGTGGGGCGATTTTGAATCTCACACCCTCTCCCTCTCAGAGTGATTGACATAATTATTTGTAGAGTTTGTAAAATCATTCATTGTCTTTCTTCATGAAAAATATAAAAGTTTATATAAGACCTCAGGGGTCTTATTTCTTTAGGAATCTTTTATCTTTTATGAGGAAGAAATTAGCCCTCCCACAAAAAAGTAAACATTATGCCTGGTTTTCAAACAAAGTAATCTACCATAGGAAAAAAATCAGTCCTTCAACAAAATAAGTAGGTAGCCAAGAATTTTTAAGGAATCTTAGGAAAAAAATGAAACTCCATGTGGGTACTTGATGCTTGGCACAACTTGGCATGAGGATCCTTAGGCACGACACATGCTGGCATACATATTTCCTCCCTGGATATGTGGAGAGTTATGGCTCCAAAGGTGACATGGACAAACCCAATCGAACCCAAGTATGGCCCTATGGACCCAAAACTAAATACATCAAGATAACTTTATTGACTGAAAATAAATAACTGAAATAGAGTCAATCTAATGGGGCTTCATCGATCTAAATTGAATCCAAATCATATCACCGACTTCTGATGGTTCTGATGTCCTCACTAATTTTCCCAGGGTGGGGAGAACTCGACCCTGTCGAGTGTGGGTCGATTCTACTCTAGTGACGCTCAAGCAAATCAGGATCAATATGCTGTAATTCTTCTTAAGTGATCCAAGTATCTTTAGACTTTGGTTGACCTCATCATCTGACTACATACATCTGATAGCCTCGACTCCAGGTGGAGAGAATCTGATCATCCAAAATTCTCTCAATCTGATTGTGTTTTGCTAACATTTTGGCTAGTGGGCACTAATGGATAGGCTCTCTTTCAAAGATTGGTTCAAGCTCAAACGGCTCACTGGGTATCTGAGTTGGCTCTTTATAGGCGATGAGATCTATAATGTTAAAAGTAGAGTTATTCCCAAAATCGAAAGGTAAGTCCACAATATACATATTCGGTCCAATTTTCTTTATGATCTTAAACAGACCTACTCCTTAGGCATGTAACTTCTTTATAGTTTCGAGTGAAAATCATTCAGGCCTTAATCGAACCATCACATGGTCTCCCTCCACAAACTCTTGGGCACATCAATGAGAATCTGCATTCTATTTATAAACTTTATTGTTAATGCTAATTTTTTTACTGATCTCTTTGTGCAAACTCTTGATACGCTGTGTGAATGACTCTGTAGATTCAAAAATCCTAGCATGCATGGGTAGTGAGATGAGGTCTATTAATTTTTTAGGTTGATATCCATAAACTACTTTTAAAAGACTCATGTCAATGGACTTATTAACAGAGCTATTATATGCAAATTCAGCTCGGGACAGTAAAAGATCCCAATTACCCATATGTTTTCCAATCAAGCAATGCAACAAATTTTCAAGACTCCGATTGACCACTTCAGTCTGACCGTCTGTTTGCAGATAATAAGCAGAAGAATATTTTAATTTTGTGTCTAAAAGGTGTCATAGAGTTTTTCAAAAGTAGCTCATATATCTAACATCCCTATTAGACACAATGATTTTAGGCAATCCGTATAGTCTAACAATCTCATCAAAGTATATCCTTGCAACTTTCGATGCATTGGACGTTTGGTAATATGGTAAGAAATGAGCCATTTTTGAAAATTTATCTACAACCACCAGAACAAAATCATGCTTTCTAGCTGTCCTAAGTAACCCCAAAATAAAATCCATACTAATGTCTTGCTAAAGACAGTCTGGTATAGGTAAGGTTGTATATAGGCTGTGAAGGAAAAACCATCTTTTTTCTGTGTAGGATCTTCCAGATCTAATGTCTGTTAGATCTAATTTTATTATCTAATATTTAAAATCTAAAATTAAATCTAAAAGTATGAGAAGTATAGACATACCTCAAGGGTAATCTGATTACCCTGTAATGATCTCAGCACAGCCCGAGGTTCTGATGCAGCCACGCAAGTGTCTGGCCTCTACTAGTATCCACTCAGGTGGAACCTAGAATGTCTTCTCCTCATGAATCTACACTCCAAAAATCAGATCTCTAACTGATTTGGAAGTACTTCAGAACTCCTAAAGTTGGAGCAGCAGCCTATCGAAGATGTCCTGCAGCCTTCCTGTTCCAGGCGTCACCACGCCTTTTCCTTGCACCAGATGAACGTCCAACTCCTTGGACGTGAAGAGGGGAGATAGGAGAGTAGGGAGGATGTGGAGAAGAAGGGAGGGGGTGGCAGCTATTGGGTTTGGTGCATAAAACAACTTCAGCCTTAAACCCTAGGCGCAGAAGGGTTTATATAGACCCTATGTGCTGCGCAGTGCCACCTCATTCAACCAATCAAAAAATTCCAATAAATTTTGAAAAAATTCTGATTGGTTGCTTGATGTCATCTAATCACATCAGATAAGAATCCAAACCTCTATCTCAAAGTTGGCGCCAACATTGGATAAGGACAAAGAGAGGTAGGCACCAAAGAGTCCAATCTTATTAAGACTCTCCAACCTTATCCACTTGGGGCGCCCACTTAATCCAATTGGGCTCGCACCATAATCTGATTATGGCACCCAATTTGATATGGTTTGGCTCCACAAAAATCTTCCAATAAGCTTTTGCCAAGTGGCCTTCAATTTAAGACCCATATGTCAACTTTTGACAAATGTCCTAAAATAAAATTGGCAGGTGCTTGTCTTAACTTCATCTCATGAATTAAGACAAGCCTTTTCTGAGCTGGACAAGCTTCATTTAGACTGAGAGAAATCTTTCCAAGGTTCTCTGGATGAGTCAAATTACATTTGGCTCAGTAGAGACAGAAAAGATTACACGAGGAGAAAGTTAGGCTCAATCGTGTGCTAGCACGATTCCCTTGAACCTAATTGGATCTTATCCAAATCAATTAGGTTAGCCCAATTGATGTCATCCAGACCCTAACCCTTATTTGTGTGATCCAGTTAGGTTCAATTTTGTATGGTAATGAGATATGTCATGATCTCATCATCGACATCATCGAAACTCCTTTCGATGGACCAGAACTCTTCTGATTCAGACAATTAGAATGATCGATCATCAAGATCACTCTAATTACTCCCAAAATCCACTAGTGACATCTAGCAGTATATGGTGACAACCCATCAGAACTGAAGATGAACCTTTCGGTGCAGCTACCTATGTGATTGAGTTCCTCTATCATGAGTCCCAACTGAATTAGGGTTAAGGTGAACTCGTCAAACCCAACATCAATCATATGAATCAATCGATCGATCCGAGTCCAATGTGAAACCCCAATGGAAAACTCTTTTTCTATTATTTCACACTGCCATGGCCATGGGCTTAAGGACTCGATCTTTCGATCATCATAGGACTACTCTCATCTACCGAGGTTAATAGATCCCATCTTGGTGCGATCTAGTTCCTACAATGAATATGCTACAGCCAACATACACCTCATGGTTCTGAATGGCTAGGTGATCGAGTTATGGTATAGTCAAACTATAACACACTCAAGGTGAACTGTCGATGCACCTCAGGTCAAAGAACTAGACACACAACTGCAGCATCGAGCTAGTCATCGACGAGAAGGTAGGCTTCCTTATGACTGCTCGATATGGTCATGCTCAGTACTTTCGTTCTCAATGAATACTTGTACTCTCGCTTCGGTGTCTCCACACCATAGACTCAAGATACATCTATCCTAAGGAAGTGATTGTACACCAACCTTCCAGATCGATCACCATCCTCGTGATGATCCTATGGTCAGGAGCTGTTTATGAGTTAGTTATGTAAATTCATATCTTAAATTTTCAACTCTTGAAAATATGAATTGACATTCCTACTAACTCAAAGAATATATCACAGACACAATGTACACAATGTGATAGAAGAAAAACTCATTTATTGATTTATAGTCAAAATTATAAATTTGCACTTAGATTTATACAGAAATATGTCAGCCAATCTGACATCTAAGGCACACATCTAACAAACTCCCACTTGACCTAATGCCAATTGGCTACATATCTAAGTCCCATCTTCTCAAGGTGGGATTCGATCTTTTGCTGGCCCAATGACTTAGTCAGCGGATCTGCCATATTGTCTGTGGAGTCGACTCTCTTGATCTCGACATAACCTTTTTTGAGGTAATCACGGATCAAATGAAATCGTCGCTCGATGTGCTTGAACTTCTGGTATGACCTTGGCTCCTTAGCTAGGGCTATGGCACCATTATTATCGCAGTAAAGAGGTATGGCATTCGATGACATCACTCCAAGCTTTGCGACAAACTTCTTGTACCAGAATACCTCCTTTGCAGCTTCCGATACAACAATATACTCTACCTCCATGATGGAATCAGCAATCACCATATGCTTGAAACTCTTCCAGCTGACTGCACCACCATTGCAAATGAACAGACTTCCAGATGTCGACTTTCAATCATCTATATCAGATATAAAGTCTGAGCATGTATATCCCTGAATCTGGAGTTCTCCATTCCCAAAGACTAGAAACATATCCTTAGTCCTTCTCAAGTACTTAAGGACATATTTCACAGAAGTCCAGTGCTCTTCGCTTGGATTCGACTGATATCTGCTTGTGACACTCACAGCATGGGCTATATCAGGTCGTGTACATAGCATGGCATACATGAGGCTCCCTATTACCGAAGCATAAGGGATCTTGCTCATGCATTCAATCTCCTCAAGTGTGCTAGGGCACATCTTCTTGGAGAGATGAATGCCATGTCTAAAAGGTACTAAACCTGTTTTGAAGTTTTTCATGCTAAACCTTTTTAGCACATCCTCTATGTACATCTTCTGTGAAAGTCCGAGCATCCTATTTGGTCTATCTCTATAGACCTTAATATCCAGTATAAAGGAGATCTTTCATAGAGAACTCCTTAGACAACCATACTTTGACTGAGGTCAACATGGGAATGTCATTCTCAATTAGGAGGATGTCATCTACGTACAATACGAGGAAGACAACCGCGCTCCCACTGATCTTTTTGAACACACATGGTTCCTCCTCATTCTTGATGAAACCAAATATTTTGATCACATCATTGAAACGAGTATTCCAGCTTCGAGATGCTTGCTTAAGTCCATAAATGGACCTTTGCAGCTTGCAGACCTTGTGATCATCATCACTGGATATGAAACCAAGTGGTTGTTTCATATAGATATCTTTCTCAAGATGTCCATTTAAGAACACCGTTTTCACGTCCATCTGCTATATTTCATAATCGAAATAGGCCGCAACAGCAAGCAATGTGCGGATGGATTTTAGCATGGCTATGGGCGAGAAGGTATCCTGATAGTCAATGCCTTCGCGTTGACTATAACCTTTCGCTACGAGCCTAGCCTTGAATGTCTCCACATTCCCATCTGCACCTATCTTTTCTTGAAGATCCATTTACACCCAATAGGTACAATACCTTCAGGTGGATCTACCAAGGTCCAGACATGGTTTGAGTGCATCGAGTCAATTTCTGATCTCATTGCCTCTAACCATTTCTCAGAGTCGATATCTGATATCGCCTCGTCATAGGTCTTGGGATCATCACCATGAACCCCATTTCCCGTGAGGAACATTTCCTCTACATCCTCTTGTATAGTACCTAAGTACCTTTCAGGAGGATGGAAAATCCTAATCGATCTACGAGGTGGAAGAGGTTGTGTTAGGACTGGTTCTAATTGATTGGGTTCCTCAGGTTCTTTAGCTCGTTGCTCTTGGGAGACATTCTCTTTGAGCTTAATTATTCTTCCGATGCCACCATCTAGAATAAACTGTTTTTCAAGACAAATAGCATTTCGACTCACAATCATATTGTGGTCTTTCGGAATATAAAAATAGTATCCTAATGACTCTTTAGAATATCCTATGAATCGAGCTCTAAAAGATCTGAACTCTAACTTGTCTGTCTGCTATCTCTTGATATGAGCCGGACAACCCCAAATTCTGGGATGATTCAGATTTGGCTTCTTACCATGCCATATCTCATACGGTGTGGTAGGAACGATTTTAGAGGGAACCTATTCAATACATAAATTGCTGTCATGAGACAATATCTCCAAAAAAATTCAGGGAGGTCCGTGAAGCTCATCATGGAACGAACCATATCTAATAGGGTCCGGTTTCTCCGTTCTGAAATCCCGTTGAGTTAAGGCATTCCAAATGGAGTCCATTAAGAGACTATACCATTGTCCTTAAGATAGTCTAGGAACTTCCGACTAAGGTATTCACCACCTCGATCTGATCGAAGAACCTTAATGGGCTTTCCTGTTTGTTTTTCTACCTCATGTCTGAATTCTTTGAACCTTTCAAAAGCTTCAGACTTGTGTTTCATTAGAAACACATACCCGTACCTAGACATATCATCGATAAAAGTAATGAAGTAGACGTAGTTGTCTCTAGCCGGCACATCAAATGGGCCGCACACATCCATATGTACTAAGGCAAGTAGGTCTGTGGTCCTTTCCCCATGTCCCACAAAAGGAAGCTTGGTCATTTTGCCTTGAAGGCATGATTCACAAACTAGATATGACTCGAAAGCCAATGGACTCAACAGTCTAGATTTCTCCAATTTGTTAACCCTGTCTTCCGCTATATGACCTAGCCTTATGTGCCACAGATACCTATTATTTAGACTATCTCTAGGCCTTTTAATTCCTATGGCATTCACATTTTGCTCGATATTAAATACAAATACATCAACATATAACTGATAGAGACCGTTAATGACAAAACCATTTGTAACTTTATTATTTTCATAAAAAATATTACAATGGTCCTTATGAAAGCTAATCACCTAGCCTTCTTGTGCTAAACATGAAACAGAAATCAAATTCCTGCTTGCTGCAGGCACATAATAACAGTCTCTTAAAATTAAATCTAATCCTAATGGTAATCGCAGAGGATAGGTTTCCACGACCACAGCAGCAACTCTTGCTCCATTCCCGATGCATAGGACCATCTCTCCATCCCTCAGCCTCCTGCTCTCCTCAAGACCCTGCATAGAAGTGCACAAATGAGCACTAGAACCAGAGTCAGGTACCCAATTGGATGCAGAAGATATCGTAAGGTTAGATTCTATAATGAGCATACCTCCAGAAGGACTATCCTTCTTGTTCTTTAGGGTGGCCAGGTACTGAGGACAGTTTCGCTTTCAATGGTCGTCTGATTGGCAGTGAGAATATTTTTTCTTATCAACAGCCTTCTTCTTCGGTTCTGTCTTCTTCTTCTTGCCATCCACCTTCTACTTCTTCGTAGACTTCTTTTTCTTTCCAAAAGACTTTCTCTTGGAAGAAGTCTGCTCCACAATAAGAACTGAGCCTTTTGAACCCTTCATAGAAAGCTCAGTCATTACCAACATGTCATTAACTCAACCAAGATACACTGCATCTTATGCATATGGAAGTTCATTATGAACTGACCATATGTGTCGGACAAGGACTGAAGGATCACATCAATCTAAAAATCCTTGTCTAAGATGATATCGAGTTTTTCAAGCTCCTCAAGGTCCTTGGTCATTATTAAACAATGATCTTGGACTGACTGCCCATCACGCATCTTGGCCTTAAAAAGTCTTTGACAGACTTGATACTTGGCCGGGCGACTCTGTTCACCAAACAACTCTTGCAGGTGAGCCAACATTTGGTGGGTAGTCAAAATATTCTCATGCTGGCACTGCAAGTCATCAGACATTGCACCCAACATGTAGTACCTTGCTTTGTTATCATCATCCATCCACTTTTTCAGAGACGCTCTCCGTTCAGCAGTCAGATGTGCTGGCATGGCAGGTGGGTCTTGGTCCAAGACATGGGTCAATTTTTTAAAACCCAGAACAATTCTGTAGTTCCTCAACCAGTCCTTGAAATTGGGTCCAGTCAATCTGTGGGTGTCTAGTATTTTGATCAGGGGGTTTGAGGCAGACATGTTTCCTGTAGAGAGTCAACAGTTTCTAGTTAGATTTTGTAATCAAACTTAACCAATTTGTTTAGGAGTTTCATTTTTAAACAAATTAGGCTCCCACTATTTTCTCAGATCCCTACACTCCCTTGGTAGAGATGTGAAAATCTTCATGATCAGTGATTTCTAGTGGGTGGTGCGGTCTCACCAACTGGCTCATCACCTCACCTAACAGTTAGTGATGATGGGTCAACCGATGAGTGGATAACTCTTGTCCAATAATTTTCTAATCATGGTACACCCAAAACTTGGTCTCTAATTTATGAAGCTCACCGTGTCCGGAATATTGCTCCAATCCTTAGTTAAGTCAGATCCACCATTTGCACGAACTAGATTCCTGATTGGATCCCTCACCGTATCTGGAATATTGAGCCCAACCCATCCTCTAATTCATAGCATCCAATGCTTAATGGACATGGTTGCATCTTTACGGAGTAACTGAGCCACTGTAACCAACCGAGAACAATCAACCCCGGGAAGGGCCCGCACATCCACAACGGTGGAAGACCTAGACTTAATATTTTCTTAGGAAGATTTGATTTAGGTCTCACTAAACTTGACTTGACATCGTCATAACAATTATGACTAACCTAGTGGCATGGGTCAGCTCGAATTGTAAGCCACCTCAAATCAAAACTGGGTCGACACATATGGCTAGGTAAGTGAAACCGATGGAAGGATATGCCGTTAACTCGATAAGAATGCATTCGAGTCGAGTAGCTCTCAATTAAAAATCAGTCGGTCGTATCTGCCCAACTTATCTTAGACACCAAATTGTCGAACCAGAACCAATTAGGTTAGCCTATAATCCAGACTCTAACCACTGAGCCAAATTAGGTCTTAACTTGATCGAGTCACATCTAAATATGATTTGACCTTGACCCAGACTTAATCTTATTAGGCTGGTCAATTATTAGCTTTCATGATCCCACCTAACCAACTCTTGATTTGCCGCTAGACCTAATTGAGCTACCCAAGTCCGAACCCAATTTTATGAAAATATCTTAGATCTGAAATTCTCAATTTTAGACCAAATTGATTTCATAAACTTAATTCGTTAATTAAGTTTGGATTCATAAACAAAATATATAAAATAAATCCTAAGATTTCAGGATCTAGGATTTTGCAGAAAAGTAAGTTTTGATTTCTGATTAAGGATGAATGCGCGGCACCCCTATACGTCATAAGAACACCCCATTGAATGAAAAGAGAGGGTATTAAAATTCTACTTCATTCTTATAACCAGACGGCTATGAGGAACACCTTAATCAGAAATATAAATATAACTAAAAACTAGTTAGATCTAAATTTACATATCTCATATACAATTTAAGATCTAACTAATACATATTTTGCATATGTATCAAAAATCAATCCAATTAACATGCTTTCAGATCTGATACATCACATGTAATATCTAAAAAATAAGATTTAAATTAAACTATTCAAAATTAAATCTATTCTAGATAAATTACTGAAATAATTCTACAACTAGTCTAGGCATGCAACAGATCAATTTTATGAAAAATTTAAAATTTTATTTTTTATTTTATAATCTAATTATAATACTTATAAATATTAGAAAAATAAAGAATAAATTAGATTTAATTTATATTTTAATCTCATTAAAATATAAAACTTAAGACTGTTCATGGATTCAACTAATCCTAGTCTAGTTATGCATCTCATGCATGTTAGATCTTCTTAGATTTAATTTTAAATATTTTGATTTCAAATCTTATCATATCTGATATGATATCTAAAATTTTTTAAATATTAAATAAATAAATATAAAAAATTAGATCTAAATTAGATCTGAAATAGAGCCAAAAATCTGGCTCTAATACCAATTGAAGCAAAAACCGCCTTTTTCCTTTGTAGGATCTTCCAGATTTCATCAAATCTGAGGCAGAATAATTTAAAAAATTTTATCCTATGCTATTTCAGATCTAATATTTGTTAGATTTAATTTTATTATCTGATATTTAAAGAATGAGAAGTATAGATATACCTCAAGGGTAATCTGATTACCCTGTAGATGATCTCAGCACATCCCGAGGTTCTGATGTAGCCACGCAAGCACCTAGCCTCTACCGATATCCACTCAGGTAGGACCTAGAATTTCTTCTCCTCATAAATCTATACTCCAAAAATTAGATCTCTATCTAATTTGAAAGTGCTTCAGAACTCCTTCAGAAGTTGGAGCAGCAGCCTGTCGAAGATGTCCTGCAGCCTTCCTATTCCAAGCGTCACCATGCCTTTTTCTTGCACCAGATGAATGTCCAACTCTTTGAACGTGAAGAGGGGAGATAGGAGAGCAGGGAGGATGTGGACAAGGAAGGGGGTGGCAGATATTGGGTTTGGTGCATAAAACGACTTCAGCCTTAAACCCTAGGCGCAGAAGGGTTTATATAGACCCTGTATGCTGTGCAGTGCCACCTCATTCAATCAATCAAAAAATTCCAATAAATTCTAGAAAAAATTTGATTGGTTACTTGATGTCATCTAATTATATCAGATAAGAACCCAAGCCTCTATCTCAAAGTTGGTGCCAACACTGGATAAGGACAAAGAGAGGTAGGCGCCAAAGAGTCTAATCTTATCAAGACTCTCCAACCTTATCCACTTGGGGTGCCCACTTAATCCAATTAGGCTCGTGCCATAATCTAATTATGGCACCCAATTTGATGTGGTTTGGCTCCACAAAAATCCTTCAATAAGCTCTTGCCAAGTGGCCTTCAATTTAAGACCCATATGTCAACTTTTGACAAATGTCCTAAAATGAAATTGACAGGTGACAGGAATTAGCAGGTGCTTATCTTAAATTCATCTCATGAATTAAGACAAGCCTTTTCTGAGCTAGACAAGCTTCATTTAGACTGAGAGAAACCTTTTTAAGGTTCTCTGGATGAGTCAAATCACATTTGGCTCAGTAGAGACAGAAAAGCTTACACGAGGAGAAAGTTAGGCTCAATCGTGTGCTAGCACGATTTTCTTGAACCTAATTGGATCTTATACAAATCAATTGGGTTAGCCCAATTGATGACATCCAGATCCTAACCCTTATTTGTGTGACCCAGTTAGGTTCAATTCTGTATGGTAATGGGACATGTCGTGATCTTATCATCGACATCATCGAAACTCCTTTCGATGGACCAGAACTCTTCTGATTCAGACAATTAGAATGATCGATCATCAAGATCACTCTAATTACTCCCAAAATTCATTAGTGATACCTAGCAGTATATGGTGGCAATCCATCAGAACTGAAAATGAATCTCTCGGTGCAGCTACCTGTGTGATTGAGTTTCTCTATCATGAGTCCCGATTGAATTAGGGTTAAGATGAACTCGTCAAATCCAACATCAGTCATATGAATCAATCGATCGATCCGAGTCCGATGTGAAACCCCAATGGAAAACTCTTTTTCTATTATTTTACTCTGCCATGGCCTTGGGCTTAAGGACTCGATCTTTTGATCATCATAGGACTACTCCTCTCATCTACCGAGGTTGATAGATCCCATCTTGGTGCGATCTAGTTTCTACAATGAATATGCTACAGTCAACATACACCTCAGGGTTTCGAATGGCTAGGAGACTGAGTTATGGTGTAGTCAAACTATAACACACTCAAGGTAAACTGTCGATGCACCTCAGGTCAAAGAACTAGACACACAACTGCAGCATCGAGCTAGTCATCGATGAGAAGGTAGACTTCCTTATGACTGCTCGATATGGTCATGCTCAGTACTCTCGTTCTCAACGAATACCTGTACTCTCGCTTCAGTGTCTCTACACCGTAGAATCAAGATACATCTACCCTAAGGGACCGATCATACACCAATCTTCTGGATCGATCATCATCCTCGTGATGATCCTATGGTCAGGAGCTGTTTATGAGTTAGTTATGTAAATTCATGCCTTAAATTTTCAACTCTTGAAAATATGAATTGACATTCTTACTAACTCAAAGGATGTATCACAAACACAATGTACGTAATGTGATAGAAGAAAAATCTATTTATTGATTTATAGTCAAAATTATAAATTTACTCTTAGATTTGTATAGGAATGTGTCAGCCAATCTGACATCTAAGGCATACATCTAACAGGCTGGTGTTTTATTTTCCTGCTTGGCCATGGCACACGTTCTATATTGGGCAACAATTCAAGCAATATCTCTTTTTAAGCTTGACCAAAAGAACTGAGCTTCTACCAACTTTGTGGTTTTATTCCTATCAAAGTATCCAGCTAATCCTCCAGTGTATAGTTCCCAAACTAGAAAATCTCTTAAAGATGTACAGGGTGAAAAAAAAATGGGTAGTTCAAATATGTATTTTTAAAATTTTATAGCAGTATAATAAAAGATTAAATATTTTAATCTTCTAAACATGTCTTAGATCAGATCTAAACTACCATTAAAGATCTATGACATAAAAAATTTACATATAAAATCTGATATAAAATAAAAAACTACATCGATCACATCGATGCCCTGAATCTGATCTAACTTTTAGATTATGTCAGTAGAGTTCAGAACTCATCATCTTTTCATGGATCGATGATCTTCACTACTGGTAAGTATGGTACAAAGCTCTTACTGATATCGAACAGCTACACAGATCGTCTGGCCTCTACAGATCGTCCACTCGAAGCTCTGACCGGATCTTCTTTCGTGGGAGTGCAAGCTCGTGTCGAAGGCTCGGATGGCTGATCCAAGCTCCTTTCTTCAGATCTCCCAGACTCCTCCAGATCACAAGATAAAGCTTTACGAGGAGGTGGTAGTATGGAAGATTGGATGAGACTCACTCTTATATTTTTTTTCTCACAAAACCTAGAGATGAAACCCTAAAACCCACAGCTCACGCCCGAGAGGAAGAACACTTCCTCTGTTTCTCATGCACGAAAGCCCAACCCACTCTCAACTTTTTATGTCTCCTTTCTCAAGTTTCTCACATAAAAAATTACTTCTAATCTCATACAAAATTGATCCCTTTTTAAGATTGGCATCCCATGGAAGTAAGGATAAAAATAAGGTAGTTTCGATTCAAATTCAAGTGTTGGTTAATCCTTATCACCAATTCAAATCAAATTTGAATTAAATTTTGAACTAAACTTTATCCTTATCTTATGAACTTAAAGATGAGTTGATCAATATCAAAATAGTATAAAAAATTTCATGCAAAAATACTTTATGCATGAAGAAATATGGTGGTGTGAAGAGGAGAGTCCAACTCAATTTGGACTCTAGGTTTTCATTCAAATTCAAACTAATTTGAACTTAAATTTAAATCAATCAATTTTTAATTTAAAAGAACTCAAATGAGGATGTGGGAAAAGCTTCTGGATATGAGAAAAAATCATATAAAATATTTTTCATGTGAAGAATAAGAGGGCGCAGATAAACAAGGTACAAGGGATTCGAATTCGAATTATTTTTCTCATCTAATTAGATTCTTAATCCAACCAAATTAGGTTAAACCCAATTGGATCATTAAACCTAATCTAATTAGATAGCAAATAGTTTTAATTAAATTTTAATCAAATAAAAAATTAATCAAGCTCAAGTCCTGATCATATCAGGAATCGAACACCTTAGCGATTAGGTCATCTCAAAACCTAATCGGGTCAAACAAAATTGAATCCAATTCAATTAGATACGATCCAAACCTCAATGTTCAATCAAATTAAATTAATTAGTAATCTAATTACTAATCAATCCTCCCATAATTCACCAACAATTAGCAAATTGATTTATCACAACTTTTGCATAGGGTTAATAATCAATCGAATTGGCTGTTTTACCCTGGAATGATTCTTAATCGTTGATCAGCCATATGATCAATCAGAAATTTTTTTTGAGTGTGACCCCATAGGTTCGAACTTAAGCTGGTAGTATAAAAATAATCCTTCTATACCAATCAAAGTAACCATCTAGTAATGATATCTGACGTCCGGATAGGTCGAAAAATTGCAAAGCATCATTCAAGTACCTATTGGCATATGATTACCGTATAATTCATCCCTTTGACCCAAATGCTCAAAGTGACCTAGAATTTAACTGCCAACCCTAATATGGTCATCCACATTATATTTTAATTTTTAAAATCCATCACATGGATTACCTCGATCAAGATTTTACTGAATTGAAACACACTGATACATTAACTCCTACTTATTCGAAGGGGTCAATTTCATCTTGAGTCACACACCGACTTCGCAAGTATTTGACTATGTCCAGAAATCTTTCATCACTAAATTAAAAATTCAGGTAGTCTAGAACCAAAACATAGTGAGTTGCTTGCAAGTCATCGTGGTGATCTCAGGTCGGAGAGATACTTATACCCATATCCTTCGCGAGCTACTCTTGACAGCAGAGTGCTCAGCAATTGGTCACGTTCAGTGAGATGTACTCCTACGTCTCACTTGCGTGCCATGCTAGTGTCTCCACACTTCTTGGTTAAGAGAACAACCAACGTACATGGCACACAACGATCAAACTTGATATAGCTATCATCCTAATAATAGTAAGTCATTTGGTCATGAACTTAAGATTTAAGGACTAAACGATATATCCTCATATATCGAATCAAATAGTCCCAAGAACTTCATCACATAACAGTTCAAAAAGAGATGTACACAATGATGAGAAAACCAAATAATATTTATTAATTTAATAATTTATACATAATTACAATGATAAGCACAACCATCAATAGGCTGATGATTCACTTTGAGACATAATTCCCAACAACTCCACTTGGACTAAAGCCAATCGGTGCAGATCGTATACCCATCTTTGATTTGTAGTCTTTGAACTCCTTGATGTCGAGAGCTTTAGTAAATTGATCGATCAGATTCTCTTTTCTATCAATCTTTTGAAGCTCGACGTCACCTCAATCCATAATCTCTCAGACCAGATGGTAGCGACACAGAATGTGCTTAGTCTGCTGATATGACTTCAGTTCCTTTGCTTGAGGATGGCATCAGTACTGTCATCGTACAACAAGATGGGGCCATCAAGGGAGGATGCCACTCTGAGGTCATTGATGAACTTTCGTAACCACACAGCTTCCTTTGCAGCATCGGATGCCACAATATGTTTCACCTCACAAGTAGAGTCAGCTACAGTGTGCTGCTTAAAACTTTTCCAGTAGATTGCTCCATCGTTCAGGATATAAATATATCCTGACATGCTCTGCTGTCGTTATGATCTGACTGAAAATTAGAGTCTGTAAATCCCATAAATTTTAAGTCAGATTCTTCATAAATAAGCGGCTGATTCTTAGTATTTCTCAAATACTTAAGGATGGTCTTTACGACCTTCTAGTGATTCTCACCTGGATCGACTGGTATCTACTTACTACTTCTAATAAGTATGTCACGTCCGATCGCGTACATGTCATGGCATACATAATAGATCTCACTGTCGAAGCATATGAAATTCTACTCATACACTCTCTCTTGAAGAGTTGTTGGACAATCATTCTTCGAGAGAGAAATTTCTTGATCCATCGGAAGATAGCCTTTCTTGAAATTCTCCATGCTGAACCTTTTCAGCACAGTATCAATATGTATGTCGACTGAAATAATCTAAGCAACCTTTTAGATCTATTTCTATAGATCTTCATCCCAAGGATGAAGGATGCTTCTCCCAAGTCTTTTATAGAGAACTATGATGACAACCAAACTTTTATTCCCAGTAATACAGGGATGTCATTTTCGATTAAGAGAATGTCATCGACATAGAAAATAAGAAATACTACTACGGAGTTATTAACCCATTTGTATATGCAGGGTTCCTCTCTATTCTTAATCAAGCCATACATTCTGATCACTTTATCAAAATGCATGTTCCAACTTCGAGATGCCTGCTTAAGTCCATAGATGGATCTTTGAAGCTTGCACACCTTAAACTCATCTGTAGATATGAAACCTTCATGTTGTATCATATACACCTCTCTTTCTATCTCCCCATTTAGGAAGCTTATTTCACATTCATTTGTCAGATTTCATAGTCCAGATGTGCTGCTATCACAAGCATAATCTAAATAGACTTGAGCATTGTCACAGGAGAAAATATCTTATCATAGTCAATACCATAACATTGACGGTAACCTTTGACAATCAAATGGGCTTTATAGGTCTCCACCTTCCCGTCTGCACCCCTCTTCTTTTTGAAGATCCACTTACACCCTATGAGTTTTACCCCTTCAGGTGGGTCAACCAATGTCCATACATTATTGATTTTCATGGACTCCATTTCAGATTTCATGGCTTTCAGCCACTTATTGAAGTCAAATCTCTGCATCACATCCATATAGGTGATCGGATCCTCATTAGTCTCATCGAGTTCAACTGGATCCCTGTTCTGGACTAAGAAATCATAGTATTTATCCAGTTGACGTGGTACTCTACTGGATCTCCTTAAAGATGTTTCTACAATAGGTTCCAAATTTGATCTAATCAAGTTCGACTCTATGGGTTTACTAGATTGTGTCAATTCTTCTATCGATCGAATTTCATCAAGTTTAATTTTTGAGGCATTAGTTCCTTCACCAAGAAACTCCTTTTCTAAAAAGATTGCCCTATTGCTGATGAACACTTTTTGTTCGTCAACAAGATAGAAGTAATATCCCTTGGTCTCTTTTGGATACCCTACAAATAGATATTTGTCAGACCTAGGTCCAAGCTTATCAATTTTCAAACGTTTGACATAAGCTAGATATCCCCAAACCCTAAGGTGAGAGAGTATTGGCTTATACCCTATCCACATCTCATGTGATGTTTTACTTATAGACTTATTCGAAACTTTATTTAAAATATAACAAGCCGACTTGAGTGCGTATCCCCAAAAAAAAATCAACAGACTTACAAAGCCCATCATGGATCGAACCACATCTAACAGGGTTTGATTCCTCCTTTCTGATACACCATTATGCTGTGATATTCCAGGAGAGATCTATTATGAGAGAATCTCATTCTCTTCTAAGTGTGTCAGAAACTCGCAGGAGAGGTATTCTCCTCCTCAGTCGGATCGAAGAGTTTTAATACCCTTTCCAATTTGTTTCTCTACTTCATTACAGAATCATTTGAATATTTCAAATGATTCTGACTTATGTGTCATTAAGTAGACGTGCCCATACCATGATAGACCGTCTATAAATGTAATGAAATAATAATATCCATGTTTGGCACTAGTGTTCATCAGTCCACATACATCAATATGTATCGGACCTAGAACTTCACTGGCTCACTCAACTTTTCCAGTAAAAGATGATTTGGTCATTTTTTCAAGAAGACAGGATTCCCAGATTGGAAGTGATTCACAATCACTGACTTTGAAAATTTTCTCTTGTATCAACCTGTTTATCCTATTTTTGTTAACAAACCTAACCTACAATGCCAAAGGTAGATATCGAAGACATCACTAATTCTAAGGCTTTGTTGGATGTGTACATTACACTAACAGATTGTGACTGAAGGAAAAATTGCCTTTTTTCTTTATAGGATCTTCCAGATTTCATCAAATCTGGGGTGGAATAATTTAAAAAATTTATCCTACATTTACTTCAGATCTAGGTCTCTAGATCTAATCTTCATATCTGATATTAAGTCTAAAATAAATCTAAAAGGGATGAGGAAACAAGTAATAACTCAAGGGTAATCTAATTACCCTGTAGATGATCTCAGCACAGCCTGAGGTTCTGATGTAGCCACGCAAGCACCTGGCCTCTACTGGTATCCACTCAGGCAGGATCTGAAATGTCTTCTCCTCATGAATCTATGCTCCAAAAATCAAATCTCTATCTAATTTGGAAGTGCTTCAGAACTCCTTCTGAAGTTGGAGCAGCAGCCTGTCGAAGATGTCCTGCAGCCTTCCTGTTCCAGGCATCACCACACCTTGGATCTTTACCAGATGGATGTCCAACTCTTTGGATGTGAAGAGGGGAGAGAGAAGAGCAGGGAGGATGTGGAGAAGAGGAGAGGATTCTTGTTTTGGCTGAGTATTGAGCAGAAACTTTCAAACCCTAGGTGCAGACAGGGATTTTATAGACCCTGTATGCTGCACAGTGCCACATCATTCGACCAATCAAAAAATTCCAATAAATTTTGAAAAAATTTTAATTGATGGAGTGATGTCATATGATCATATCAGATAAGAACCCCCACCCTCTCTCCTATGTTGGTGCCAACTTTGGATAAGCAAAAGCAAGGTGGCGTCAAAGAGTCCATGTTTATCAGGACTCTTTCATTCTTATCCATTTGGGGCGCTCACTTTAATCCAATTGGGCTCACGCCATAATCTGATTATGGCACCTAATTTGATGTGGTTTAGGCATATGGACACTCTACAAAAATCCTCCAATGAGCTCTCTTCAGTTTAAGACCCATATGTTAATATTTGACAGATGTCCTAAAATGAAATTGGCAGGTGACAGAAATTAGCAGGTGCTTGTCTTAAATTCATCTCATGAATTAAGACAAGACTTTTCTAAGCTGGACAACCTTCATTTAGACTGAGAGAAATCTTCTTAAGGTTCTCTGGATGAGTCAAATCATATTTGACTCAGTAGAGACAGAAAAGATTACATGAGGAGAAAGTTAGGCTCAATCGTGTGCTAGAACGGTTTTCTTGAATCTAATTGGATCTTATCCAAATCAATTGGGTTAGCCCAATTGATGACATCCAGACCCTAACCCTTGTTTGTGTGACATCATCGACATCATCGACATCAATTTCGTATGGTAATGAGATATACCGTGATCTCATCATCGACATCATCGAAACTCCTTTCGATGGACCAGAACTCTTTTGATTCAGACAATTAGAATGATCGATCATCAATATCATTCTAATTGCTTCCAAAATCCATCAGTGACACCTAACAGTATGTGGTGGCAACTCATCAGAACTGAAGATGAACCTCTCGGTGCAGCTATCTGTGTGATTGAGTTCCTCTATCATGAGTCCCGACTAAATTAGGGTTAAGGTGAACTCGTCAAACCCAACATCAGTCATATGAATCAATCGATCGATCTGAGTCCGATGTGAAACCCCAATGGAAAACTCTTTTTTTATTATTTCACTTTGCCGTGGCCATGGGCTTAAGAACTCGATCTTTCGATCATCGTAGGACTACTCCTCTCATCTACCGAGGTTGATAGATCCCATCTTGGTGCGACCTAGTTCCTACAATGAATATGCTACAGCCAACATACACCTCATGGTTCTGAATGGCTAGGAGACTGAGTTATGGTGTAGTCAAACTATAACACACTCAAAATGAACTATCAATGCACCTCAGGTCAAAGAACTAAACACACAACTGCAGCATCGAGCTAGTCATCGACGAGAAGGTAGACTTCCTTATGACTGCTTGATATGGTCACGCTCAGTACTCTCGTTCTCAATGAATACCTATACTCTCGCTCTGATATCTCCACACCGTAGACTCAAGACACATCTATCCTAAGGAAGCGATCGTACACCAACCTTCCAGATCGATCACCATCTTCGTGATGATCCATGGTCAGGAGCTTTTTATGAGTTAGTTATGTAAATTCATGCCTTAAATTTTTAACTCTTGAAAATATGAATTGGCATTCCTACTAACTCAAAGGATGTATCACAGACACAATGCACACAATGTGATAGAAGAATAATCCATTTATTGATTTATAGTCAAAATTATAAATTTGCTATAAGATTTGTACAGGAATGTGTCAGCCAATCTGGCATCTAGGGCATACATCTAACAAACTCCCACTTGACCTAATGCCAATTGGCTACATATCTAAGTCCCATCTTCTCAAGGTGGGCTTCGATCTTTTGCTAGACCAATGGCTTAGTCAGCGGGTCTGCCATATTGTCTGTGGAGTTGACTCTCTTGACCTCGACATAACCCTTTTCGAGGCAATCACGGATCAAATGGAATTGCCGCTCGATGTGCTTAGACTTCTGGTGAGATCTTGGCTCCTTAGCTGGGGCTATGGTGCCATTATTATTGCAGTAAAGAGATATGGCATCCGATGACATCACTCCAAGCTCTGCGGTAAATTTTTTGTACCAGAATGCCTCCTTCGCCGCTTCCGATGCAGCAATGTACTCTGCCTCCATAGTGGAATCAGCAATCACCGTCTGCTTGGAACTCTTTCAGATAACTGCACCACCATTGCAAATGAACAGACTTTCAGATGTCGACTTTCGATCATCTATATCAGACATAAAGTCTGAGTCTATATATCCCTAAATCTGGAGTTCTCCATTCTCAAAGACTAGAAACATATCCTTAGTCCTTCTCAAGTATTTAAGGGTACATTTCATAGAAGTCCAGTGCTCTTCGTCTGGATTTGACCGATATCTGCTTGTGACACTCACAGCATGGGCTATATCAGGTCGTGTACATAGTATGGCATACATGAGGCTCCCTATTGCCGAAGCATAAGGGATCTTGCTCATGCATTCAATCTCCTCAGGTGTGCTAGGGTACATCTTCTTGGAGAGATGAATGCCATGTCTAAAAGGTATTAAACCTCTTTTGGAGTTTTTCATGCTAATCCTTTTTAGCACCTCCTCTATGTACATCTTCTGTGAAAGTCCGAGCATCCTATTTGGTCTATCTCTATAGACCTTAATACCCAGTATAAAGGATGCCTCTCCTAGATCTTTCATAGAGAACTCCTTAGATAACCATACTTTGACTGAGGTCAACATGGGAATGTCATTCCCAATTAGGAGGATGTCATCTACGTACAATATGAGGAAGACAACTGTGCTCCCACTGACCCTTTTGAACACACATGGTTCCTCCTCATTCTTGATAAAACCAAACATTTTGATCACATAATTGAAACGAGTATTCCAACTCCGAGATGCTTGCTTAAGTACATAAATGGACCTTTGCAGCTTGCAGATCTTGTGATCATCATCACTGGATGTGAAACCAAGTGGCTATTTTATATAGATATCTTCCTCAAGTTATCCATTTAAGAATGCCGTTTTCACGTCCATCTACCGTATTTCATAATCAAAATAGGCTGCAACAGCAAGCAATGTATGGATGAATTTTAGCATTGCTACGGACGAGAAGGTATCCTGATAGTCAATGCCTTCACACTGACTATAACCTTTCGCTACGAGCCTAGCCTTGAATGTCTTCATATTTCCATCTGCACCTATCTTTCTCTTGAAGATCCATTTACACCCAATAGGTACAATACCTTCAGGTGGATCTATCAAGGTCCACACTTGGTTTGAGTGCATCGAGTCAATTTCTGATCTCATTGCCTCTAACCATTTCTTGGAGTCGATATCTGATATCGCCTCGTCATAGATCTTGGGATTATCACCATGAACCCCATTTCCTGTGAGAAATATTTTCTCTACATCCTCTTGTATGGTACCTAAGTACCTTTCAGGAGGATGAAAAATCCTAGTCGATCTACGAGGTGGAAGAGGTTGTGTTAGGACTGGTTCTGATTGATTTGGTTCCTCAGGTTCTTTAGCTCATTGCTCTTGAGAGACATTCTCCTTGAGCTTAATTATTCTTCCGATGCCACCATCTTGAATAAACTGTTTTTCAAGAAAAATAACATTTCGACTCACAATCACATTGTGGTCTTTCGAAATATAAAAATAATATCCTAATGACTCTTTAGGATATCCTATGAATCGAGCTCTAAAAGACCTGAAATCTAACTTGTCCGCCTGCTGTCTCTTGACATGAGTCGGACAACCCCAAATTCTGAGATGATTCAAACTTGGCTTCTTACCATGCCATATCTCATATGGTGTGGTAGGAACGATTTTAGAGAGAATCTTATTCAATACATAAATTACTGTCATGAGACAATATCCCCAAAGAAATTTAGAGAGGTCCGTGAAGCTCATCATGGAACGGACCATATCTAATAGGGTCCGATTTCTCCGTTCTAAAATGCCGTTGAGTTGAGACGTTCTAGGTGGAGTCCATTGAAAGACTATACCATTATCCTTAAGATAGTCTAGGAACTCCCGACTAAGTTATTTACCTCCTCGATCTGATCGAAGAACCTTAATGGGCTTTCCTGTTTATTTTTCTACCTCATATCTGAATTCTTTGAATCTTTCAAAAGCTTCAGACTTGTGTTTCATTAGAAACACATACCCGTACCTAGACATATCATCAGTAAAGGTAATGAAGTAGACATAATTGTCTCTAGCCAGTACATCAAATGGGCTACACACATCCGTATGTACTAGGACAAGTAGGTCTGTGGCCCTTTCCCCATGTCCCACAAAAGGGAGCTTGGTCATTTTTCCTTGAAGGCATGATTCACAGACTGGATATGACTCGAAAGTCAACGAACTCAATAGCCCAGATTTCTCCAATTTGCTAACCCTGTCTTCCGCTATATGACCTAGTCTTAGATGCCACAGATACCTATTATTTAGACTATCTCTAGGCCTTTTAATTCCTATGGCATTCACATTTTGCTCGATATTAAATACAGATACATCAATATGTAGCTGATAGAGACCATTAATAAGAAAATCATCTGCAACTTTATTATTTTCATAAAATATATTTCAATGGTTCTTATGAAAGCTAATCACATAGCCTTCTTGTGCTAAACATGAAACAGAAATCAAATTCTTGCTTGCTGCAGGCACATAATAACAATCTCTAAGAAATAAATCTAATCCTAACAATAATCGCAGAGGGTAGGTTCCCACAGCTACAACAGTAACTCTTGCTCCATTTTCGATGCATAGGATCATCTCCCCATCCCTCAGCCTCCTGCTCTCCTCAAGACCCTGCTTAGAAGTACACAAATAAGCACTAGAACCAGAGTCAAGCACCCAACTGGATGCAGAAGAAACTGTAAGGTTAGATTCTAAAATGAGCATACCTCCAGAAGGACCATCCTTCTTGTTCTTTAGGATGGCCAGGTACTGAGGACAGTTCCGCTTCCAATAGCCATCTGATTGGCAGTGAAATTATTTTCCCTTATCAGCAGCCTTCTTCTTCGGTTCTGTCTTTTTCATCTTCCCATCCACCTTCTGCTTCTTCGCAGACTTCTTTTTCTTTCCAAAAGACTTTCTCTTGGAAGAAGTCCGCTCCACAGTAAGAACTGAGCCTTTTGAACCCTTCATAGAAAGCTCAGCCGTAACCAGCATGTTCATTAGCTCGGTCAAGGTACATTGCATCTTATGCATATGAAAGTTCATGATGAACTGACCATATGCATTGGACAAGGACTGAAAGATCACATCAATTTGAAAATCTTTGTCTAAGATGATACCAATTTTTTCAAGCTCCTCAAGGTTTTTGACCATTGTCAAACAATGATCTTGGACTGACTGCCCATCATGCATCTTGGCCTTAAAACATCTTTGACAGACTTGATACTTGGCTGCACGACTCTATTCACCAAACAACTCTTGTAGGTGAGCTAACATTTGGTGGGTAGTCAAAATATTCTCATGGTGGTGCTACAAGTCATCAGACATTGCACCCAATATGTAGTACCTTGCTTTGTTATCATCATCCATCCACTTTTTCAGAGACGCTCTCTGTTCAGCAGTCAGACGTGCTGGCATGGCAGGTGGGTCCTGATCCAAGACATGAGTCAATTTTTTGGAATCCAAAATAATTCTGTAATTCCTCAACCAATCTTTGAAATTTGGGTCTAGTCAATCTATGGGTGTCTAGTATTTTGGTCAAGGGGTTGGAGGTAGACATGTTTCCTGTAGAAAGTCGAAAGTTTCTAGTTAGATTTTGTAATCAGACTTAACCAATTTATTTAGGAGTTTTATTTTTAAACAAATTAGGCTCCCACTATTTTCTCAGGTCCCTACACTCCCTTGGTAGAGATGTGAAAATCTCCGTGATCAGTAATTTTTAGTGGGTGGTGCGGTCTCACCGACTGGCTCATCACCTCACCTAACAGTTATTGGTGATGGGTCAACCAATGAGTGGACAACTCTTGTCCAATGATTCTCTAATCATAGTACACCCAAAACTTGATCTCTAATTCATGAAGCTCACCATATCCGAAATATTGCTCCAATCCTTAGTTAAGCCAAACCCACCATTTGCACGAACTAGATTCCTGATTTGGTCCCTCACCGTATCCAGAATATTGAGCCCAACCCATCCTCTAATCCGTAGCATCCAATGCCTAATAGACATGGTTGCATCTTTCCGGTGTAACTAAGCCACTATAACCAGCCGAGAACAATCAACCTCAGGAAGGGCTCGCACATCCACAATGGTGGAAGACCTAGACTTAATATTTTTTTAGGAAGATTTGATTTAGGTCTCATTAAACTTGACTTGACATAGTCATAACAATTATGACTAACCTAGTGGCATGGGTCAGCTCGAATTGTTAGCCATCTCAAATCAGAACTGGGTCGACACATATGGCCAGGTAAGTGAGACCGGTGGGAGGGATATGCCATTAACTCAATAAGAATGTATTTAAATCGAGTAGCTCCCAATTAAAAATCAATCGGTCACATCTGTCCAACTTACCTTAGACACCAAATTGTCGAACCAGAACTAATTGGGTTAGCCTACAATCCAGGCTCTAACCACTGAGCCAAATTAGGTCTTAACTTGATCGAGTCACATCTAAATGTGATTCGACCTTGACCCAGACTTAATCCTACTAGACTGATCAATTATTAGCTTTCATGATCCCACCTAACCAACTCTTGATTCGGTTTGATCGACCGCTAGACCAAATTGACCTATCCAAGTCTGAACCCAATTTTATGAAAATGTCTTAGATCTGAAATTCTCAATTTTAGATCTAACTTAATTTCATAAGCTTAATTCATTAATTAAGTTTGGATTCATAAACAAAGTATGTAAAATAAATCCTAGGGTTTCAGGATCTAAGATTTTGTAGAAAAGTAAGTTTTGATTTTTGATTAAGGATGAATGCGCGGCACCCCTACATGTCATATAAACACTCCATTGAATGGAAAGAGAGTGTCTTAAAACTCTACTTCATTCTTATGACTGGATGGCTATGAGGAATACCTTAATCAAAATATAAATTTAACTATAAAACTAGTTAGATCTAAATTAAGATATCACATATACAATTTAAGATCTAACTAATACATGCTTTGCATACATCTCATGTATCAAAAATTGATCTAATTAACATGCTTTTAGATCTAATACATCACATGTAATATCTAAAAAATAAGATTTAAATTGAACTATTCAAAATTAAATCTATTCTAGGCAAGTTACTGGAACAATTCTACAACTAGTCTAGGCATGCAACAGATCAATTTTATGTAAAAATTAAAATTTTATTTTCTATTTTCTGATCTGATTATAACAATTATAACATCAAAAAAATAAAAAATAAATTTAATTTAATTCATATTTTAATCTCATTAAAATATAAAACATAAGACTGTTCATGGATTCAACTAATCCTAGTCTAGTCATGCATCTCATGCATGTTAGATCTTCTTAGATTTAATTTTAAATATTTTGATTTTAGATCTTATCATATCTGATGTGATATTTAAAATTATTAAATATCAAATAAATTAAAATTAAAATTAGATCTAAATTAGATCTGAAATAGAGCCAAAAATCTGGCTCTGATACCAGTTGAAGGAAAAACCGTCTTTTTCCTTTGTAGGATCTTTCAGATTTCATCAAATCTGGAGTGAAATAATTTAAAAAATTTATCCTATATTTATTTCAGATCTAAGTCTCTAGATCTAATCTTCATATCTGATATTAAGTCTAAAATAAATCTAAAAGGGATGAGAAAATAAGTAATACCTCAAGGGTAATCTGATTACCCTGTAGATGATCTCAGCACAGCCCGAGGTTCTGATGTAGCCACGCAAGCACCTGGTCTCTACCAGTATCCACTCAGACAGGACCTGAAACATCTTCTCCTCATGAATCTACACTCCAAAAATCAGATCTCTATCTGATTTGGAAGTACTTCAGAACTTCTTTCTGAAGTTGGAGCAGCAGCCTGTCGAAGATGTCCTGTAGCCTTCCTGTTCCAGATGTCACCACGCCTTGGATCTTTGCCAGATGGATGTCCAACTCTTTGGACATGAAGAAGGGAGAGAGGAGAGTAGGGAGGATATGGAGAAGAGGAGAGGATTCTCGTTTTGGCTGGGTATTAAGTAAAAACTTTCAAACCCTAGGCGCAAACAGAGATTTTATAGACTCTGTATGCTGCGCAGTGCCACATCATTCGATCAATCAAAAAATTCCAATAAATTTTGAAAAAATTTTGATTGGTAGAGTGATGTCATCTGACCACATCAGATAAGAACCTCCACCCTCTCTCCTATGTTGGCACCAACTTTGGATAAGCAAAAGCAAGGTGGCGCCAAAGAGTCCATGTTTATCATGACTCTTTCATTCTTATCCATTTGGGGCGTCCACTTTAATCCAATTGGGCTCACACCATAATTTGATTATGGCACCCAATTTGATATGGTTTAGGCATGTGGACACTTCACAAAAATCCTTCAATGAGCTCTCTTCAGTTTAAGACCCATATGTCAATATTTGACAGATGTCCTAAAATGAAATTGGCAGGTGACAGAAATTAGCAGGTGCTTGTCTTAAATTCATCTCATGAATTAAGACAAGACTTTTTAAGCTAAATAAGCTTCATTTAGACTGAGAAAAATCTTTCTAAGGTTCTCTGGATGATTCAAATTACATTTGGCTCAGTAGAGACAGAAAAGATTACACGAGGAGAAAGTTAGGCTCAATTGTGTACTAGCACGATTTTCTTGAACCTAATTGGATCTTATCCAAATCAATTGGGTTAGCTCAATTGATGACATCCAGACCCTAATTCTTATTTGTGTGACCCAGTTAGGTTCAATTTTGTATGGTAACGAGACATGTCGTGATCTCATCATCGGCATCATCGAAACTTCTGATTCAGACAATTAGAATGATCGATCATCAATATCATTCCAATTGCTCCCAAAATCCACCAGTGACACCTAGCAATATGTGGTGGCAACCCATCAGAACTGAAGATGAACCTCTCAATGCAGCTATCTATGTGATTGAGTTCTTCTATCATGAGTCCCGACTGAATTAGGGTTAAGGTGAACTCGTCAAACCCAACATCAGTCATATGAATCAATCGATCGATCCGAGTATGATGTGAAATCCCAATGAAAATTTTTTTTTCCATTATTTCATTCTGCCATGGCCATGGGCGTAAGGACTCGATCTTTCGATCATCATAGGACTACTCCTCTCATCTACCGAGGTTGATAGATCCCATTTTAGTGCGACCTAGTTTCTACAATGAATATGCTACAGCCAACATACACCTCAGGATTCTGAGTGGCTAGGAGATCGAGTTATGGTGTAGTCAAACTATAACACACTCAAGGTGAACTGTCGATGCACCTTAGGTCAAAGAACTAGACACACAACTGCAGCATCGAGCTAGTCATCGACGAGAAAGTAGACTTCCTTATGATTGCTCGATATGGTCACGCTCAGTACTCTCGTTCTCAACGAATACCTGTACTCTCGCTCTGGTGTCTCCACACCGTAGACTCAAGATACATCTATCCTTAGAAAGTGATCGTACACCAACCTTCTGGATCGATCACCACCCTCGTGATGATCTTATGGTCAGGAGCTGTTTATGACTTAGTTATGTAAATTCGTGCCTTAAATTTTTAACTCTTGAAAATATAAATTGACATTTCTACTAACTGAAAGGATGTATCACAGACACAATACACACAATGTGATAGAAGAATAACCCATTTATTGATTTATAGTCAAAATTATAAATTTGCCCTTAGATTTGTACAGGAATGTGTTAGCCAATCTGGCATCTAGGGCACACATCTAACAGTGACAATATGTAAATACCATTGTTCAGCTATCCATTCATCACATTAACACCATTCATAATGATATTAAAATTATTTTTTTATATTAAAATTTCATAACTGTATATGACCAAAAGGCCTATAGAAATAATATTCAATAAAAAGAAAGGACAAAAGTGACATTCACTTAGAACAATTACATTAGATTTGAATACAAGCTTAATAGTCTCTAACGCTAGAACTGAACTGGTCTTTCAACTCCAACATTAAGGAACCTTTCACCTTCTTCAAATCTCCTACTGATCTACAGATCTTGCAACGAATTGTAAATATCAAAAGGGCTTTTGGTATCTAATACTCAGGTAGTAGAATCATAAATTAAAAAATTACAAGGTGTTATCATATAATTACCTTATTCGGTAATAACTTTCTTCTATCTCGACCTGTTCGAATCCAGGAAGGTAATGTATTGAGGATAATTTTTTTTTCAGTACCTCTGCTTCTTGCAGTAGAAGCATTCCACCTGACTCTGATTGGACTTGGATTTCTTGGTCTGACTGGACTTGGGTGCCCCAGCACTTTGCACCTTTTTTTTGTTCTTCTTATTCTTCTTTCTTTTCTTAAAGGGTCGACGTCCAGAAGACCCTCCCACAACATTCACCGACTCCTTTTTGTAGCTGGTGATCCTTCTCAAAGTTTTGTAACAACCCCAGTAAATCATGGTAGTTAACTGCAGACTTTATCATTCAAAAATGAGTAAGAAAAGGGAGGTAGGACTTGGGCAGAGAGTTCTGAATAGCATCTTTCTCCAACTGCTCATACAGGAGAAAGTCGAGCTTGCTTAGGCACTCAGTCATCTCGATCATGTACAATACATGATCAGTGACTGATGCTCCTTCTCTCATTCGAGCATTGAAGATGGCACAACTAGTATTGTACCTCTTAATGTCGTCGGGTGTGCCAAAAGACTCGATCAATATTTGCAACATGTCGTGTGGCTGATGAGCATTCTCGAAGTGATGGCTAAACTTATTATTCATCACTGCCAGTATAATACAATAAACCATAGTCTGATCATTGAGCCACTTCTGATAAGTGTCTCTGATCGAGCTAAGTGCGTTTGGAGCTGGCTCCTCGAGTGTCGGATCAGTTAACACATACAAGATCTGTTCATGCTCTAGGATAATTTTGAGCTTTCGATACCAGCTATTGAAATTTGATCCCATCAATTTATCACTATCTAATAGTGATCGGAGTGACAAGGTGGTGGCCATAACTGCAAAAAAAAAGTCAGAACCTAATTAGTATACAAATTGATTAAGCCTAAAGATATAGATTTTAGTCTAAAGGTTCTTCCATTATTTTATTCAAATTGATAGCCTCTACCTTTAATTCGAAGAATTACACTAATTTCTTAATGGGTACTAGAATCCACATGGACTGCACAAGGGTCCGAGGGTGGCTCGACCAACCTTTGTATACCCATGGATAGGTTCTTAACTAATTATTTCACCAAATAATTTCTAGTATTCAATTTTACTCCAGACACCTCTTCAGCAGGCGTGTGGTGCCTCCACTGAATATTTTGGTTAGGTCCAACCATTAATATGCTAAAATTTAGTGTATCTAACAAACGAGTGATCAGATCCGAGTGTGGCTCAACCAACCTAACCATCATCAGAAGGACATAACTAAAACAATATATTATGAATAATAATTCTGACAGCCAAATGAACACCAGACGTGTGGTGTCTCCAATGATCATCTAAACCATTGGACTCATTATCACCCAACTTAATTGGAGCTATGATCTAGTTATCACCATAACTATTTTATTTTTAGAGATCAAACAATTTTAAAGAATTTAATTAGTTGAATTGAGAGATAAGAAAAGACTTGACCAATTAATCTTAATCCTCCCACTAACTTCATCAAGTCAGATTAAAGAAGATTAGGTAAAAGCTGATCCAGCCAACCAATCATAAATCCTCCTACTGACTTCATCAAGTCATGAAGAAGACTCAAGACAAGTCGAACCAGGGGCACCTAAATCAGTCACACAGATTTCTTAGTTAGCATGGGTCAACTCCAATCATTAAGTGATCTAATCAAAATATGATTCACTATGTTGGCCAGGTAAGTGAGATGGATGGGAGAGATATGCCATTAACTCGACATAGACTCAATCTATGTGAGTAGCTACCAATTAATGACCATCGATCAAAGCTGCCATATTTTTCTTAGACATCACTGGTTAGTCATTTTCAATTTGATCAACTTATAGACTTAGATTCAACCACGAAGCTACGATCAAAATCTATATTGGTCTAATCAAAGACATGGACTTGACCAACTACATCTATTGAAATTGATCAAGAGAAGAAATTGACCCAATCAGAATTAACTTTTAATTAGATTTGATCAATTACTAACATAGTCCATTATCAATGATTTCTAACCCTAGGTCTAACCCAGTTAAATGGACTTGACTCGAGCTAACCCATTAATCCATGAGTTATGAAATTAATACCTTAGATCTTTGATTCTCAAATCTAGATCACTTAATTCTCAATTAAGTTTTGGGCTGATATGGGTTCGGGTTCGGTGTTTGAAAGTAGTTTTTAATTTTATAAAATATTTTTACAATCAATCATCTAATGATCAAGATTCTAATTTTAGATCTAATATATATTATTTTAGATTTAAAATAAAATTTTAAAATTTTTTTCATTATTTATCATCATGAAAAAGATCGTGCAGCACTCCTACATACCATAGGAGATCCCATCGAATGGGTAAATAGGATAGTGAAATCTTGATTTCTCTTATGATCGGATGGCTATGAGGATCTATCCAATTAGATTACTATACTACTCAAATTTAAAATTAACTATTTAGATCTAATCTAAAGAATTAAAATCAGATTATATGCAAAAAATTTATGTCATAAGAAACCTTGCTCAGATACCATCTGAAGGGAAAATGGGTAGTTCAAAGCATATATTTTTAAAATTTTATAGTGAAACAATAAAGGATTAAATATTTTAATTTTTTAAACATACCTTAGATTAGATCTAAACTATCATTAAAAATCTATGACATAAAAATTTACATATAAAATCTGATATAAAATAGAAAACTGCATCAATCATATCGATGCCCTGAATCTGATCTAACTTTTAGATAATGTCGGTAAAGTTTAGAACTCATCACCTTTTTATGGATCGATGATCTCCACTACTGGTCAGCATGGTACAAAGCTCTCACTGATGCTGAGCAGCTGCACAGGTCATCTGGCCTCTACAGATCGTCCACTCGAAGCTCTGATCGGATCTTCCTTCACAGGAGTGCTAGCTCACATTGAAGGCTCTGGATGGCTGATCTAAGCTCCTTTCTTCAGATCTCTCAAACTCTTCTAGATCAAAAGATGAAGCTTTATGAGAAGGTGGTGGTGTGAAAGATTGGACAAGACTCACTCTTGTATTTTTCTTCTAACAAAACCTAAAGATGAAACCCTAGAACCCACAGCTCACGTCCGAAAGGAAGAACACTTCCTCTGTTTCTCACGCATGAAAACCCAACTCACTCTCAACCTTTTACATCTCCTCTCTAAGGTTTCTCATGCCAAAAATCACTTTTAATCTTGCACAAAATTGATCCCCATTTAAGGTTGGCAACCCATGGAAGATAAGGATAAGAATAAGGTAGTTTCGGTTCAAATTCAAGTGTTGGTTGATCCTTATCACTAATTCAAATCAAATTTAAATTAAATTTTAAATTAAATTTTATTTTTATCTTATAAACTCAGAGAGGGGTCAACCAACATTAGAATAATGTAAAAAATCTTACACAAAAATACTTTATGCATGGAGAAATATGGTGGCGTTCAGAGGAGAGTCCAACTCAATTTGGACTCTAAGTTTTCATTAAAATTCAAACCAATTTAAACTCAAATTTAAACTAACCAATTTCTAATTCAAAAAGACAAATGAGGATATGGAAAAAACTTTTGGATATAAGAAAAAATCACATAAAATATTTCTCATGTGAAGAATAAGAGGATACAGATAAAAGAGGTGCAAGGGATTCAAATTCGAATTATCTTTTTCATCCAATTAGATTCTTAACCCAACCAAATTAGGTTAAACTCAATTGGATCATTAAACCCAATCTAATTAGGTAGCAAATAACTTTGATCAAATTTTAATCAAATCAGAAATTAATCGAGTTCAAGTCCTGATCATATCAGGAATCGAACACCCTTAGCGATTAAGTCATCTCATAACCTAATCGGATCAAACTAAATTAAATCTAATTCAATTAGATTCGATCCAAACCTTAATGTTTAATCAAATTGAATTAATTAGCAATCTAATTACTAATCAATCTTTTCATAATTCACCAATAATTAGTAATTTATTTATTGTAACTTTTGTATAGGGTTAATCATCAATCGAATTAACTATTTTACCCTAAAACGATTCTTAATCGTTGATCAGCCATATGATCAGTCAGAAACTTCTTTTGAGTATGACCTCATAAGTTCGAACCTAAGTCGGTAGTATGAAAATAATTTTTCTATACCAATCAAAGTGATCATCTAGCAATGATACCCGACGTCCGGATAGGTCGAAAGATTGCAAAGTATCATTCAAAAATCTATTGGCATATAGTTACCATATAATTTATTTATCCCTTTGATCCAAATACTCAAGGTGGCCTAGGATTTAACTGTCAACATTGATATGGTCATCCACATTGTACTTCAATTTTCAAAATCCATCACATTAATCACCCCAGCCAAGGTTTTACTGAATTGAAACACACTGATATATTAACTCCTACTTATTCGAAGGGGTCAATTCTATCTTGACTCATACACCGACTTCGTAAGTACTTGACTATGTACAAAAATCTTTCATCACTGAATTAAAAATTTAGATAGTCCGACATCAAAGCATAGTGAGTTGCTTGCAAGTCATCGTGGTGATCTCAGGTCGGAGGGACACTTATACCCATATCCTTCGTGAGCTACTCTTGACAGCAGAGTGCTCAACAATAGATCACATTCAATGAGATGTACTTCTACGTCTCACTTGCATGCCGTACTAGTATCTCCATACTCCTTGGTTAAGATGACAACCAACATACATGACACACAATGACTTATACTTGATATAACTATCGTCCTAATAATAGTATATCATTTGGTCATGAACTTAAGGTTTAAGGACTAAACGATATATCCTCCTATATCGAATCAAATAGTCCTAAGAACTTCATCACATAACAGAAGTTCAAAAAGAGATGTACATAGTGATGAGAAAATCAAATAATATTTATTAATTCAATAATTCATATACAATTACAATGATAAGCACAACTGTCAACAGACTGACAATTAGTTTTGAGACACAATTCCCAACATGAGGGACACACAGCCTAGTTTCTCTAAACAGGTAACCATCCTAAAAGGTGTATTCACTATATTCCCTAGATGGCCCTTTATATAGTAGTAAGTATGCTACCAAAATCTGGATACTTCTTATAATCTTCTTTAATTTTATCAAAACCAATAACTTCTATACTAACGGTGGATAGCAAAATATGACGATGACTCAGAACATCAGCAGCATAATTTTTTACACCCACACGATGTTTCAAAATAAAAGTATAGGCTTGCAAAAACTCGATCCAGCTACCGTGTTTATGATTCAGTTTCTTTTTGAAAATTCAAAAATTGGAGGGCCTCATGGTCAGAGTACAAAATAAATTCTTACGATAGTAGGTAGTGTCTCCAATATCTTAAAGTTTGAATTATTGCGTAAAATTTCTTATCATAGGTAGAATACTTGAGTTTAGAATCATTAAGCTTACTAAAATATGCTACTGGATGACCTTCTTGACTAAAGACACCGCTAATCTCAACTCCTGATGAGTCACATGCTACTTCAAAAATCTTGAAAAAATCAGGTAGACGTAAGACTGGGGCATGGGCCATCTTATCCATAATGTCTAGGAAGGTTCTATTGACTGCCTTTGTCCATTCAAAATCTTCCTTTCTAATGCAGTTAGTGATGAGAGCAGCTATGGTACTAAACCTTTTTATGAACCTCCAATAAAAGGTTTGCTAATGCATGAAAACTACGCACGTCATGCACACTCTTGGGTACCAGCCACTCAATTATTGCTCTAATCTTTTCAGGATCGACAGATATACCATCAGAGGTAACAATAAAACCTAAAAAGATGACACGGTCTGTCATGAAAGTACACTTCTTAAAATTGGCATACAAGCTTTCTACTCTAAGAACTTGGCAAATTCTTCGGAGATGGTCTAGATGGTCCTCCCTAGTTCGACTATAGATCAAAATATCATCAAAGTATACGACTATAAACACTCCTATAAACGATCATAGTATTTGGATCATCAACCTCATGAAAGTAATAGGGGCATTGGATAATCCAAATGGCATCACCATCTACTCATATAAACCATCTTTCATCTTAAAAGTAATTTTTCACTCATCTCCCGATCTAATTCTTACTTGATGGTAATCACTCTTAAGATCAATCTTAGAAAAAATAGTGGCTCCAGCCATCATATCTAGCATGTCATCTAACCTAGGGATGGAGAAGCGATACTTAATGGTGATTTTATTAATAGCACGACTATTTATGTACATCCTCCATGTACCATCCTTCTTTGGAGTCAATAGTGTAGGAATTGCATAAAGACTCAAACTCTCTCTCACGAACTCTTTTTTTATCAGCTCTCCAACTTATCTTTGTAGCTCGACATGCTCAGTAGGATTCAACCTATAGTGGGGCAAGTTGGGTAGGGTAGATCCAAAAACTAAATCAATGGTGTGTTGAATGTTTCTTATAGGTGGCAAGTAATTTGGAAGATCTTCAGGGAAAATATCATGAAACTCATTAAGAATGCTAGCTACTTCCTCAAGATAATCTACCTCAGGGTCCTCACAAACTTCTTTCGCAGCAAGCATTCAAACTGGTGATCTTTCACTCATGATCGTCTCTAATTCTTTAGCACCTATCAAATGGAGGCTTTTCTTCTTCATATTTTTCTTTGATCCATCACCTATCTTTCTATTGGTAGTCATAGGTGGCGAAGGATTAATCATGATCTTCTTATCCTGATGAGTAAAATTACAGGAGTTGGTTCGGCCATAAATCGTAATATCATTGTCAAATAGCCCAAGTCGACCTAATATGATACTTCCAACTTCCATAGGTAAGACATCACACCAAACATGATCCTGATAAGAATGAAGCTGTGTCTAAATTTGATGAGAATAAAGGAAGAATCTATCCAGAACACATGGTATGGGCCGAGATGATCTACAGGAGTTAATCCTAATCGTTTAACTGTGTCGATGGAGATGGTGTTGATACAGCTACCGTTTTTAATGATCACCTCATAAATTTTATCATCAAATTTTATGAAGGTATAGAAAATAGAGGTTCTACACCAGTCTTCACTTTCCTTAGTCTGTGCTAGAACATACCTAACGACTCCAAGCTTAAGATCTGACTCGAATGCAACATAACTTAGGATGTCCTCAGTATTCTCAAACTACTCAGCTAAGTCTGGATCAGCTTCATAAACTTCCTCCTCAATTTTTTTTAGGGTTTCTTCCTCTAATTCTTCCACTAATAATGATCGGTTGGGGCATTGTGCAGCAAAGTGACTGTAACCATGGCACTTGAAGCAATGGTATCGAAAACTACTTCCTTTTGATAACTCTCCTATAGCTCCTTTTTTTTTATCTTCTTTTCTCCCAATAGGATTTGTAGGTAGAGATCCATTACTAGGAGGGGTTACTATTGGGTCCTAATCCAGAAGGCATTACTTGGCTAGGTTCAAGATGACGGAGAGTCGAATATCTAGAAAATCTCTCAAAATCTAAGGCAAGTTGATAAGTTTGTTCAACATGGTTATCTCTTGCAAAAAAAGCTCACGCTGGATATCTTCTCGTAATCTAGCTCTAAATCTAGATAAGGTAACAACTCTATCTTCGGCAACTTCACATCTCATGAGATACTCATCAAATCTTGTGATGTACTTGGTGATCGATCTATTTCCTTAAGTAAGTCTCTACCATTGATCTAAAAGTCTTTGTTGGTAGGAGGTGGGAAGGTACTTCTCTCTGAATTTCTCTTTCATCTCATTCAGATTTCTATCGGATCTTGTCTTCTCTGGTTGAAAAGATGCTCAACACTTTTTCAATAAAATTAGATTTGCCTAACCAACTTCATCCTAACAAACCTAATCCTCCTTGCTTCAGATATTTCATACCATCCAAAGTAGTGATCCATGCTCGATTCTCAGTCTAGGTACTCTCTTTAATCTAGACAACTATCACAACTTGAAGCTTCGACCTTCACATTCCTAAGGATATGCTCATCTTAGTCGAACTAGATATGGTGCGGGCATGCCTCTATAGGTCGATCTAGTTCTAGGTTCCTACCTCTTTATTCTATAGGTAGTCGGAGAGACTCAGGTTCAGGTTGTTTCTACCTAGCTTCTTCTAATACTACTATTCTCTCATTCATGGCTTTCATAAAATTTTTTATATCATCAAACTTTTCGATCAGGGTATTAATGATGGCTGCTGTATTGGGGTGCATGTTCGTATTGGGTGGGGAAATAGGATGTTGGTACTGGATGCTTGATCTAGTGGTCATACAAATCTAGGATATAGGAATAAGGTGCAATAAGAAAATTAAAGTGCCTAAAAGTAAATTACAAAATTTAAAGTGTAAAAATTTAATTTGTAAAATTTTAAATTACTGAATTTAAACTGAAGTCTGAATCAACTAGCTCTGATACCAAATTGATGTAGGACAATCCTAACGAAAAGAAAAAGAAACCAATCCTAAAGATTAAGCTCTCTTCTTTTCACCAACAATAAATCACGTCTAGCTAGGAGCATCATTATTTCCAGGACAGATAGTATAGTAGAAAAAAGTGATCTCTTATTCTACAAATCAGATGCTGTCAAGAACCTTCGTTCCTTCTCAGTTGATCTTTGATTTTCATTTTTTTGTTAGATCCAACGTTAGTAAAGACCTAGTTCTTTATCGACAGATCTATTTGGTTAAAAGAATAAGAGCTCTAATCGGGATAGTTTCTTAACTACCACGATCTGGATTCTTATCATCTTCTCAAATTTTCTCACGGTTAATGTTTTACTCTCCCTCATCCCATTCATATTCTTTTTTTCATTTACTTGTGACCATGTTTAATTTCTGCTATCTATTTATGTACTTTCTTATCGCTACTTATTTACTAATCTCTAGAATGGTATTCATCTGGATCATTTAGATTGATCTCGCTTTGGTCTCGTATCAATCAATCATACCTCCTGAGCAGAGTATAGGCAACTATACTGTCTGTCTTGAGAATAATGATGCCCCTGGATGAACGTGATTTATTGTTGATGAACAGAAGAGAGCTTGATCTTTAAGATTGGTTTCTTTCTCTTTTCATTAAAATTGTCCCTCATCATTATGAAGGAAAAATGGATAGTTTAAAGCATGTATTTTTAAAATTTTACAGTAGAATAATAAAAGATTAAATATTTTAATCTTCTAAACATACCTTAGATCCGATCTAAACTACCATTAAGGATCTATGACATAAAAAATTTACATATAAAATCTGATATAAAATAAAAAACTGCATCGATCACATCGATGCCCTGAATCTAATCTAACTTTTAGATTATGTCGGTAGAGTTTAGAACTCTTCACCTTTTTGTGGATCGATGATCTTCACTACTGGTAAGCATGGTACAAAGCTCTCGCTGATGTTGAGCAGCCACACAGATCGTCCAACCTCTACAGATTATCCACTCGAAGCTCTGATCGGATCCTCCTTTGCGGGACTGCTAGCTCACGTTGAAGGCTCTGGATGGCTAATCCAAGCTCCTTTCTTTGAATCTCTCAGACTCTTCTCGATCAAAAGATGAAGCTTTATGAGGAGGTGGTGGTGTGAAAGATTGGACAAAATTCACTCTTGTATTTTTCTTCTCACAAAACCTAGAGATGAAACCCTAGAACCCACAGCTCACACCTAATAGGAAGAACACTTCCTTTGTTTCTTATGCACGGAAGCCCAACCCACTCTCAACATTTTATGTCCCCTCCCTCAGATTTCTCATGCCAAAAATCACTTCTAATCTTGCACAAAATTGATTCCCTTTTAAGGTTAGCGTCCCATTGAAGATAGGGATAAGAATAAGATAGTTTCGGTTCAAATTCAAATGTTGGTTGATCCTTATCACCAATTCAAACCAAATTTGAATTAAATTTTGAATCAAACTTTATCTTTATTTTATAAACTCAGAGAAGGGTCAACAAATATCAGAATGGTGCAAAAAATCTCATGCAAAAATACTTCATGCATGGAGAAATGTGATGGCATGAAGAGGAGAGTCCAACTCAATTTGGACTCTAGATTTTCATCCAAATTCAAACCAATTTGAACTCAAATTTTAACCAACTAATTTTTAATTCAAAAAGACTCAAATGAGGACATAGAAAAGACTTCTAGATATGAGAAAAAATCATGTAAAATATTTCTCATGTGAAGAATAAGAGGGCACAAATAAAGGAGGTGCAAGGGATTCAAATTTGAATTATTTTTCGCATCCAATTGGATTCTTAACCCAACCAAATTAGGTTAAATCCAATTGGATTATCAAACCTAATCTAATTAAGTAGCAAATAGCTTTGATCAAATTCTAATCAAATTAAAAATTAATCGAGCTCAGGTCCTGATCATATCAAGAATCGAACACCCTTAGTGATTAGATCATCTCATAACCTAATCGGATCAAACCAAATTAAATCCAATTCAATTAGATTCGATTCAAACCTCAGTGTTCAATCAAATTGAATTAATTAATAATCTAATTACTAATCAATCCTCCCATAATTTACCAATAATTAACAAATTAATTTATTACAACTTTTGCATAGGGTTAATCATCAATCGAATTGACTATTTTATCCTGGAACGATTCTTAATCGTTGATCAGCCATATGATCAGTCAGAAACTTCTTTTGAGTGTAATCCCATAGGTTCGAACCTAAGCTGGTAGTATGAAAATAATCTTTCTATACCAATAAAAGTGACCATCTAGCAATGATACCCGACGTTCGGATAGGTCAAAAATTGCAAAGCATCATTCAAGAACTTATTGGCATATGGTTATCGTATAATTCATCCCTTTGATCTAAATGCTCAAGATAACCTAGGGTTTAACTGCCAACCCTGATATGGTCATCCATATTGTATTTCAATTTTTAAAACCCATCACATAGATTACCCCGGCCAAGATTTTACTGAATTGAAACACATTGATATCTTAACTCCTACTTATTCAGAGGGGTCAATTCTATCTTGACTCACACACCAACTTTATAAGTACTGACTATGCTCATAAATCTTTCATCACTAAATTAAAAATTTAAGTAGTCCGACATCAAAGCATAGTGAGTTGTTTGTAAGTCACCGTGGTGATCTCAGATCGAAGGGACACTTATATCCATATCCTTCGTGAGCTACTTTTGACAGCAGAGTGTTTAGCAATTAGTCACGTTCAGTGAGATGTACTCCTACATCTCACTTGCATACCATGCCAATGTCTCCACACTCTTTGATTAAGAGGACAACCAACGTACATGGCACACAATGACCTATATTTGATATAGCTATCATTCTAATAATAGTATATCATTTGGTCATGAATATAAGGTTTAAGGACTAAACGATATATCATCCTATATCGAATCAAATAGTCCTAAGGACTTCATCACATAATAAGAGTCCAAAATGAAATGTACATAGTGATGAGAAAATCAAATAATATTTATTAATTCAATAATTCACATACAATTATAATTATAAGCACAACCATCAACAGACTGATGATTGGCTTGGAGACACAATTTCCAACAACTCCCACTTGGACTAAAGCCAATCGGTACAGTATCGTATATCCATCTTTGATTTGTAGTCTTCGAACTTCTTGACATCGAGGGCTTTAGTAATGGGTCGGCTAGGTACTCTTTTCCATCGATCTTCTGAAGCTCGACGTCACCTCGATCCATGATCACTCAAACCAAGAGGTAGCGATGTAGAATGTGCTTGGTCCACTGATGTGACTTCAGTTCCTTCGCTTGGAGTGCCACTCCGAGCTCGTTGATGAATTTTCATAACCACACAGAATCCTTTGCAGCATCGGATTCCACGATATATTCTACCTCACAGGTAGAGTCGACCATAGTGTGCTGCTTGAAACTTTTTCAGTAGATTGCTCCACCGTTTAGGGTATAAATATATCCCAATATGCTCTTGCTGTCGTTATGATCTGACTAAAAATTAAAGTCTGTAAACCCCACAAATTTTAAGTCGAATTCTCCATAGATAAGGTACTGATCCTTAGTATTTCTCAAATATTTAAGGATGGTTTTTACGATCTTCCAGTGATTCTCACCTGGATCGGACTGATATCTGTGAAGAAAAAAAGGGTAGTTCAAAGCATGTATTTTTAAAATTTTATATAAAATAATAAAATATTAAATATTTTAATCTTCTAAATATATCTTAGATCAAATTTAAACTATCATTAAGGATCTATGATATAAAAAATTTATATATAAAATTAGAAATAAAATAGAAAACTGCATCGATCACATCGATGCCCTGAATTTGATCTAACCTTTAAACTATGTCGGTAGAGTTCAGAACTCATCACCTTCTCGTGGGTTGATGATCTCCACTTTAGGTAAGTATGGTATGAAGCTCTCGCTGATGTCGAGCAACCGCACAAACATCTGGCCTTTACGAATGGTCCACACGAAATCTCTCGGACTGATCAGCCCTCCGTGGGAGTGCAGCTCACGCAGTCGGCTTCTGATGGCAAATCTAACTTGATCTCCTTCTTCGATCACCTCAAACATTTTCAATGTCAAAGATAGATCAGAGAAGAATACTGGATGATGGAGAAAATTTAGATGAAGACTCTCTTCTTTTTGATTTTTTTCTCACCCAAAAATCTAGAACAGTTCTAGGTCTCTCACCCAAGAGGAGAACGGTCTCCTCCTTTGTTCACACCAAGGAGGAAGGAAACCCACCCAATCCTCATATTCCAAAGAAGTATTTTTGACCTTCTTTCTCTTTGATATCTCATGGTGAAGAGCTCTCTTCTTTTGGCACACAAAATTATGGCCTTTTTATGATTGTCGCACAAACCAGATAAAATAAGATAAGGGCTGGAGTTTGTTATAATTCAAACTCTTTTAAATTTTAATTCAACTCCAACTTTTTCTCACCCTTATCTAACTTAAAAAGAGACTTATCAAAAAAAATTGGATATGAAAATTAGTTGGAAAGATCTTTTTTTCTCATACACTATATAGACCCCTTCAAAAGCAGCCAATGTGTGGAAGGTTATGGATAAGGTTTTAAGTTGAAATTCAAACTAATTTGAATTCAAATCAAAACCAATCAATTTCTATCCTTAATAGGTGATAAAAGAAGGATTATTTTTTGATTTTCATATATACAAACTAATTTTCTATGGTGAGAAAAGGTGTGAGACAATTTAGGTGGCGCAAGGGATGGAATCCTACTGATTTAGGACTCTAGGTTCAACCAATTGGATTTTTTTCAAACTCAATCCAATTAGATCCAAATAAAATATGATGAACCTAATCTAATTAGACTTTTATAATTTTAATTAAATTTAATCAAATTAATAAATTAATTAAGCCATAGATCCGATCAAATCAAGATCATTTCTCTCTTATCGATTAGGTCATCTCATAATCTAATCAGACTTGACCTGATTGAATCAAATTCAATCAGACTTGATCTAAACTTTAATGCTCAACCAAATTAAGCTAATTAGTAATCTAATCACTAATTAATCCTCCATTAATGATAGAGTCTAAGTCTAGTGGGACTTTTCTCTAGAGTCTCCATCTAGTGGGACTCTTCAGCAGAGTCCCATTCAAGTGGGACTCTTCACCAGAGTCTTCATTGACTGAGACTCTTCAGATTAGCCAAGTGATAGGAGAGAAACTTCTAATGTATGTGATCTCACAGGTTTGAACATAAGTCGGTAGCATAGGAACTGATTTCTGTACCAATCGGAGTAACCATCTAGCAATGGTACCCGACGTCTGGATAGGCTGAATGTATGCTAGCAATACTCAAGAATCTATTTGAATATAATTATCATATAATTCATCCCTTTGACCCAAATGCTCAAGGTGACCTAGGGTTTAACTGCCAACTCTGATATGGTCATCCATATTATATTTTAATTTTCAAAATCCATCACATGGATTTTTTCGGCCAAAGTTTTACTGAATTGAAACACACTAATACATTAACTCCTACTTATTCGGGGGGGTCAATTCCATCTTGACTCACACACCGACTTCACAAGTACTTAACTATGTCCAAAAACCTTTCAATGCTGAATTAGAAATTCAGATAGTCCGGCACCAAAGCATAGTGAGTTGCTTGCAAGTTACCATGGTGATCTAAGGTCGGAGGGACACTTACACCTATATCCCTTCGGAGTGACTCTTGACAGCAGAGTGCTCCGAAGTTGGTCACGTTCAATGAAATGTACTCCTATATTTCATCTGCATGCTATACCAGCATCTCCATGCTCCTTGATTGAGAGGACAACCAACTTATATGGTACACAATGACCTACACTTGATATGTCTATCGTCCTAGTAATAACATATCATTTGGTCGCAAACTCATTTAAGGACTAAACGATATATCCTCCTATATCAAATCAAATAGTCCTAAAGACTTCATCACATAATAGGAGTTCAAAATTAGATATACATAGTGATGAAAAAACCAAATAATATTTATTAATTCAATAATTCATATACAATTACAATGAAAAGCACAATCATCAGCAAGCTAATGATTGGCTTTGGGACATAATTCTCAACAACTCTCACTTGGACTAAAGCCAATTGGTGTAGTATCATATACCCATCTTTGATTTGTAGTCTTCGAACTCTTTGATGTCGAGGGCTTTAGTAAATGGGTCGGCCAGGTTCTCCTTTCCATCGATCTTCTGAAGCTTAACGTCACCTCGATCCATGATCTCTTGGACCAGTGGTAGCGGCGTAGAATGTGCTTGGTCCGCTGATGTGATTTTGATTCCTTCGCTTGAGCAATGGCACCAATACTGTCGCAGTACAACAAGACAGGGCCATCAAAGGAGGGTGCCACTCTGAGCTCATTGATGAACTTTCGTAGCCACACAGCTTCTTTCGCAGCATTGGATGTCGCGATATATTCCACCTCACAAGTAGAGTCGGCCATAATATGCTGCTTGAAACTTCTCCAGCAGGTTGCTCCACCGTTCAAGGTATAAATATATTCTGACACACTTTTACTATCATCATGATCCAACTGAAAACTAGAGTCTGTAAATCCCATAAGTTTTAAGTCAGATTCTTCATAGATAAGCTACAGATCCTTAGTATTTCTCAAATACTTAAGGATGGTCTTTACGACCTTTCAGTGATTCTCATCTGGATCGGACTGATATCTACTCACTACTCCTAATAAGTATGCCACATCCGATCGCATACATGTCATGGCGTACATAATAGAGCCCATTGTGAAGCATATAAAATTCTACTCATACGATCTCTCTCTTGAGGAGTTATCGGACAATCATCCTTCAAGAGAGAAATTTTTTGTCCTATCGAAAGATAGCCTTTCTTGAAATTCTCCATACTAAATCTTTTCAGCACAGTATCAATGTACGTCGACTGGGATAATCCAAACAATCTTTTAGATCTATCTCTATAGATTTTGATGCCAAGGATGAAGGATGCTTCTCTCAAGTCTTTCATGGAGAACTGTGATGATAACTAAATTTTTATTCCCTGTAATGCAGGGATGTCATTTTCGATTAAGAGAATGTCATCAACATACAAAACTAGAAATACTACTACAGAGTTATTAATCCATTTGTATATGCAGGGTTCCTCTCCATTCTTAATGAAGCCATATGTTCTGATCACTTTATCAAAATGCATGTTCCAACTCCGAGATGCCTGCTTAAATCCATAGATGGACCTTTGAAGCTTGCATACCTTAGACTCATCTATGGATATAAAATTTTCAGGTTGTATCATATACACCTCTTCTTCTAGCTCTCCATTTAGGAAGGCTGTTTTCATATCCATTTGCCAGATTTCATAGTCCAGATGTGCTGCTATTGCAAGTATAATCCGAATAGACTTGAGCATTGCCACAGGAGAAAATATCTCATCATAGTCAATACTCTTGGTCTCTTTTGGGTACCCTACAAATAGATATTTGTCAGATCTAAGTCCAAGCTTATCAATTTTCAAATGTTTGACATAAGCTGGACATCCCCAAATCCTCAGGTGAGAGAGTACTGGCTTACGTCCTATCCACATCTCATGTAGTATTTTTCTTGCAGACTTACTCAAAACTTTATTTAAAATATAATAAGCCGACTCGAGTGCGTATCCCCAAAAAGAAATCGATAAACTTGTAAAGCCCATCATGAACCGAACCATGTCTAACAAGGTTCGATTCCTCCTTTTCGATACACCATTATGCTGTGGTGTTCCAATAGAGGTCCATTATAAGAGAATCCTATTTTCTTCTAAGTATGTTAGAAACTCACTAGAGAAGTATTCTCCTCCTCGATCAAACCGAAGAGTTTTAATACTCCTTCTAGTTTATTTATCTACTTCATTACAGAATCATTTGAACATTTAAAATAATTCTGACTTATGTGTCATTAAGTAGGCATGCCCATACCTTGATAGGTCATCTATAAATGTAATGAAATAATAATATCCACCTCTGGCACTAATGTTCATCGGTCAACAACATCAGTATGTATCAGACTGAGAACTTCACTGGCTCGCTCACCTTTTTCAGTAAAAGGTGATTTGGTTATTTTTTCAAGAAGACAGAACTCACAGGTTGGGAGTGACTCACAATCACTAACTTTGAAGATTTTCTCTTGTATCATGACCTAACCTACAATGCCAAAAGTAGATATTGGAGACATCACTAATTCTAGGTATTTGTTGGATGTGTACATTACCCTAACAGATTGTGATAATATGTAAATATCATTGTTCAGTTGTCCATTCATCACATTAACACCATTCATAATGATATTAAAATTATTTTTTTTAATTAAAATTTTATAACCGTACATGGCTAAAAGACCTACAGAAATAATATTCAATAAAAAAGAAGGACAAAAGTGACATTCACTTAGAACAATTATATTAGACTTGAATATAAGCTTTATAGTCCCTAACGCTAGAACTAGAACTGGTCTTCCATCTTCAACATTAAGGAATCTTTTGCCTTCGTCAAATCTCTTACTGACCTGTAGACTCTGCAATGAATTGCAAATATTAAAAAGACTTTCCGTATCTAATACCCAAGTAGTAGAATCACAAATTAAGAAATTACACAAGTTGTTATCATATAATTATCTTGTCCAGTAACAACTTGCTTCTTTCTCGGTCTGTTCGGATCCAGGGAGGCAATGTATTGAGGATAATTTCTTTTCCAGTGCCCCTGCTTCTTACAGTAGAAGCATTCTATCTGACTCTGATCGGACTTAGATTTCTTGGTTTGACTGGGTTTGGGTGCCCCAGCACTTTGCACCCTTTTCTTGTTCTTCTTATTTTTTTCTTTTCTTAAAGGATCAACATCCAGAAGAAGATCCTCCCACAACATTCACCGACTCTTTTTGGAGCTGGTGATCCTTCTCAAAGTTTTACAGTAATCCCAGCAAACCGTGATAGTTAACTGTAGACTTTGTCATTCAAAAATAAGTAAGAAAAGGGAGGTAGGACTTAGGCCAAGAGTTCAGAATAGAATCTTTCTCCAACTACTCATGCAGGAAAAAGCTGAGCTTGCTTAGGTACTTAATCATCTTGATCATGTATAATACATGATCAGTGACTGATGCTCCTTTCTTCATTCGAGCGTTGAAGATGGTACAACTAGTCTTATGCCTCTCAACATCGTCGGATGTACCAAAAGACTTGTTCAACATTTATAACATGTTCTGTGGCTGAGCATTCTCGAAATGATAGCTAAACTCATCATTCATCACCGTCAGCATAATACAATGAACCATAGTTTGATCGTTGAGCCACTTCTTATAAGTCTCTCTGACCATGCTACTCACATTCAGAGCTGGCTCCTCAGATGTCGAATATGTCAATACATACAAGATCCATTCATGCTCCAAGACTATTTTGAGCTTTCGATACCAGCTATCAAAATTTGATCCCATCAATTTATCACTATCTAATAGTGATCGGAGTGACAAGGTGGTGGCATAACTACAAAAGAAAAATCAAAACCTAATTAGTATATAAATTAATTAAGCCTAAAGATATGGATTTTAGTCTAAAGGTTCTCCCACTATTTTATTCGAATTGATAGCCTCTACCTTCAATTCGAAGAATTACACTAATTCTTTAGTGGGTACTAGAATCCACATGGACTGTACATGGGCCCTAGTGTGGCTCGGCCAATCCTTGTATACCCACGGATAGGTTCTTAACCAATTGTTCACCAAATAATTTTTAGTATTCAATTTTGCCCCAAACACCTCTTCAACAGGCATGTGGCACCTCCACTGAAGGTTCTGGTTATGTCCAACCATTAATATGCCAGAATTTAGTATATCTAACAAATGAGTGATCAGGTCCGAGTGTGGCTCGGCCAACCTGACCATCATCAGAAAGACACAACTAAAACAACATATTATGAATGATAATTCCGACAGCTAGATGAGCATCAAACGTGTGGCGCCTCCAATGATCATCTAAACCATTAGACTCATTATCACTAACTTAATAGGAGGCTATGATCTAGTTATCACCATAACTATTTCATTTTAGAGACCTAACAATTTTAGAAGATTTAATTAGTTTAATTGAGAGATGAGATGAGACTTGATCAATTAATCTTAATCCTCCCACTGACTTCACCAAGTCAGATTTAAGAAGATCAGGCATAAGTTGGTCCAGCCAACCAGTCATGAATCCTCCTACTGGCTTCACCAAGTCATAAAGAGGACTCAAGACAAGTTGAACTAGGGACACCTAAATCAGTCATACTGATTTCCTAGTTAACATGGATCAACTCCAATCATTAAGTGACCTAATCAAAACATGATTTACTATGTTGGCCAAGTAAGTGAGATTGATAGGAGGGATATGCTATTAACTCGACATAGACTCAATCTATCCGAGTAGCTCCCAATTAATGACCATCGATCAAAGCTACCATATTTATCTTAAACACCAACTGGTTAGTCATTTTCAATTTGATCAACTTATAGAACTAGATTCGACCACAGAGCTATGATCAAAGTCTATATTGGTCTAATCAAAGATATGGACTTGACCAACTATAACTATTGAAATTGATCAAGAAAAAAAATTGATCCAATCAGAATTAACTTTTAATTAGATTTGATCAATTACTAACATGATCCATTATCAATGATTTCTAACTGTAGGTTTAATCTAGTTAAATAGACTTGACTCGAGCTAATCCATTAACCCATGAGTTATGGAATTAATGTCTTAGATTTTTAATTCTCAAATCTAGATCGCTAAATTCTCAATTAAGTTGAAGCTGATATGGGTTCAGGTTCGTTGTTTGAAAATAATTTTTAATTTTATAAAATATTTTTACAATCAATCATCTAATGATCAAAATTTTAATTTCAGATCTAATATATATTATTTCAGATCTAAAATAAAATTTTAAAATTTTTTTCATTATTCATCATCATAGAAAAGATCGTGCAGCACCCCTATACGCCATAGGAGATCCTATCAAATGGGTAAATAGGATAGTGAAATCTTGATTTCTCTTATGACCGGAGGGCTATGAGGATCTATCCAATCAGATTACTATACTACTCAGATTCAAAATTAACTATTTAGATCTAATCTAAATAATTAAAATCAAATTATATATAAAAAATTCATGTCATAAAAAATCTTGCTCTGATACCATATGAAGAAAAAATAGATAGTTCAAAGCATGTATTTTTAAAATTTTATAGTGAAATAATAAAAGATTAAATATTTTAATCTTGTAAATATATCCTGGATCAGATGTAAACTATCATTAAGGATCTATGACATAAAAAATCTACATATAAAATCTCAAATAAAATAAAAAACTACATCGATTACATCGATGTCCTGAATTTGATCTTTAGATTATGTCGGTAGAGTTCAGAACTCATCATCTTTTCACAGGTTGATGATCTCTGCTGTTGGTAAGCATGGTATGAAACTCTCACTGATGCTAAGCAACACTTAAGAACCTATTTGAATATAATTATCATATAATTCATCCCTTTGACCCAAATGCTCAATGTGACCTAGGGTTTAACTGCTAACCCTGATATGGTCATCCATATTGTATTTCAATTTTCAAAATCCATCACATAGATTATTCCAACCAAAATTTTACTAAATTAAAATATACTGATATATTAACTCCTACTTATTCAGAGGGATCAATTCTATTTTGACTCGCACACTGACTTCACAAGTACTTGACTATGCTCAAAAACTTTTCATCACTGAATTAGAAATTCAAATAGTCCGACACCAAAGCATAGTGAGTTGCTTGCAAGTCACCATGATGATCTCAGGTTGGAGAGACACTTATACCTATATCCCTTCAGAGTGACTCTTGAGAGCAGAGTGCTCTAGAGTTGGTCATGTTCAGTGATATGTACTCTTATACTTCACCTGTATACCATACCAGCACCTCTACGCTCCTTGGTTAAGAAGATAACCAACCTATATGGCACACAATGACCTACACTTGATATGTCTATCATCCTAGTAATAGCATATCATTTGGTCGCGAACTCATTTAAAGACTAAACGACATATCCTCCTATATCGAATAAAATAGTCCTAAGGACTTCATCACATAACAGGAGTTCAAAATGAAATGTACACAGTGATGAAAAAATTAAATAATATTTATTAATTCAATAATTCATATACAATTATAATGATAAGCACAACCGGCAGCAGGCTGACGATTGACTTTGGGATACAATTTTCAATAATCTGCTTACTACTACTAATGAGTATGCCATATCTAGTCATGTACATGTCATAGCTACATAATAGATCCTACTATCAAAGCATATAAAATTCTACTCATACGCTCTCTCTCTTGAGGAGTTGTTGGACAATCACTCTTCGAGAGAAAAATTTTTGGCCTATCGGAAGATAGTCTTTCTTAGAATTCTCCATGCTGAATCTTTTTAGTACAGCATCAATGTATGCCGATTGGGATAATCCAAGCAAGTTTTTAGATCTATCTCTATAGATCTTCATCCCAAAGATAAAGGATGCTTCTCTCAAGTCTTTCATGGAAAATTGTGATGACAACCAAAGATATCATTCTCGATCGATTAAGAGAATGTCATCGACATACAAAACAAGAAATACTACCACAGAGTTATTAACCCATTTTTATATATAGGGTTCCTCTCCATTCTTAATAAAGCCATATATTCTGATCACATTATCAAAACACATGTTCCAACTCCGAGATCCCCTTCAGGTGGGTCAATCAATGTCCATACATTATTGATTTTCATGGACTCCATTTTGAATTTCATGACTTTCAGCCACTTATCGGAGACAGACCTCTGCATCGCATCCATATAGATAATCAGATCCTCATTGTTCTCATCGAGTTCAACTGGATCTCCGTCCCAAACTAAGAAACCATAGTATCTATTCGGTTGATATGGTACTCTACTGGATCTTCTTAAAGATGTTTCTACATTAGGTTTCAGATTTGATCTAATCAAGTCCGACTCTATGGGTTTACTAGATTGTGTCGGTTCTTCTACCGATTGAACTTCATCATGTTCAATCCTTAAGGCATTAGTTCCTTCACCAAGGAACTTCTTTTCTAAAAAGACTGTCCTATTGCTAAGAAACACCTTCTGTTCGTTAGCAAGGTAGAATAATATCCTTTGGTCTCTTTTGGATACTCTACAAATAAATAGTTGTCAAACCTAGGTCTAAGCTTGTCAGTTTTCAAACATTTGATATAAGCCAGACATCCCCAAACCCTAAGGTGAGAGAGTGTTGGCTTACATCCTGTCCACATCTCATGTGATGTTTTACTTACAGACTTATTCGAAACTTTATTTAAAATATAACAAGCCGACTCGAGTATGTATCTCCAAAAAAATCGACAGACTTGCAAAGCTCATCATGGATCGAACCATGTCTAACAGGATTTGATTCCTCCTTTCCGATGCACCATTATACTGTGGTGTTCTAGGAGGGGTCTATGGTGAGAGAATCTCATTCTCTTCTAAGTATGTCAGAAACTCACTGGAGAGGTACTCTCCTCCTCGATCAGATCGAAGAGTTTTAATATTCTTTCTAGTTTGTTTCTGCACTTCATTATGGAATCGTTTGATCATTTCAAATGATTCTGACTTATGTGTCATTAAGTAGACGTGTCCATACCTCGATAGCTCATCTGTAAATGTAATAAAATAATAATATCCATCTCTGGCACTAGTGTTCATTGGTCCACATACATCAGTATGTATCAGACCTAAAACTTCACTGGCTTGCTCACTTTTTTCAGTAAAAAATGATTTTATCATTTTTTAAGGAGATAGGACTCACAGGTTGGGAGTGATTCACAATCACTAAATTTGAGGATTCCCTCTTGTGTCAACCTATTTATTCTGTTCTTGTTAATATGACCTAACCTACAATGCCAAAGGTAAATATCAAAGATATCACAAATTTCAGGGTGTTTGTTGGACGTGTATATTACACTAACAAATTGTGACAGTATGTAAATACCATTGTTCAGCTATCCATTCATCATATTAACACCATTCATAATGATATTAAAATTATTTTTTTATTAAAATTTTATAACCGTACATGACCAAAAGGCCTATAGAAACAATATTCAATAAAAAGAAAAGACAAAAATGACATTCACTTAGAACAATTACATTAGACTTGAATACAAGATTAATAGTCCCTAACGCTAGAACTAGAACTGGTGTTCCATCTCCAACATTAAGAAATTTTTCACCTTCTTCAAATCTCCTACTGACCTGCAGATCCTATAACGAATATAAATATTAAAAAAGCTTTCGATATCTAATATCTAGGTAGTAGAATCATAAATTGAAAAATTACATAGTGTTATCATTTAATTACCTTGTCTAGCAATAACTTGCTTCTTTCTCACCTGTTCGGATCCAAGGAGGCAATATATTGAGGATAATTCTTTTTTTAGTGCCCTTACTTCTTGCAGTAGAAGCATTTTACCTGACTCTGGTTGGACTTGGGTTTCTTGATCTGACTGAGCTTGGGTACTCCAGCACTTTGTACTTTTTTCTTGTTCTTCTTATTTTTTTTCTTTCTTAAAGGGTCGACATCCAGAAGAAGACCCTCCCACAACATTCACCGACTCCTTTTGGAGCTGGAGATCCTTCTCAAAGTTTTGCAGCAACCCCAGCAAACTATGGTAGTTAACTGCAGTCTTTGTCATTCGAAAATGAGTAAGGAAAGGGAGGTAGGACTTAGGCAAAGAGTTCAGAATAGCATCTTTCTCCAACTACTCATGCAGAAAAATGCTGAGCTTGCTTAGGCGCTCAATCATTTCAATCATGTACAATACATGATCAGTGACTGATGCTCCTTCCCTTATTCGAGCATTGAAGATAGCACAACTAGTCTTGTGCCTCTCAACGTCATTGGGTGTGCCAAAAAACTCATTCAACATTTACAATATGTCCTGTGGCTGAGCATTCTCGAAATAATGGCTAAAGTCATCATTCATCGCTGCCAATATAATACAACGAACCGTAGTCCGATCATTGAGCCACTTCTGATAAGTGTCTCTGATCGAGCTACATGTGTTTGGAGCTGGCTCCTCGGGTGTCGGAACAGTTAACACATACAAGATCTATTCATGCTCTAGGATAATTTGAGCTTTCGATATCAGCTATCGAAATTTAGTCCCATCAATTTATCACTATCTAATAGTGATCAGAGCAATAGGCCATAACTGCAAAAGAAAAATCAAAACCTAATTAGTATATGAATTGATTAAGCCTAAAGATATAGATTTTAGTCTAAAGATTTTCTCACTATTTTATTCAAATTGATAGCCTCTACTTTCAATTTAAAAAATTACAATAATTCTTTAGCGGGTACTAGAATCTATATAGACTGCACATGGATCCGAGTATGGCTCGACCAACCCTTGTGTACCCAAGGTAGGTTCTTAATCAATTATTTCATCAAATAATTTTTAGTATTCAATTTTGCCCCAGATACCTCTTCAGCAGGCATGTGGTGCCTCCACTAAAAATTCTGATTAGGTCTAATCATTAACATGTCAGAATTTAGTGTATCTAACAAATGGATAACCAGGCCCGAGTGTGGCTCGGCCACCTGACCCTCATCAGAAAATATAACTAAAACAACATATTATGAATGATAATTCTGACAGCTAGATGAGCACTAGACGTGTGGTGCCTCCAATGATCATCTAAATCATTGGACTCATTATCACCCAACTTAATGGGAGGCTATGATCTAGTTATCACCATAACTATTTCATTTTTAGGGATCTAATAATTTTTGAGGATTTAATTAGTTGAATTGAGAGATAAAAAAGACTTGATCAATTAATCTTAATCCTCCCACTGACTTCACCAAGTCAGATTAAAGAAGATTAGGTAAAAGCTAATCCAGCCAATCAGTCATAAATTCTCCCACTAACTTCACCAAGTCATGAAGAGGACTCAAGACAAGTCAAACTAGGGGCACCTAAATCAGTCACACTGATTTTCTAGTTAGCATGGGTCAACTCCAATAATTAAGTGATCTAATCAAAATATGATTTACCATGTTGACCAGATAAGTGAGATCGATAGAAGGGATATGTCATTAACTCGATATAGACTCAATCTATGCGAGTAGCTCCTAATTAATAACCACCGATCAAAGCTGCCATACTTACCTTAGACACCAACTGGTTAGTCATTTTTAATTTGATCAACTTATAGACTTGGATTCGACCACGGAGCTACGATCAAAATCTATATTAGTCTAATCAAAGATATGGACTTGACTAACTACATCTATTAAAATTGATCAAGAGAAGAAATTGACCCAATCAGAATTAACTTTTAATTAGATTTGATCAATTACTAACATGATCCATTATCAATGATTTCTAACCCTAGGTCTAATCCAGTTAAATGGACTTAACTCAAGCTAACCCATTAACCCATGAGTTATAAAATTAATGCCTTAGATCTTTGATTCTCAAATCTAGATCGCTTAATTCTTAATTAAGTTTTGGACTGATATGGGTTCGGATTCGGTGTTTGAAAATAATTTTTAATTTTATAAAATATTTTTATAATCAATCATCTAATAATCAAGATTTTAATTTCAGATCTAACATACATTATTTTAGATCTAAAAAAAAATTTAAAATTTTTTTCATTGTTCATCATCATGGAAAAGATCGTGCAGCACCCCTACACGCCATAAGAGATCCATTGAATGGGTAAATAGGATAGTGAAATCTTGATTTCTTCTATGACCAGACGGCTATAAGGATCTATCCAATCAGATTACTATACTACTCAAATTCAAAATTAGCTATTTAGATCTAATCTAAATAATTAAAATCAGATTATATACAAAAAATTTATGTCATAAGAAATCTTGCTCTGGTACCATTGAAGGAAAAATGGGTAGTTCAAAGCATGTATTTTTAAAATTTTATAATGAAATAATAAAAAATTAAATATTTTAATTTTCTAAATATACCTTAGATCAGATTTAAACTATCATTAAAGATCCATGACATAAAAAATTTACATATAAAATCTGATATAAAGTAGAAAACTGCATCGATCACATCGATGCCCTAAATCTGATCTAACTTTTAGATTATGTCGGTGGAGTTCAAAACTCATTATTTTTTTATGGGTTGATGATCTTCGCTACTGATAAGTATGGTACAAAGCTCTTACTGATACCGAGCAGCCACTTGATTGTCTGGCCTCTACAGATCGTCGACTCAAAGCTCTCTGATCAGATCTTCCTTCGCGGGAGTGCTAGCTCGTATCGAAGGCTCTGGATGGCTGATCCAAGCTCTTTTCTTTGGATCTTTTGGACTCTTTTGGGTCAGAAAATGAAGCTTTACGAGGAGGTGATGGTGTAAAATATTGGACAAGACTCACTTTTATATTTTTCTTCTCACAAAACCTAGAGATGAAACCCTAGAACCCATAGCTCACGCCCGAGAGGAAGAACACTTCCTCTATTTCTCATGCATGGAAACCCAACCCACTCTCAACTTTTTACATCCTCTCTCTCATGTTTCTCATGCCAAAAGTTACTTCTAATCTCACATAAAACTGATCTCCATTTAAGGTTGACGTCCCATGGAAGATAAGGATAAGAATAAGGTAGTTTCGGTTCAAATTCAAGTATTGGTTGATCTTTATTACTAATTCAAATCAAATTTGAATTAAATTTTGAATCAAACTTTATTCTTATCTTATAAACTCATAGAGGGGTTGACCAATATCAGAATGGTAAAAAAAATCTCATGCAAAAATACTTTATGCATGGAGAAATATGATGGCATGAAAAGGAGAGTCCCACTCAATTTGGACTCTAGATTTTCATTCAAATTCAAACCAATTTAAACTCAAATTTAAACCAACCAATTTCTAATTCAAAAGGACTCAGATGAGAACATAGGAAAGATTTTTGGATATGAGAAAAAATCACATAAAATATTTCTCATGTGAAGAATAAAAGGGCACAGATAAAGGAGGTGCAAGGGATTCAAATTCGAATTGTTTTTCTTATCAAATTAGATTCTTAACCCAACCAAATCAGGTTAAACCCAATTGGATCATTAAACCCAATTTAATTAGATAGCAAATAGCTTTAATTAAATCTTAATCAAATCAAAAATTAATCGAGCTCAAGTCCTGATCATATCAAGAATCGAACATCCTTAGCGATTAGGTCATCTCATAACCTAATCGAGTCAAACCAAATTAAATCCAATTCAATTAGATTCGATCTAAACCTCAATGTTCAAGCAAATTGAATTAATTAGCAATCAATTACTAATCAATTTTTTTATAATTCATCAATAATTAATGAATTAATTTATTACAACTTTTATATAGGATTAATCATCAATCGAATTGACTGTTTTATCTTAGAATGATTCTTAATCGTTGATCATTCATATGATCAGTCAGAAACTTCTTTTGAGTGTGACCCTATAGGTTCGAATCTAAGCCAATGTATGGGAACAATCTTTCTATATCAATCAAAGTGACCATCTAGCAATGATATCCGACGTCCGGATAGGTCGAAAGATTGCAAAGCATCATTCAAGAACCTATTGGCATATGATTACCGTATAATTCATCCCTTTGATCCAAATGCTCAAGGTGATCTAGGGTTTAACTGCCAACCCTAATATGATTATCCATATTGTATTTCAATTTTCAAAATCCATCTCATGGATTATTCCAACCAAAGTTTTACTGAATTGAAACACACTGATACATTAACTCCTACTTATTCAGAGGGGTCAATTTCATCTTGACTCATACACCGACTTCGTAAGTACTTGACTATGTCCAAAAATCTTTCATCACTGAATTAAAAATTCTGATAGTCCAATACGAAAGCATAGTGAGTTGCTTGTAAGTCACTATGATGATCTCAAGTCGGAGGGATACTTATACCCATATCCTTCGCGAGCTACTCTTGACAGCAGAGTGCTTAGCAATTGGTCACATTTAGTGAGATGTACTCCTATATCTTACTTGCATACCATGCTAGTGTCTCCACACTCCTTGATTAAGAGGATAACCAATGTACATGGCACACAACGATCTATACTTGATATAGCTATCGTCCTAATAATAGTATATCATTTGATCATGAACTTAAGGTTTAAGGACTAAATGATATATCCTCCTATATCGAATCAAATAGTCCTAAAGACTTCATCACATAATAGGAGTTCAAAATAAAATGTACATAGTGATAAAAAAATCAAATAATATTTATTAATTTAACAATTCATATACAGTTACAATGATAAGTACAACCGTCAACAGACTGACGATTGACTTTGGGCCACATTACCCTTTTTGAGTTAAATTAACCAATTCTTAAATAAAACCCTAATCAAATTAGGTTTGCTAAAATTCGATCAACTAAGACTCAAGTCCTAATCTAATTAGATCAATGATAATTAGATCAACTTTAATTAAACATAATTTTTAATCTAATTAGAACTATTAATTTGATTTAATCTACAATTATAAACCCTAATCTAATTGGGTCAATGAATTGTAGCCAACTTCAAATCCATCAATTAAAACTCTCAATTCATGTTTGAAGCATCTTTCTACCATAATCAGCTTTTTCAGCCGCCCACATGCCTAGGATAAGAACCATGATGGAAGACCCACCATGACGAATGATCAATCTGTGGTAGCCAACCCTTGGGTCTGGGGTGTGAGCATCATATGTAACAACCCTATGTCTTGGCAATGTACATCACATGCAGCATTCCAAGTTCTATGCATCGCTGCACAAGATCTACAATTCTATGAATAAATAGATCACAAGATCTATCCTAAACTTGTCACACAAGTCTAAAGGCTGTAGAATTTTATACCAAAGTTTGATCATGGACTGATAACTTTTATTCTTAACGAAGGATGCATCAGACCAACAATTAAACACCAAGTAAAAATCAAATTTTGACATAACATGATTTGATGTAATCAATATCATAATAATAATAAGTTGTTTGATTGAATCAATCAAGAATGGTTCTGATACCACTATTGGGTTCCGATGGTGTAGCAAAATATAATTTTCAAAAATTTTATCATGCATTTAACTATTGAAAATAGGTTTTAATATTTAAAACATGCAAACCAGAAAACAAATCCTAGGACTACCTTGTTGATTACAATCAAACAAATCAAGCATGTATCTAAGATAGAATTTATACCTTCCAAAGATGATGATTCAATGAGAGAATGATCTCCACAAGACATCCAGATAAGTGTCCTCGAACAGTGATTCACACATGATTGATCAGGGCTCTTGCCAATTTGATATAGTGCTGTAGCCTTCTTCACACGTTTATTGCTGGATTCCTTCTCAAGGAACGGATTGCACCACCATCTGATTGCCTTCAATCCTCTACAAAAGCTATATGACAAATGCATAAATATAACATAAAAAATATTAAAATTTATGTTAGTTAATCTTTATTATTTGGTAATTAATGCTTCTTATGTCTTTTTTCAAGAATTATCAGTCAAAAGAATTTAATGAGAGAATGACCACCAATATTTATATTTTATCAAGTCTAAGGTGAAGCTTAAGTTCAAAGTTCAAGCCTGTAATATGTAAGTCTAAGTTTTCATTCCAAGATGTCCATGCAGAATTAAAAGCCAATGAGATTTTGGGAGGGTGGAGAGTTGAGGGAAAGGATAAGAAGAGTTTTTGAGGAGATTTTGGTTTGAAATTTTGAGAAAAATTTAGAGAGAGAAAAGAGTGGGATCATGGGAGTTTTGGGGAGCTGTGAGAGAGCATTCTTTGGGAAAGCCATGTGAGGTGCTGGGAGAATTAAAAGAAAGAGTTTGTGGTGGGACCCATTGAGTTTTTTTGGAGAATGTGAGGAGAGGGAGACGTGAGGGAGGTTCCTGGGCTTCAATGTGCGTGCAGGTATTCAAAAGGTACGTCACATGGCACAAGAAAAAAAATGAGAGACCACTGGACTATGTGCGTGAATACGGGCGTGATGCAGTGAGTATTGGAAAGGAGGACGCACGCATGAACACAACAAGTGCGGGGGCTGATGAGATGCGTGTGCGAATGCAGAGAGGATGCGGCCTGCGGCAAGACTCCTACATGGAAAAATATCTGCAGTGGGCGGTCTTTTCACACGGATGCGGCACGGATGCAACAGAACATAAAATAAAAAAAAATTATGAAGGATTAAAAAATTTTATATTTTTTTTAGTCCTATATCTAAAAGGTATAAAAACATCTTCTCTCCTAACACCTATAAAAAGACCTCTACACCTCCCTATTAAAATATCTCTCTCCACACCATAACTCGTGTAGGGGACCCACATGACACACACAGGCATACCCATCTTTTAAATTTTTTTAGCCACCTTATTATTACTTTCTTTCACCCTTCCAACATACGAGAAGGAGAGTCAATCAGAGGAGGTGCTGCATGGATCAGAAGTGGATGAAGTTCTGCAGAGGAAAGCTATGAGAGGAAGTTCTAGTTAGGTGATTTCTTTCCTTTATCTTTGAGGAGTAGATTAAGTCTCTTAATTTCAGTCTTGTATTTTTTCTTTCATGCAATTAGATAATCTTGTAAGCCTTTAAATTCTAATGAATAGATTTCGATTTTGCTTTCAAGATATTGTGTTTAATGTTATATATAGTTCATCTTTAAATAGTTTATGTATTTGTTGGGATGGATCATAATCAGGAGATGCAGTCCGTGCTCAGATGAAATAAGCTATTTTAAGGATCAACTCATAGATCTATTTTTTTTGTTGATTTAAAATTCTTTTTATGCTTCAAATTTGAATAACTTATACTTTAGGGAGATGGATCGTGATCAAAACATACGCTCCGTACTAAAGTGAGATAGATTATGATCTAACCTAAACATAAGGCATCTTAATCAACTAATCTAATTATTTTCAAAAAAAAATATATAGATTGAGGTTAAAGATGAAATCAAAATTCTGAGACTTTCTTATCTTATATCTTGTTAAGCTCTTATTTTCTACTGACTGGTTATTTCTGATTATCAAAATCTTCCAAAACAAATCTTTCTTTATTTTTATTCATCGTGGTTTTGCTACAACTTAACCTTCTGATCCCTGTGGAATCGATACCTGACTCATCCTATTCTATAGGATAGTTAGGTTAATTATCTTTGGCATATCACGACATGCATCAAATTTTGGTACCATTGTCAGGGATCAATAGCACAGTGATAGTAATATATATATATATATATATATATATATTATTATATTATTATATATATATATTCATAACACATCTAGGGACATTAGAGAGATAACTTGTTTGCTTGGACATCTTGCTTTACTTGCTTCACATATTTATAAAATACTTTAAGAGCACATCCCATTAAATAAGATAAGGTAGGGATTTGATCACCTTTCCTTAGTCCAAAAATCATCGCTCCTCACTTTGTATTGACCTAAGTCTTTAATTTAAAATCAATTAGACGTCAACCCTAGAGACATCCGAGCTCAATTAGGATAAGGTCACTGAAGGTTGAACTGGATTTAGGCTTACCTAATCAACTAGTGTCTAGGAAAGTAGTTCAGGGATCTCAATCCCAAAGAGAGGTGGTTATCTAATTAAATCCATTACGAGAGCACGGGGAGCCTCCCTCCAATCTTACACTTACTTGACTAGTTAGGTTAGCTAGCATTGAGCTTGGAGGGCTTGTAGATGAACTTACAAAATTAGAAGCTGTCTAGGTCTTGACAAATCCTAGGATAGAATTTAATTTGTTGCCTAATTTGTGTAAAAAAAATTAGAAAAAAAAATTCTTCTCATCTATCCTTCTTAGATTTAGGATTCTAGGTTCTTATCTTTAGACTTCATCTTTTCTTCTTCTCTATTTCTTCCAAAAAAAAGAGAAAAATAAAATAAAATAAAATAGAGTTTTAATATTCTTTTCGGTTTATTTTTCTACTTCATTACGAAACCGTTTGAACATTTTAAACGATTCGGACTTATGTTTCATCAAGTAGACGTATCCATACTTCGATAGGGTGTCTGTGAACGTAATGAAATAGTGATACCCTCCTCTGGTATTTATGCTCATGGGTTCATATACATCAGTATGTACTAGATCCAGAATATCACTGGCTCATTCATCTTTTTCAGTAAAAGATGACTTGGTTATCTTTCCAAGTAAACAAGACTCACAGGTTATTCATAATCATTTTTATCAAGAATTTCTTCTTGAGCTAATCTGCTTATCCTGTTCTTGTTGATATAACCTAGCCTACAATACCAAAGGTAGGCATCTGTGACATCGACAATCCTAGGACATTTATTTGACATGTACATTACATTAGGCCTAGATACAACATAGATTCCATTGTTCAACTATTCACACAATATTGTAACATCATTCAAAATGATATCATAAAAAAATTTTATTGATATTTCATAATTTGAAATAACATTCAAAAGAAAACTATGATAGTAATGACATTCATTAAGAACAATAGAATGAGACTCAAATACAAGCTTGATAATTCCTAAAGCTAGAACTAGAACTGATCTTCCATCTCCAATATTTAGAAATCTCTTGCCATCTCCAAATCTCTACTGATCTGAAGACCCTGCAATGAATTAAACATATTAATGAGGCTTCCGATATCCAATACCCAGGTCATTGTATCAAAAAAAGAGAAGTTACAAGGTATTATCACATAAGTACCTTATCCAGCAATCGATTGCTACTTCTTCTTTGGCCTGTTCGGATCAAGAAAAGTTTTATACTGAGGATAATTCTTCTTTCAATGATCCTGCTTCTTATAGTAGAAGTATTCTGCCTGACTCTGATCAGCCTTGAACTTAAGGCTTCTGGGTCTGACTCCTAGCACTTTGCACCTTTTTATTTTTCTTCTTTTTCTTTTACTTAAAAGGACGATGACTACTCGAAAAAGATCCTCCCACTAAATTCACCATCTTCTTGTGGAGTTGGTGATCCTTCTCAAAAGTCTGTAACAACCTCAACAGACCATGGTAGTTGACTACAGGCTTCGTCATTCTAAAATGACTGAGAAATGATTGGTAGGATTTGGGTAGAGAGTTTAGGATCACATCCTTCCCCAGCTGTTCGTGCAAAGGAAAGCTGAGCTTGCTCAATTTCTCGATCTGTTCGATCATGTACAATACAAGATCGGTGACAGATGTCCCCTCCCTCATCTGAGCATTGAAAATAATGCAACTAGTCTTATGCCGCTTAACATCATCGGGAGTACCAAAGGACTCTTTCAACACTTGGAGCATTTCCTCTAGCTAAGCTCTTCAAATTTTTGGCTAAACTCATCATTCATGGAGGCCCGCATAATGCAACGAACTGTAGTACGATCATTGAGCTACTTCAAATAAGTGTATCAGACTGCACCTCGGGCATTGAGAGTAGGCCCCTCAGGTGTTAGATCCGTAATCACATATAGGATCCGCTCGTACTCTAGGATGATCTTAAGCTTTCGAATCAGTTATTGAAATTAGGTCCCATCAATTTTTCACTGTCCAATAGTGATCGAAGCGACAAGTTTGAGGCCATATTTACACACATAAGGAAAAACTAAAACCTAATTAGTATATGAATTTATTAAGCCTATAGACATGGACTTTAGTTTAAAGGTTCTTCCATTATTTTATATGAATCGGTAGCCTCTACCTCTAATTCGAGAAATTACTTTAATTTCTTAGTGGATACTAAAATCCACACAGACTGTACATGAGCCCGACTTTAGCCGGCTCACCCATGTGCATCCATGGGTAGGTTCATCAACCAATTATTTTATCAAACAATTTCTAGTAGTTGATTTAGCCCCAGATAACTTTTCAGTTGACTTTAATCTTCTCTGCAAATCCCTAGTTAAGTCCAACCATTAACATGATCATACTTACGAATCTAACTACCAAATAATTAGACCTGACTTTGGCTGGCTAACCTGACCACCTGACAGAGAGACTCAACTAAGTTATCATATTATGAATAATAATTCTAATAACAGATGAGCAATAGCCTTTGGGGCTCCAATGATCATCATACTAATGGATCCATTATCACCCAACTTAATGGGAGGCTATGATCTAGTTATCACCAAAATCAGCTCATTTTAGAGATCTAATAATTTAAAAGATTCAATCAATTTAGAGAAGAGAGGAGAAGAAATCAATTAGTAAACCATATTCCTCCCATTGACTTCACCAAATCACTAAATCGGGTTAGGATCATACTGATTGAAATGGCACCTAGATCAGTCACACTATCAACCTTAATGGCATGGGCTAACTCGAATCACTTAGCGATCTAGTCAAAATATAATTCATCAAATTGGTTAGATAAGTGAGATCGGTGGGAGGGTGTGCTAAGCTTGCCTTCGACTCTATTGAAATGGCTAGATAAGTCGCTTCCAATTAAAAATCACTGATCGAAATGCCAAACTTATTTTAGACATCAATTGGTTAATTAATTTTGATTTGATCAACTTAATGATTTGGGTTCAACCACTGAGCCACAATCAATGTCCATTTAGTCTAATCAAAGACATGGGCTTGACCATCTACAATTATTATATTAGAGAAACATTGATTAATCTAATTCAACACTTGATTAGACTTAATCAATTTCTCTACATGGTCAATCAATTCTTTGATTCTAACCTTAAGTCTAATCCAATAAAAGAGAAGGACCTGATTTGAGCTAACCCATGTCCCATGTTTTATACAATGTCATTAGATCTTAAATCACAATTCTAGATCTAAGCAACTCAACACTTAATTCTTAATTAAGTTTTGCATCAACATGGTTAAGATTTTGAAAATAATTTTCATGTAATTTTTTTACATTAAATCATAAAATACTTTTAGATCAAATCTAAATTTTTATGATTTTAAATCAAAATAATTTTGATTAATCAAGATTAGATGTAACTAATTTCTTTGTAATTTGCATCACATACAACAACCCTAGGGTTTCAAGATCTAGAATTTTGCAAGAAAGTAAGTTTTTCTCCTTTCACTTTCTTCTTCATGGGACCTCATAGTAGCATCCTTATATGCCATAAGAGCATCCTATTGAATAGGAAGAGAAGATCATGAAACCCTACTTACTCTTATGATCGGACGGCCTGGTGATTACCCAATCTGAGTATTTTACTACTCAGAATATCTAATCTAAACATTATAAAAATTAGATCTAAAAATAGATATATTAAGATCTAATCTAAATCATAAATAATCAGATCTAATGTCATAAAATCAAATCTAAATGCATAATAAATCATATCATAATAACCATGGCTCAGATACCAATTATAGGAAATATAGGTAGTGCTACGCATGTAATTTTAAAAATTTTGTGCAGCGAAAGAAAAAGATTAAATAATTTAATTTAAATCACATGCATAAGATCTAATCTAGAGTATCATGCCATAACAAAGTATATAAAATATGATGTACTTTAGATCTAAAAATAAAAACTCACATCGATCTCATCGATACTGAAATTCTAGATCTAACTATTAGATCTAACAGTATGATCAAGACAAGTTAGAAACAATTACCAAACCAATTGAATCTTGATCTTTTCTGATCCAACACTTGAAAAAGATATTTCTCAGGTCACTCACAGCCACATGAAGTTATCTGACCTCTACAAGAAAATCCATACGAAGACTAACGCAGATCAGGAGTTTGGAGGTGCTAGCCTGCAAGCAACTTCAACGGCTGATCTCTTCCTTTTTCTTCAAGCAACTTGGACATTCCAAAGGATGAAGGGATCTAGAGGAGGAAGAGAGGAGGAGGAGAAGAGCTCTAGAAAAATAAAAACCAGCAAGAAAATTGATGTATGATGCCAAGAATAGGGGACCCCTTTTTATAAGCAAGGATTAGGATTTTAATCCAAGGAAGAGGACACCTATGAGTCCACACCCAACACCTTTTGGACATCCTAAAATTTTTAAAAAAGGCTCTACAATGTGGAGAAAGATTTTAAAGTCTCATGTACTTAAGAACTCTCCAACAAAAATAAAGAAAAATTTATTATGGTGCCAACAACCTTTCTTGTATAAAAAAATCTCTTTCCTTGTTTTCATCTTATCTCTAATTTGGATCGTATTTGAATTTGACAAGAGATAGGATTATGAGTCATCAATCATTTCCACCTACCCTTATTGGGTCTACTACTTTGATGCCAAAAAGGTCAAGCCAAATCCTATTTGGCATGGAGATAAGGGCATGGGTTCAAGTATGGTGCAAGGAGATAAGGACAGAGTCCTAGTCAACTTGGACTCTTTATTTCTAATCTGATTTTAATCCAAATCAAATTTGGATTGAACCCATGATAGAAATGCACCTAATCAAATTAGAAATCTAAATATCTTAATAAATTTCTAATCTAATTAGAAATTGAATGATTTCAAACTCTGATCGAATCAGGATCTAATTTCTCTTGTAATCAGGATTGATCATTTCAAACTCAATCTGAGTCGAACTGAATCTAATTCAATTAGAATTGATCTAAAGCTCTTTACTTAATCAAATTAAATCAATTAATAATCTAATTACTAATTAATTCTTTATTAATAGTAGAGTCTCTGTCCCAGTGGGACTCTCCTCCAAAGTTTCAGTCCCAGTGAGATTCTTCACCAGAGTCATAATCCAATTGGACTCTTCAACCATCAGATCTAATCAAATCTTCTAATGCATGTGACCTCATAAGTTTGAACCTAAGCTGGTAGTATAGGAATAACTTTCTATACTAATCAATGTAACCATCTAGCAATGGTGACCGGATGACCGGATAGATCGAAGTATTGCAAAGCAACATTCTAGAACCTATTAGCATATGGTTACCGTATAATTCATCTCTTTGATCCTAATACTCAAGGTGACATAAAGTTTAATTGTCAACTCTAATTTAGTCGATCATATTATATTTCAACCTTTCAAATCCATCTCATGGATTATCCTGATCAAGATTTTACTAAATTAAATACACTGATATATATATCCTACTAATTTAGAGGGGTCAATTCCATCTTGACTCAAACACCGACTTGATAAGTACTTGACTGCATCTAGTATCTTTTCGTTACTAAGTTAAAAACTTAGATGATCTGGTACTAAAGTACAGTGAGTTGCTTACAAGTTACTGTGTGGTCTCAAGTCGGAGGGATACTTATATCCATATCCTTTACGAGCTACTCTTAACAGCAGAGTGCTCGGTACATAGTCACATTCGATACGAATGTACTGCTGCATTCCATCTGCATGCCATAATAGTGTCTCCACACTCGGTTATGAGGACAACCAACTTATATGGTATACAACGATCTATACTCGATATTGCTACCATCCTATTAATAGCATATCATTTGATCGCGAACACTTTTAAGGACTAAACCATAAATCCTCCTTTGTCAATCAATTATAGTCCTAAGGACTTTATTATAACATAGAAGTTCAAAGATGGATAATTTGTAATAAAAATACCAAATAACTTTTATTAATAAAAATTTATATATAATTTTTAGAATGAGCATAATTGTCAACAAGCTAACAATTAGTTTTGGGACATATTTTTCAACACATGGCATACATGAGGCTCCGTATTGCCGAAGTATAAGGGATCTTACTCATACATTGGATCTCCTTAGGGGTGTCAGGACACATCTTCTTGAAGAGATGAATGCCATGTCTAAGGTGCAAAAGACTCCTCTAGGAGTTTTTTATGCTGAACCTTTTCAACACCTCCTCAATATACATTCGCTATAAGAGTCCTCTCATTCTCTAAGATCTATCCCTATAGACCTTTATACCAAGAATGTAAGAAGCTTCTCCTAGGTCTTTCATGACGAATTCTTTTGATAACCATACTTTAATTGATGTCAGCAAGAGAATATCATTCCCAATCAGGAGGATGTCATCTACATACAATACAAAGAATGTGACAGTGCTCCCACTGACCTTTTTGTACACACATGGCTCCTCCTCATTTTTGATAAAATCAAACATTTTGATCACATCATTAAAGTGAGTGTTCCAACTCTGAGATGCTTGCTTAAGTCCATATATGGACCTTTGCAGCTTGCAGACCTTGTGATCACTATCACTGGATGTAAAACCCAAAGACTGCTCCATATAGATATCTTCTTCCAGATATCCATTTAGGAAAGCAATTTTTACATTCATCTGCCAAATTTTACAATCATAAAAAGCTACTATCGCAAGCAAAGTATGGGTGGATCTCAGCAAGGCCACAAGTGAAAAAGTTTCATGATAGTCAATACCTTTGGTTGACTATAATCTTTCACAACTAGCCTTGCCTTATAGGTCTCTACCTTACCATCTAATCTAATTTTTTTTTATAAATCTATTTACAACCAATAGGTATAATACCTTCAGGTAGATCTACTAAGGACCAAACCTAGTTGGAATGTATAGAGTCAATTTCTGATTTCATCACTTCCATCCATTTCTCGGAGTCTATATCTAACATTGCCTCATCGTAGGTCTTGAGATCATTCATAATGTCTCTATCTCCCACAAGGAATACTTTCTCTAAATTCTCTGTAAAAATACCTAAGTACCTTTCAGGAGGATGGGAGACCCTACATGATCTATGAGGTAGATGAGATACCACATCTACTGGCTCATTACTAGGTTCAGGTTCTTGGATTCAATACTCTTCAAAGATTTTTTCTTCGAGCTCAATCTTTCTCTCACTACCTCCATCTTAGATAAACTCTTTTCCTAAGAAGACAGCATGATGGCTAACAATCACATGGTGATCCTTAGGAAGATAGAAGTAGTATCCCATGATTTTCTTAGGATACCCTAAGAAGCGATCCCTAAAGGACCTAGCCTCTAACTTATCAGTCTGCTGTCGCTTGACATGGGTCAGATATTCTTAAATCTTGAGGTACCCAAGAGTTAGTTTCTTACCATGCCATAACTCACATGGTGTGGTAAGAAGGATTTAGATGGAATCTGATTCAAAAGATGAATCGTAGAAAGTAATGCATGTCCTCAGAGAAAAACAAAAAGGTTTGTGAAGCTCATCATGGACTGGACCATATCTAATAGGATCTAATTTCTCTTTTTAGATACTCCGTTAAGCTGAGGCATCTCTGGAAGTGTCCATTGTGAGACTATGCCATTATCCTTGAGAAGGCTCGAAATTCTCTACTAAGGTATTACCCTTCTCGATCTGATCGAAGAACTTTTATGAATTTTTTTGTTTGCCGACTTCAAGTCTAAACTCTATGAACTTTTCAAAGATTTTAGACTTACAGTGTATCAAATACATAAATCCATATCATGAATAATCATCGATAAAAGTTATGAAGTAGACATAGCCACTCCTGGCTTATACATCGAATGGACCACGTATATTAGTGTGTACCAGGGCTAATATCTCATTGGCCCTTTTTTTTTGTCCCATAAAAGGTAGCTTAGTCATTGTTTCTTGAAGATATGATTTATAAATCGGATAAGGCTCGAAAGTCAATGGTTCGAGAAGACCATCTTTCTTCAGTTTGTTAAGTCTGTCCTCTCTTATATGGTCTAGCCTAAGGTGCCACAGATATTTTTGGCTAACCCTATCTTTAAGTCTCTTAGACCCTATGGCATCACAGTTTGCTCATTAATATTGACACTTACATCCATATGCAAATGATAAAGACCGTCAATCAAGAAAGCACATGTAACAACTTTATTTTCAAAATAAATTGAACACATATCTTTATTGAAATAAAAATTATAATTATCCTATGTCAGCACAGATATGAAAATTAAATTTCTACTGGTTATAGATACATAATAGTAGCCTTTCAAAATTAAACTAATTCCTAATGGTAATCACAGAGGATAGGTCCCAATGGCCACAGCAGCAATCCTTGCTTCATTGTCAATCTGGATAGTGATCTTGTCTTTCCTCAGCCCTCTCACTTCTTCAAAATCCTACATAGAAGTGCACAAATAAGCACTTGAATTAGAATCTAGAATCCAATGAGAAAAAGAAGAAACTATTAGTTTAGTTTCAATAACGAGCATATCAAACATACCTTCAGAAGGTGCATCTTTCTTCCTACTTTTGACATCGTTAGATAAGCCGGATAGTTCCTTCTCTAGTGCCCTTCGACGTTGCAATGAAAAAACTTTGCCTTACTGTCAGTGTTCTTCAGAACCTGCTTCTTTGCCTTGGCCTCGTTCTTTTGCTTCTTCACAGGCTTCTTCTTCTTCTTAAAAAAAGACTTTCTCTTAAAGGAAGCCTGTTCCACAGTTAAAACTGTACTCCTTAAACTTTTCAAGGTTCCCTTTGCTGTTATCAGTATGTTCAGTAATTTAAGAAAGTACTATCAATTTTATTCATATAATAGTTCATGATGAACTGTCCATATGAATTAGGAAGAGACTGGAGGATCAGATCTACCTGCAATTCTTTGTCCATATTCATCCCGAGCTTCTGAAGCTCCTCGATGTCTTTGATTATTATCAAACAATGATCATTGATGGACTGCCCATCATGCATTTTCACTTTGAATAGTCTCTGGGAGATCTCAAAGCGAGCTGTGCGACTCTGCTCATCGTACACTCTTGCAGGTTAGTCAGCATCTCTTTGACAGTCCTTATGTCTTCATGCTGTCGCCGAAGATCATTGGATATGGATGCTAAAATATAATACTTCACCTTATTATCTTCATCCATTCACTTCTCAAGTGTGGCTTGTTGATCAAGAGATAGACAAGTTGGTAACACAGGCATATCTTGGTCAAGAACATGGGTAAGTTTTTTGAAACTGAGAACGATTCTCAAATTCTGGAGTCAGTCTTTGTAGTTTATACTAGTCAATCTATTGGTATCGAGGATACGAGCTAAGAGGTTGGAACTCAACATGATTATCTACAGAGAAAACAGTTTCTAGTTAGATATTTATACTTATAAAATATTTATTCTAAAAATTTTAAAAATAAATAAGACTCCCACTATTTCCTCGAATCTCTCACACTTTTCGGATGGAGAAACGACAATCTATACACGATCGATTTTAAGTGGATACTGCGATCCATTAATCTATATACACTTCACCTAATAGTTATTGGTGAGCATAGACCAATGAGTGGACAACACTTTATCCATTACTTTACTAAGCAAGATGCAGTGGGCTTGGTCTCTATGTCCTGTGATATCATCTAACAATTATTGATACATTTCTTAGTTAAGTTAGACCCATCGATCATCAGCGAATGCAAAGCCATCATTGGGGCCCTCACCTAGTAGTTATTGGGCCCAACCCTATCTCTATCCTGAGACATCAAATGTCAATAAAGTGATTGTACCTTCTCAATACAACCGAATCACTGTAACCAGTCGAGAACAATCAACATCAAGAAGGCACCCGCATCTCTACAATCATGAAAGACCTTTAGACTTAATATTTAGTAAGAAGATTTAGGTTTAGATCTCTTCTAAATTAGTAGATATAACATTCAACTGATCAAATTCAGATCAGTACATTAACATGTCTAACCAATCAAGTTGGCATGGGTGAACTCGGGTCAATAAGTAACCTAGCATGAAACTGAATCTCCCAAAATAGATATGTAAGTTAAGATGAGTGGGGTCTCCCCATTGCTTTCCTTAGATATCAATCAAATTGATCAGGTTAGACAATGAAATCAATTAAATAACCACCATCTAGATACTTGTCTTAGATACCAAATTGGTCGATTAGAATCAATCAGGTTAATTTATTGAAACGGATCCGAACCACTAAGCCAAATTTGATCTTGAGTCAATTAATTCACATCAAAATATAAATTGATATGACCAACAACAACTAAACTCGACTTTGAGTCCCTTTGACCTAATCCTAATCAACCATTGATCAGGTTCAATCAACTGCTCAAAATCGACAATGCATTCTAGCCTGATCTAATCAATTGACTCTAATTGTAGTTTGATCATTAGACCTAATTTGTTCAACCCATACCCACATGCAATAACATAATTTTTAGATTCTAAAAATAATTTTTAGATTATATTACATTGCATGCATTAGTGGCTTATGATCTTGAAATAGTTTTAGATCTAAACCTAATATCATATATCATATATATGCAATTTTAGATCTCAACTAAAACATATATCACATATACATCAAATTTAGATCTAAAACTATATATATATATATATATATATATTAAATATATATATAATCAGATCTAAAATAATAATTAAAATATATTAAAAATATTTTTAAAAAATTTGGTTCATATCAAACTAGGATAATCTTTTCAATATAGGGGGTAAACCTATATCAAGACAACCTTATATCAATCCGATGTGAATATTTAATCATTCTAATTTTAGATCTAAATATAAAAAAAATATATCATATATGTCAATTTTCAAATCTAAAAGATTGATTTAATCATTTTAGAAACAGTTCTCAAAATCGATCAATCCTGTGCTAGGACAATCTTTTCAATATAGAGGATAAATCCAATACCAGGACAACCTTGTACCAGCATAAGATCAATTTTAAATCAACAAAACTTTCAGATCTAAGATAAAAATCAGATTATATATGTCTTTAAAAATTAGTGGCTCTAATACCACTGTTAGAAAATTAGGAAAGATGCATGGATAGATTTCAAAAATCTTTTTCAAGAATAGCAGAAAAACAAATCGAGTTAAACCCTTTAATCCCACATGTATTAGATCTCATCTAATCCTATCCAAGCTTAGGAATAAAAATATGTATATAATCTAAAAATAAAAATAAAGGTGAGATCAAATCTCAATATCTTTGCGTAGGTTGAAATTCACCACTATCGATGATCTTAGATTCGAAGATCCTTGAGCCGCACACGGTCCGACCTCTACAGGTATCCACCGAGATCAACTTTGAATCCTTCTTCTCATAGTAGATCCTTCTTCTCCACATAGGATCTTTGCCTCTTTGAACCTTGATCAATAATTGATCTTGACTGCAATTTCAATTCTTGAAATGCAGCTTTTTCTCCTTATTCCTTGCTATAGAAGAAACCCTTCTCAACTTTGACATGCGAAAGATGGACACCCAACCCTTGGGCATGAGAAAGAGAAGAGAGAGAGAGGGTGAGGCATGGAGAGGAGAGAGGAGAGTTTTGATTTCTCAAAATTCAATTATAATGAAATCCTAGGAGATCATCTCCTTAAATAGGCTTTTTTTGATTTCAAATCGTTATCCAATCAGGCTAAAAAGGTTAGATCTTATCTCATAAGATCTCTTACCTTTTAGTCTAATTTTTTTTTAAGAAAATCAGACCTAATTGGAAAGGCCAACTCCTTTTTTGGTAAGCAGATGGGATGCCCCACTCAAAATAGGTAGATTGAGTGGGTGCCCCCTATCAAAAGGGGCAAGTAGTAGGGGCGCCAACCCTTAGGGCCCCTTCTAGGATTTTTTGATACAAGAGAGGGGGCGTGGCCCCTCTCTCTCTCCTTCCACACCAAGTCAGTGTTGGAAATTATGTCCTAAAATCAATCATGTGACGATTGAGTTTCTCTTAATATATGAGTTATTGATTAATGAATAAAAGTTATTCTGATATTTTTTTATCATAAAGTTACATCTTCTTTAAACTTTTATGTTGTAATGAAGTCCTTAGAACTATGTTAGTGAACGATAAAGAAAAGATTTATCATATAGTTCTTAAATATGTTCGTGATCAAATGATACGTCATTATAGGATGATGATGTTTATTGAGTGGAGGTCGTTGTTTGCCATATGGATTGGTTGTCCTCTTCACCAAGAAGTGTGATGATACTGATATGGCATACAGGTGAGACATAAGAGTACATCATCACTGAACAAATGACTCACCTGCTGAGTATTCTGCTGTCAAAAATTGCTCATGAAGCATATGGGTATAAGTATCTTTCAGATCTGAGATCACCATAGTGACTCGCAAGTAACTCATTGTGCTTTGGTGCCAGACTATTTGAATTTCTAATACAGTGATGGAAGGCTAGTGGATACAGTCAAGTACCTGTAAAGTCTGTGTGTGGATCAAGATGGGATTGATCCCTCCAAATTATTGAAGTTGATGGATCACTATATTTCAATTTAATAAAATTATGACCAAGATAATCTATGAGATGGATTTGAAAGATTGAAATACAATGTGGATGAAGCAATCTCGGTGGATAGTTAACCTAAAGACCATTCTAGAGCATCCAGGGTCAAAAAGATGAATTATACAGTAACCATGTGCATAGATTCTGAAATATTCTTTTGTAATAATTCAACTATCTGAAAATCTAGAATCATTGCTAGATGGTATCTCGATAAGTGCAGGAATCGATTCCTGTGCTACTGACTTAGTGTTTGAACCTATGAAGTTACGTACATAAGTCAACACCGTAGAAAAGTATTAGTCTATGTTTACATGTCTAATTTAAAAGTACTTGATTTGATTTAACATATAAGCTAACTTGATTGAGAATCAAATTATGGGTCAAACGAGATTGAAGAGTTAATTCTATCTGGCTAACACTACATATGAGGTTCAAGTTCAATCTCGGGGATAAATAATTTTTGATTTATGATCTATGGAGTATATGAGAGATTGAATTTAAATACTAATTAATTTTAAATTAGATCTAAATTAATTAGACTTAATTAGATTTAAATTCAAAGTTAGACTTGGTATAAAAATTTTAAAGAGTTTGGGATTGACAGTCTTTCGAAATTATTTTGAACCAGCTTTGAATTGGATTCGAATCAGATCCGTTTTGGATAAGATATTAGAAATTCTACTTACGCTAAGATTTTTCTCTCTCTTGGGCTAACCAGCACCTGGTGGTGCTAATTGTGGGCATCCCATATGGGTGTGAGAATGGGTGCATTGTGAGCGCCTTGTGTGGTTCTAATTCTATCTTATGTAGGAATCTTTTTTTATGAGTATTGGATTGATTCAAAATATTTTTAAATTAGAAGTTTTATACTTATTAGGTCATAAGAATCATCTATAAATAGAGAGGATCTCTACCTATGGATGCATAAAAAATAAATCAGATTGAGAGAAGAGAGAAAGAGAGAGAGAGGAGTGAGAAGAGAAAGCTCCTTCCTTCCTTGGCATCTCCCCATCATTGCCGTCCATCCTCTCTCTTATCGTGGGCCCATCTTGGGCCTCCCCCTTGCTGGTGTGAGGTGTCACACCAGCACCTCTCCTTACTCATTTGGTTGGGTTGCGAAGGTGATTTGATCAGAGTTCATCCTACTTTCTTACATTGTCTGGCGTGCATGCGAAGCAGAGGGTCGCACTTTTAGACCTCCGTGAAAGTTGATTTCAGATTTTTAAAGATTTGATCTCTATTTCTATTACTATTCAATAAGGATTTGATCCTTATTCATGTAGATTAATAAAAAATTTTAGATATAACCTGAGCTATCCAAAGAGAAACAGTTTTTCTTCCTTTCAATTGGTATCAGAATAGGTCTTTGATACATGCATGCATAACTAAATTTTTTTAGATTATTTATATATTATATGTAATTAAAATTTTATATTAAATATTAAATCTGATTTAAATCTATTTAAATAAAATTTTTGATCTGATTTTGATTGGATTAGATGATCTTAATCAATGGTTGATTAAGGTTGTTATAAGTTTGTTATAATAGAATTTTGGTGTTGCTGAATTTTTGTTGGAATAACAACATGAATTAAAATTTATTTTAAATTTATTTTAAAAAAATTTAATATTATTATTTTTATTAAGAAGTGAAACTTATTTCAGATCAGAATTAGATCCGTTTTGATGGATATTTAGATCGAACACTAACGAAATTCAACACTATACCAAAATAGATTTAACTAGAAATTTAATCTTTATGCATCATGTTTGCATCTAATTAATTTTTTATATGATATCAAATCTAAAATTGATATTTTATAATTAGTGTAAGATGTGTTTCAAATCTGATATGACATATATGATGCATCAAATCTAATTACATTAGATGAAGAACATGATTGATAAGATCAAGGACATGTTCATGACATAAATTATTTTGTCAAAATTGTATATTGATGTGATTATATATGAAATTAGATTTCAATCTTAATAGTCTAGTACTCAGATTGATGAGATCATCAGACTATCCGATCATAAGAGATCAAAGAGATTAATCTCTTTTTTGTCTATTCGATGGATTCTCTTATGATGTGTAGGGGTATCATTGTGATCCGATTTTATGAAGAAAAAAAGCAAACATATTTTATAAATTATTTTGATCATAAATATATTTAAATTAGATCTAAGATAATTTATAATTTATTATAATAAAATAAAATTTAGATATAAAATTATTTTAAATCTGAATAACATGCTACATAAGATGTAATCGGTATTGATCTAAAAATCATCATGATACATAAGATGTATGTATGAAGTTTAGATCATACCTATGTATGTTTAATTATTAAATATATTATAAAAATTTATTTTTATGAATTGACATATATGGTATGCTTCATCTGAAATCCTGGTAGAATAGTTCTACAGACTGAAATACATGTTTCACATACTTAATTTTGAATTAAGTTTGAATGATTAAGATTTGAGAATTAAAGATCATTAAGACACCACATAAATTGATAGACAAATTGTTAGCTTGAGTCAGACCCTTCTAATGGGTTAGACTTAGGATAAGAAATACATATAGACCAAATAGAGAAATTGATTAAATCTAATCAAGTATTGAATTAGATTAGGTCAGAATTTCTCTAGATCAATCTCAATAGTTGAAGTTTGATCAAGTCCATATTTTTGACCTTAATAAATGGACCATGATCATTGCTTTGTGGTTGAGTCCGAATCTTTTAGTAGACCAAATCAAAACTAGTTAACCAGTTGGTATCTAAGGTAAGTTTGATATATTTGATTAAGTGATTTTTAATTGGGAGCTACTTACCTAGATACGTCTACGATGAGTTAATGGCACATCCCTCCCACTTATCTCACTTATCTGGCCAACATGGTAGATTGTATTTTGATTAGGTCACTAGTCAATTCATGCAGACTCATGCCATTAAAGTTAATCAGTGTAACTAATTTAGGTGTCTTTAAACCAGCTTGTGTTTAATCCTCTACATGACTTGATGAAGTAATGGAAGGATTTACAGCTTATAGATCAACTTCTTCTCTTATTCTCGATCAATGAAATCAAATTCTCTAAATTATCAGGCTCATAAAATGATAGAGTTATGAGATAAGTTGGTCATAGCCTCCCATTAAGATGCATGATAATGAGTCCAATATTCCAAATAGGCTTTGGAGGTGCCACATGCTTGGTGTCTATTACGTATTGGAATTATTGTTCATCATATGACCATCATGATGTACCTTTAAATCAATGTTCAGGTTGGTCGAGCCACACTCAAGTCTAGACATCCATTTGTTGGATGTACTTGGTGTTGTCATGTTAATGTTTGGATCTAATCAGGATTTTCAATAGAGGTACCACACACCTGCTGAAGAGATGTCTGGAGCAAAATCTAATTGCTAGAAATTATTTGAAAAAATAATTGATTATGAACCTATCCATGGATGCACTAGAGTTGGCCGAGCCACACTCAGATCCGATTGTAGTCTGTGTGGATTCTAGTATCCGCTAAAGAATTAATATAATTCTTCGAGTTCGAGGTAGAAGCTACCAATTCATAAAAATAGTGGGAGAACCTTCAGACTAAAGTTCATATTTTTTAGATTAAAAAGTAATTCATATACTGATAGATTTATATTTTTTCTTTCAGTTATGGCCAACACACTATTTCTCCATATGCTATTGTATAGCGACAAGCTCAGTGGACCTAACTTCGATAGTTGGTCTCGAAAGTTGAAGATCGTCTTGAAGCACGAAAAAATTTTGTACATCCTTACGAATGAGACACCTGAAGAATCTGCAGCCAACGCTCCTCGAGCCACAAGAGACACTTACATGAAGTGGCTCAATGATCGAATGACTGTGTGTCGTGTGATGAGGGCAGCTATGAATGATGAGCTTAACCGTAAGTTTAAGGATGTGCAGCCTGATGAGATCACTCAAATGTTGAATTAGTCCTTCAATACCCCCAAATATACGAAGAGACACACAACCTCTTATGCAGCGTTCAATGCCCGTATGCGAGAAGGAGCTTCAATCACCGATCATGTACTGTACATGATTGAGTAGATTGAACGTCTTAGCAAATTTGGCTTTCCATTGTATGAATAGTTAGGCAACGATGTAATCCTCAATTTGCTACCGAAATCCTACCTACCCTTTCTCAATCATTATAGAATGATGAAGCCCACAGTGAACTACCATAGTTTGCTAGGATTACTGCAGACTTTTGAGAAGGACCACCAGCTTCAGAAAGAGCTGATGAATTTACTAGAAGGTTCATCTGCAGGTCGTCAATCCTTTAGGAGAAGAAAGAAGAAAAAAGTATAGAAATCCCATGCCACCGATCCTAAATAGAACAAATCATCAAAAGTTGATAAGAACCGACAGAATGCTTCTTCTGTAAGAAGCTGGGTCATTGAAAAAGAAATTGTCTTACTTACATAGCTACCCTTGACCCAAACAGGCCAAAGAACAAGAGAAAGAAGCAAACAGTTACTTCACAAAGTACTTATATGTAACTTCTCATAATTTCTTTATTTGTGATATACTATCTGAGTATTAGATACCGAAAGTCTGATTAATATATATAATTCATTACAAAAACTGTAGATAAGTAGGAAGTTTCAGGAGGACGAGCGGTTCCTTAACGTTAGAGATGGAAGTCTTATTCCAGTTCTGACTTTGAAAAATTTACAGCTTGTCCTCGAGTCTAGTATTGTCATATTAGATGATTGTCATTATCGTCTCTCTTTTTTTATGATTGTCATCTCTATAGGCCTTTTGGCCAAACTTGATTTCAAGTTTATAATAAAAGATAATTTTTGTGATATCATTATGAAACTGTAATTATGTATGGATAATTAAAACGTGACATATACATAATATCACGGCCTGTTGGTGTAATGTACATAGCCAGTAAACGCCCTAAATTAGATAGTATCAGTGAATCCTATCTTTGGCATTGTAGCTTGGTCATGTAAATAAGAGTAGGATTGACAGGTGATCAAGGAACATATCCTTGAAATAGATGATTATGAATCATTACCTACCTGTGAATCCTATCTACTTGGTAAGATGACTAAGTCACCTTTTAAGGGAAAAGATGAAAGAGCCAGTGATGTCCTAAGTCTAATACATACTGATATATGCAGACCTATGAACATTAATGCCAGAAAAGTAGAGAATCATTATGTTTACAGACGACCTATCTACTACTTCATTATGTTTACAGACGATCTATCGAGGTATGGGTATGTCTATCTTATGAAGCATAAGTCAGAATCATTTGAAATGTTCAAACGATTATGTACTAAAGTAGAGAAATAGACTGAGAAGAGTATTAAAATCCTTCGGTTAGACTGAGGAGGTGAATACCTCACTAGTGACTTCCTGACATATCTAGAAGAGAATGGGATTCTCTCATAGTAGAACTCTTCTGGAACACCACAACATAATGGGGTGTCTAAAAGAAGGAATCAAACCTCGTTAGAAATGGTCCGATCCATGATGGGCTTTGCGAATCTGTCAATCTTCTTTTGGAGATATGCTCTAGAAACTACCTGCTATATTTTGAATAAAGTGCCGAGCAAGTCTGTCGATAAAACTCCATATGAGATATGAAATGGGAGTAAGCTGGTGCTCTCACATCTTAGGGTCTGAGAGTATCCAGCTTATGTCAAGTATTTAAAGATAGATAAGCTTGGACCTAAGTTTGATAAATATTTGTTCGTAGAGTGTCTAAAGAAAACTAAAGGGTACTACTTCTACGTCACTGCAGAGCAAAAAGGTGTTTGTCAGTAGCAAAGTAATCTTTTTGAAAAAGGAGTTCTTTAGTGAAGGAGCTAATGCCTGTGAAATTAAACTTAATGAAGTTCAAGAGGTGGAAAGACCGACACACATAGAATTGGATTTGATTGGAGAATTGAATCCAGAGCTAGTAGAGGCACTACTAAGGAAATTCGATAGACTATCGTGTCAGCCAGACAGATACTATGGTTTCTTGACCTAGGACGGTAATACCATCGAACTTGATGAAAATGATGAGGATCCGATCACCTATATAGAAGCCATACAAAGATCCGACTCTCAAAAATAGCTTGAGGCCATAAAGTCTAAGATGGAGTCTATGGAGATCAATGGTGTATGGACACTAGTTGATTCATCCGAAGGGATAAAATCTATAGGATATAAATAGATTTTCAAGAAGAAAAGAGAAGCAGATAGAAAGGTAGAGATCTATAAAATCCATCTTATTGCCAAGGGTTACCGTCAGTGTTATGGTATTGACTTTGACGAGACGTTCTCTCCTGTGGCAATGCTCAAGTCCATCCGAATTATGCTTGCTATCACCGCACATTTAGATTATGAGATCTGGTAAATGGATGTCAAAACTATTTTTCTTAATAGAGAGCTGGAAGAAGAGGTGTATATGATATAACCTAATGGATTAACATCCACAGATGAGTCAAAAGTGTGCAAGCTGAATAAATCTATTTATGGACTTAAGCAAGCATCAAGGAGTTGGAACATGTATTTTGATAAGGTGATCAAAATGTATGGCTTCGTTAGGAATGGAGAAAAGCCTTGCATCTATAAGTGGGCTATCGATTCTATTGTCATCTTTCTTATGCTGTATGTGGATGACATACTGTTACTAAGAAATGATATTCTGACTTTGTAGAGTATGAAGCTATGGTTATCATCACAGTTCTCCATGAAAGACTTGGGAGAAATATCCTACATCCTAGGGATGAAGATTTATAGGGATAGATCTAGAAAGTTACTTGGATTATCTCAATTCATGTTCATCGATACCGTGTTGAAGAGGTTCAACATGGATAATTCTAAGAGAGGCTATTCTCTGATAGGCTATGGAATTACTCTTTCCAAGAAGAATTGTCTGACAATTCTTGAGGAAAGAGAATGTATGAGTAGAATAGCATATGCTTCGACGGTGGCATCTATCATATATGCTATGACATGTATGAGATCGGATGTAGTCTATTCACTGAGGTAGTGAGTAGGTATCAGTCTGATCCGACTGAGAAGCATTGAAAGATTGTGAAAGTAATTCTTAAGTATTTGAGAAATACTAAAGACCAATAGCTTATCTATGGAGACACTAACCTGAAACTTGTGGGATATACTGATTCTAATTTTCAGTCAGATTGTAATGATAGCAGAAGTATGTCGGGCTACGTATTTATTTTGAATAAAGAAGCTATTTGTTGGAAGAGTTTCAAACAACATACTGTGGCTGATTCTGTATGTGAAGTAGAATACAATACTGCATCGGATGCTACAAAATATATTCTGCACCGCTATCACCTGGTGCGAGAGATCTGAACCAAGATGACGTCGAGCTTCAGAAAATCGACAGAAAGAATAACTTAGACCTCTTCACTAAAGTTCTCGAAATCAAAGAGTTTGATGACTTCAAATGAAAGATGGATATAAGATACTGCCCCGATTGGCTTTAGTCCAAGTGGGAGTTGTTAAGAATTGTGTCTTACAATCAATTGTGTGACGATTGAATTTTTCTTTGTATATGAGTTATTGATTAATGAATAAAAATTATTCTAATATTTTTTCATCATAAAGTTACATCTTTCTTGAACTCTTATGTTGTGATGAAGTCCTTAGAATTATGTTAGTGAACGATAAAGAGAAGATTTATCATATAGTTCTTAAATATGTTCGAGATCAAATGATACGTCATTACAGGATGATGACGTTTATCGAGTGAAGGTCGTTATGTGCCATATGGATTGGATGTTCTCTTAACCAAAGAGTGTGATGATATAGATATGGCATACAGGTAAGATATAGGAGTACATCATCACTGAACAAGTGACTCACCTATTGAGCATTCTACTGTCAATAACTGCTCGTGAAGTATATGAATATAAGTATCATTCAGAACTGAGATCACCATAGTGACTTACAAGCAACTCACTATGCTTTTATGCCGGACTATCTGGATTTCGAATGTAGTGACGGAAGACTACTGGGTATAGTTAAGTACTTGCAAAGTTTGTGTATGGATCAAGATGGGATTGATCCCTCCGGATTATTGGAGTTGATGTATCACTATATTTTAATTTCGTAAAATCTTGATCAGGATAATCTATGAGATGGATTTGAAAGGTTGAAATACAATATGGATGAAGCGATCTCGATGGATAGTTAACCTGAGACCATCTTAGAGCATCTAGGGTCAAAAAGATGAATTATGCGGTAACCATGTGCATAGGTTCTAGAATATTCCTTTGTGATAATTCGACCTGTCTAGATGTTGAAAATCATTGCTAGATGGTATTTCGATTAGTGCAAGAATCAGTTTCGATGCTATCGGCTTAGTGTTTGAACCTATGGAGTCACGCACACAAGTCAGACACCATAGGAAAGTATTGGTCTATGTTTATGTATCCAATTTGAAAGTACTTGACTTGATTGAATATACAAGCTAACTTGATTGAGAATTAAGTTATGGGTTAAATAAAATTGAAGAGTTAACTATGTCTGGCTAGCACTATATATGAGATTTAGATTCAATCTTGGGGATAAACAGTTTTTGATCTATAATTCATAGAGCATGTTGGTGCAAAAATCCATCGGCGTCGGAGAAGCTGGAGTCGAGAGAGTCGCGGTCGCCGTCGGGACCTGCAAAGAAAGTCTAAACCAGAGTTGGGGGTGCTCCGGCAAGACCTTCCGATGCTCAAGTCAGTTCTCTGCCTCAACAAGAATGGAGTGCTCGAATAGAAATTTTAGCAGAGTTTTGAGATAGAGATTAGAGCTTAGAGAATAACGTATCTGGGGGTCCCCTTTTTATAGGCGGAGGGCATAACAGATTGACAGCAACATCTATAACCGTCTGGTAGTGGGCCGTTCGAGACCATGAGGAGTTTGTTATGGAGAGTAGTGGAGTGGAGTCGTGGCCATCATAACAAGCACAAAAGGGCAACAAAAAAAAAGGGATAAGCATGGAGGAAGTTGACGTATGAGAGGAGGGAAGAGTTCTTATGAAGAGGGACTCTTTCAAAAAAAAATGAATCTAAACCACTTTTCATTATAAACCATATTACTTTCCATATTGAACCAAATCAAATCTAATCCAAATCTCTAGAATAAGTGGTGTGAGATTACTTTCCTTAGATATGGATATCATATAAAAAATATCTAAAAATTAATTAGTGGGCATGGGCTTTTTTAATTGGTGCAAGATAAGAGATGGAATCCTAATCTAACTAGGATTCTTATGTAGACTAGGTCAAGCTCTTTGAACCCAATCTAAATTAATTGCAACCTAATTAATGATGATCCTAGTCCAACTAGGAGTTCAATTAAATTAGATTAAATCATATTTATTTCTGATTTAAATTCTAACTTAATTAGGAATTAGGTGCATACAAGTCCTAGTCGAACAGGGACTTGTTCTCCCTTGCAATTGGCTTGTCCAATAAATCAATTAGACTTAATCCAATTAAATCCAAACTAATTCTAATTGAATCAAATTCAGTTACACTTGATCTCAACCCAATTGCTCAATCAGATTGAGCCAATTAGCAATCCAATTGCTAATCGATCCTCCTGCAACACTTACATTAGGTCAAACATCAATCACATTGATCGTTTAACCTTAGAATGATTCTCAATCATCGATTAACCATCTGATTAGATTACAATCTCTTATGTGTATGATCCTATAAGTTCAAACCTAAATCGATAGCACAGAAACCAATTTGTGTACCAGTCGAAGTAACCATCTAGCAATGGTTCCCGATGTCCAGATAGGTCGAATGTATGCAAAGCAACATTCTAAGAACCCTGACCCATGGTTACTGTATAATTTATCTTTTTGACCAATAATGCTTAAGACGACTTTGAGTATGCTGTCAACACTCATATAAGTCATCTCTATTGTGTCTCAAAATTTTGCAAATCTCATGACTCCTCACGAGGATTACCCAGGCCTAGATTTTGCTAAATTGAAATACAGCGAGACATTCTCTTCCTGAAGTTAATCAGGAGTGGTCAATCTCATCTTGACTCACACACTGACTTCACAAGTACTTGACTGTACCCAAAAATCTTTCGAACCTATATTAAAAATACAGACAGTCCGTTACCAAAGCACAGTGAGTTGCTTGCAAGTCACCGTGGTGATCTCAGGTCGGAGGGACACTTATACCCATTGGCCTTAGCAAACTACTCTTGACAATAGAGTGTTACATTGGTCACGTTCAATGTAGATGTACTCCTACATCTCACTTGGATGCCATATCAGTGTCTCCACACCACTTGGTTATGAGAACAACCAACATATATGGCATACAGCGACCTACACTTGATAAGTTATCGTCCTTATTAATAACTTATCATTTGATCGTGAACAATTTAAGAACCATCTGATAAATCCTCCTTTATCGATTGATTGTGGTTCTAAGGACTTCAGCATAATTTAGGAGTTCATTTAAGGAAGATAGAACTTTTATGATGAACCTGCCAAATAACTATTATTATTAGATAATTCATATACTAATTCCAATCATCTACCACTTAGATGATTGGCTTTAGGACATATTTTTCAACAAAACATACAGTACAAGGATGATGACTATAGAATTGTTAGCCCACTTGTAGATGCAAAGTTCTTCTCCATTCCTAACGAAGCCATATGTTTTGATCATCTTATCAAAATGAATGTTCTAACTCCTAGATGTTTGCTTCAGTCCATAGATGGACCTATTTAGCTCGCATACTTTAGATTCATCTAAGAATGTGAACCCTTCAGGCTGTATCATATACTCTTCTTCTTCCAGCTCCCCATTAAGAAAAGCAATTTTGACATCTATTTGTCAGATCTCAAAATCTAAGTGTGCCGCTACCGCAAGCATGATTTGGATGGACTTGAGTATTGCCACAGGAGAGAACATCTTGTCATAATCAATACCATAATGCTGACGGTATTTCTTGACAACTATATGGACTTTATAGTTCTCCACCTTTTCGTCTGCTCCTCTTTTTCTTTTAAAAATCTATTTACACCTTATAGGTTTCATCCCTTTGGGTGGATCAACCAGTGTCCATACACCATTGATCTCCATGTTAGAAAACTGGGTAGGATGCATGCATAGATTTCAAAAATCTTTTGAATAGCAGCAGAAACGAATTGGGTTAAACCCTTTAACCCCACATACATTAGATTTTATCTAATTTTAATCGAGCCCAAGAATAAAGATATACATATAATTTGAAAATTAAAATAAAGAAAAGATCAAATCTCAATACCTTTGCACGGGTTGAAATACACCGCTACTGATGATCCTAGATCTGAAGGTCTTTGAACCGCACACGTATCCGACCTCTACAGATATCCACCGGGATCAATTTTGAATCTTTTTTCTCATGGTAGATCTTTCTTCTCCAAATAAGATCTTAGCCTTTTTGAACCTTGATCAATAGTTAATCTTGACTGTAACCTCAACCCTTGAACTATAATTCTTTTCTCCTCATTCCTTGCTGCAGGAGAGATACCTCTTAACTCAGACATGTGGGATGATGGACGTCCAACCCTTGGGTGTGGAAAGAGAGGAGGGAGAGAGATTGAGGTGTGGAGAGGAGGGAGTGATCTAAATTTAATCAATAAATTTCAATAACTATCAAACCCTAAAAGAGACCATCTCTTTATAGAGATCCTTTCTTGATTCCAAATCAAGAACCAATCAATCTAAAAAGACTAGTCCTTATTTTATAAGGATTTCTATCTTTTTAATCGGATTATTTTTTAAAAAAATCAGACTTAATTGATATAGGCTTCACCTCCTTTGGCAAGTAGATGGGGCACCCCTCAACAAATAAGGCAAACTGGGTGGGCGCTCCTTAACTAAAGAGGCAAGTAGTTAGGGTGCCAACCCTTGACACCCCTTCTAGGGCTTTTGACACAACAGAGGGGGTGTGGCCCCTCTCTTTCTCCCATTCCATGTCAAGGCAAGAGAGGGGATGGCCCCTCTCTCTTCTTCACGCCACTCCAAGGGGTTGGCACCCCTTAGACCTGCCAAAAGGGAGGCTTGCGTCTCCTCACTTTTTTCCAATAATTACACGCTTCAAAAAAAAATAACAAGGAAGAAAATAGATTAGTTAGCCAACTCATTGACTTAATCCAATCTTTTTGGGCCTATAAATAGGTGCCCTATTAAATCCAAATCAAAATAAATTTAGATTAGGTTCAAGGCAATGGATTTGATCCAATCCTTATCTAATAAGAAATCATAATCCAGAGAAGAATTAGATTTAATCATATGCTAGTATGGTTCTCATAAACCTAATAGAATTTCCTTAAATCTTAATCCAATTAGAATTTCATAAGCCCAATTGGTTAATTCAATATTAAATTCCTTAATGTGTGACTCCATAGGTTCCCTTCTATCTGGTAGTGAGATATATTGTGATCTCCATCATAATATCATTGAAACTCTTTTTGATGAGTTGGAACAATTTCAGCTGTACTCTTCGAGGGCCATCGATCATCAAGACGATGCCTGATAAGTCTCACAATCCACCAGTGACACCTAGCAGTATGTGACAACCCAGCAGAATGAAAGTATAAATTTCTAAGTACAGTTATCGTATGATTCAATTTTTCTATCATTAGTTCCGACTTGACGGAGGTCATGAAAAACTTGTCATATCCCATCGTCAGTCATATGCTAGATTGACTTGACTCAAATTCATTTGTGAATCTCATAGAAACTCTTTTTCAATATTTACATTTGCTTTGGCCAAAGACTTTCTGAATTTAGTCTCACAAGTCGCATAGGACTTCTCCTTTTCTACCAAGATCAATAGATTCTTTCTAGATGCATCTTACTCCAAATAACGAACTTGAACCTACTATAGCCAACATACACAGAAAAAGCTCGAATGGCTAGGGACCAAGGAAACATGCAGACAAACTCAGTAGCCTCGTTACAAATAGCCATGATACCGCAGGTCAAAGAACCACTCATACTACTATAGATCAAGTCAACTACTGATGAATAAGTAGACATCCAAGTGATTTCTCATATTGATTATTCTCAGTATAAATTATTTTCTAACAACCACCCACACCCTCCCCCAGCGTCTCTAAACTATAGACCCGAGACTCATCTGCCCACAAGAAAGGTGAACCGTGCACCAATCTCAAATGGATTGATCACTGTCCTGCATAACGATTGTTGGGTATAAAATCCCCCCCAGTCGAAGTTCGTGTCAGGAGTGACCACTCAAGGATTCTACCGGCGTCCGACCTTCGGTGACTTCTCTCCTACAGCCGAGTCTCCGCAGCATTCTCGAGTTCTGCCGATGGATAAACACCCATCAGCGTCGACCAGATTCTTCACGACAGACGGACTCCTACGGGAGCCGAACTTCACCGACTCTGACTGCAGGAAGACTTCGTCCGGACTCCTACGGGAGCCAGACTTCGCCGACTCCGACTGCAGGAAGACTTCGTCCGGACTCCTACGGGAGCCGGACTTCGTCCCCGACTTCAATTGCAGGTAGACTTTGTCCGGATTCCTACGGGAGCCGGACTTCGCCGACTCCGACTGCAGGAAGACTTCGTCCGGACTCCTACGGGAGCCGGACTTCGCCGACTCCGACTGCAGGAAGACTTCGTCCGAACTCCTACGGGAGCCGGACTTCGTCTCCGACTTCAATTGCAGGTTGACTTCACCCGAACTCCTACGGGAGCCGGACTTCGCCGACTCCGACTACAGGAAGACTTCGTCCGGCCTCCTACGGGAGCCGACTTCATCCCGACTTCAATTGCAGGTAGACTTCACCCGGACTCCTACGGGAGCCGGACTTTGCCGACTCCGACTGCAGGAAGACTTCGTCCGGACTCCTACAGGAGCTGGACTTCATCCCCGACTTCAATTGCAGGTAGACTTCGTCCGGATTCCTACAGGAGCCGGACTTCGCCGATTCCGACTGCAGGAAGACTTCGTCCGGACTCCTACGGGAGCCGGACTTCGTCCCCGACTTCAATTGCAAGTAGACTTCATCCGGATTCCTACGGGAGTCGGACTTCGCCGACTCCGACTGCAGGAAGACTTCGTCCGGACTCCTACGGGAGCCGAACTTCGCCGACTCCGACTGCAGGAAGACTTCGTCCGGATTCCTACGGGAGCCAGACTTCGCCGTCTCCGACTGCAGGAAGACTTCGTTCGGACTCCTATGGGAGCCGGACTTCACCGACTCCGACTGCAGGAAGACTTCGTCCAGACTCCTACGGGAGTCGGACTTCGTCTCCAACTTCAATTGCAGGTAGACTACATCCGGACTCCTACGGGAGCCAGACTTCATCCCCGACTCCGGCTACAGGAAGACTTTGTCCGAGCTCCTACGGGAGCCGGACTTCGTCCCCGACTTCAATTGCAGGTAGACTACGTCCGGACTCCTACGGGAGCCGGACTTCATCCCCGACTTCGACTGCAGGAAGACTTTGTCCGGACTCCTATGGGAGCCAGACTCCGTCCCCGACTCCGCTGCAGGAAGTCTTCGTCCGGACTCCTACGGAAACCGAACTTCGTCTATAGAAAGCCTCTGACTGGGCTCCTACCGTAGATGGTTCTCGTTAGTACTAACGCTCAAGGTACCCAACGGTAGACGGCCCGCCAGCAACATCCGAGCTCCTTTCAGATGGATAGCCACCTCTCTCCATCAGGCACTTCAATCGAGCTTCGGCCGACAGGCCTGGACTCCCTAACAGGCCACAGTAACGGCCATGACTCTGCTCCACCTCCTGCGATGGATTCTGGGCGACCCCACCACTCCCTGCAACAGGCTCCGTGCGGTGGGCCGTAGTAATGGCCACGACTCTGCTCCACTCCCTGCGGCGGACACTGCGTAGCTCCACCACTCCCTGCGAGTCGCGACAACGGACGCCGCTCCACTCTCCGCAACAGATTCCACGTGGCAAGCCATGGTGACAGCCACGACTCCACCCCATTACTCTTCATAATAAATTCCTCCTGGCCCCGTGCGGCCCACTACTAGGCGGTTACAAACAATCGCTATCAGTCTGTTGCCCCCTCCACCTATAAAAGGGGGACCCTAGATACGTTATTCTCTAAGCTCTAACTTCTATCCCAAAAACTCTGCTAAAATTTTCGTTCGAGTACTCCATTCTTGTTGAGGCAGAGAACTGACTTGAGCATCAGAGGATCTTGCCGGAGCAACCCCAACTCCGATTTAGACTTCTTTTGCAGGTCCCGACGGCGACTGCGACTCCCTCAACTCCAGCTTCTCCGACGCGGGTGGATTTTTGCACCAACAACGATCTTTTGGTCGAGAGTATTTAGAAACTAACCATTAATAATATATATCTCAAATTTCAATACTTTAAAATATACAAAATCATCTTTGTTAATTTCTAGGATAAATCATGGATACATAAATATGATTGAAAAAAGAAAGCCCTTTATTAATATAAAAATATTACAAGTACAAAATTAAGTCTTGAAATTATAAAATATGTCAGCCAATAATTAGCTTCTAAGGCACATATCTAACAAACTCCTACTTGATTTAGAGCCAATAGGTCATATACCTAAGACCTATCTTCTCAAGGTGAGCTTCGGTCTTCTACTGGCTGAGAGGCTTGGTCAGTAGATCTACCACGTTATGTATGGAGTCGACTCTCTACACCTTGATGAACTTCTTCTCAAGGTATTCGCGTATAATGTGAATCCGCCGCTCTATATGCTTGGACTTTTGGTGAGACCTGAGCTCCTTAGCAAAAGATATGGCACCATTGTTGTCGCAGTGTAGTGCAATAGCATCTCATCCAGCTCCGCAATGAACTTCTTGAACCAAAAAGCTTCCTTAGCAGCTTTAGAGGCAGCGATGTACTCGACTTTCATAAGCGAATCTACAATGATGAGCTACTTGAAACTCTTCCAGCTAACTGCACCACTATTACACAAGAAGATACACCCCGATGTAGACTTTCTATCATCGACATCAATCATGAAGTTGAATCGGTGTATCCCTCAACTTTCAGCTTCGATCTTCCACCAAAGACTAACAATAAATCTTTAGTCTTTCCAAGTACTTAAAGATATTTTCACAGTAATCCTAGATTCTTCACCTGAATTTGCCTGATATCTGCTTGTGACACTCATAGTAAGGGCTATATCAAGCCGTATACATAATATGGCATACATGAGGCTCCCTATTACTGAAGCATAAGGGATCTTACTCATAAGCCGGATCTCCTCAATGTGTCAGGACATCGTCTTGGAGAGATGAAAGCCATGTCTAAGGGGCAAAAGACTTCTCTCGGAGTTTTTCATGCTGAACCTCTTTAGTACCTCCTCTATGTACCATTTACTGTGAGAGTCCTATCATTCTCTTAGATCTATCCCTATAGATCTTTATACCAAGAATGTAAGAAGCTTCTCCTAGGTCTTTCACGATAAATTTTTTTGATAACCATATTTTGATCGATGTCAGTATGGGAATATCATTTTCAATCAGACGGATGTCATCTACGTACAATATGAGAAATGTGACAGCATTCCTACTAACCTTTTTGTACACACACGGCTCCTCTTCATTTTTGACAAAATCAAATATTTTGATCACATCATTAAAGTGAGTGTTTCAACTTCGAGATGCTTGCTTGAGTCCATATATCGATCTTTGCAGCTTGCAGACCTTGTGTCACTATCACTGGATTGAAATTCATATTGAAATTCAGGGTTTGGTGCATATATATGTGTTTCAAAATATTTATTTTCTAAACACTGTAGTAAAGAATAAGATTAAAACACTTTTAATCGAAATTTTGTATGCATAAAAATATAAAACCACATGGATCTATTTCATATGCTGAAATTGATATATGCTGAAATTTAAATTGTGATCAAATCACATACCTGTTTCGCAATCGCTTTTTTCAAAACTAGATTTGAAAGAGAAGAGGCTCTCTCTTAGCCGTACAAGTATCCGGCTTCTATGAGTATCTACTCAGGATCAGTCTGGAACAGTCTTCTTTAATCTGAATTTTGGTTCTCCAAAATTCAGCCTGCTAAATCTGAACGAAGCCTGGATCGCGATCAACACTTGATCTTTCTCCTTGATCTTCTTCTCCTCCTCTTCTCTAGAGTTTTTTCTTACTATGTGCTACTACCAGATGTTAGAAACCAGCAAGAAAGAGACACCCAAACTCCTTTGAGCATGAAACTCCTTGGGATGCGCATCCCAAGGAAGGAGTGTATAGAACACCCAAGAGAAGAGAAAGGGAGAGGAAGAGAGGGTATGGGGAGAGCCTTAGGGGGTGAGGGGCTACTGATTTTGATGCTCTAGAGACCTTAGGGGAGGTCTCTTGAAATAGGCATAAGGATTGAATCCTATTCAATCTCATAATATAAGTCCTACTTGCATTAGGATTCCTATTAACTTAAGTTATCCAACTTACATTAGGAAGCCCATTAGGAGCCAGTAATTAAAGGCCTTGCACCCATAATTAGACATCACAAAATACACCCAAGAGATGTCTCATATAAAAATAAAAAGCCCTCTAATCAATGGACACATCCAAATTGATCAAATCAAGGTGGCACCCCATAATAATTATCAAAGAGATTCATAAGGGACTTGCACCCTTAATTTATATGATGTATAACCTTAGACACCCAACAATTGGAGTCTCATGAATCTTATTTATGTAGATTATTAGTAGGTAATTAAGTTAAAATTAACTTATCAAATAAGTAATCCCAACGGAAAGAGGAATTGGGTCCAATCATGTGCTAGCAAGGTTACCATGAACCCAATAGGTTTCTCTAAATCCAATTGACACTTTATAAGCTCAATTACTTATTCCAGACCTAATCCCTTTATTGTGTCACCTCATAGGTTCAATTCTATCTAGTAGTGAGATATACAATGATCTCTATCATCATATCATTGAAACTCTTTTCAATGAATCGAAATAATTTCACTCTAACTCAATAAAGATTGTCGATCCAGAACAACCCTAGTGAGCTCTCACAATCCACTAGTGACATCTAGCAGTATGTAGTGACAACCCAGTAGAACTGAAATAAACCTCTAGATGTAGTTAATATGTGATTCAGTCCCTTTATTGTGAGTCCCGACTAGATGATAGGTCATGGATAAATCGTCAAACCTCAATATCAGTCATATGATAGATTCAATCAGCTTAAGTTCATATGTGATTCTATGAAAACTCTTTTCCATCAATCACACTGCTATGGCCATAGACTTAAGGACTCAGCCTCTTAAATCTCATAGGATTACTCCCTTCTGCTAGGGTTGATAGATCCCATCTTGATGCACACCCTACTCCTACAATGGATCAACTATCACCAACATCCACTACAAGGGCTCTTTGAGACCCATGTTGATGTGTCAATCAAACTTCAGCAGCCTCACTACGAGCAGTAGTGTCATCTCAGATCAAAGAACCAGTCATACAACTACAACATCGAGAAAGTCACTAACAAGTGAGCAGACATCCATGTAACTTCTCGTGTTAGTCAAGCTCAATGCTAGTTATTCTCTAACAACTACCTGTACTCTCGCTCTAGTGTTTCTACACTACAGACTCGAGATCTATCTGTCCGAAAGAAGTGATCCGTACATTGGTCTATCTGGATCAATCACCATCTCCATAATGATCCTATGACCAGGAGCAATTTAGGAATCAACCATCAATGACATATGCCTCAAATTCTCAACTCTTTGAGAATATGTGTCATCATCTTGTTAATCCCTTGGATGATTCATGGACACATAGACATGAATGATAATATAACTGCCCAATAAGTACAAAATCATATCCTAGAGATATGAAATGTGTCAGTCAAGATTGACTTTTAGGACATGCATCCAACAATCTTCCACTTGCACTAAAGTCAATCTGTTATGTACCAAGTCTTATCTTCACAAGACAAGCTATAGTCTTAAACTAGCCAAGTGACTTACCAGTAGGTCATCCACATCACATGTGGAGTTTGCTCTCTACATCTCTATATATTTCTATTCGATGTAGTCGCGTGTTTTGCGGTTCTATGTGCTTGGATATCTGGTGATACCTAGGCTCCTAAGCAAAAGCTATGGTGCCATTGTCATTGCAGTATAGTATCACGGCATATGATGGTATGATAACTAATTCTGCAACTAACATTAAAATCAAAATGCATCCTACATATCTACAGTGTACTCAGCTTTCATTGATCGATTATTTAGAATCATTTCAAGATATCGACATAGGAACACATCCATGATGTAGATATTCTACCATCAACATCAGACATAAAGTCTGAATTGATGTATCCTCCCACTCCTAGCTTTGATCCTTCTCCGAACATGTCCTCAATTTTTCTTAAGAGCTTAAGGATGTTTTCACAGCAATTCAGTATTCACAGTTTGGATACAACTGATATCTACTTATGACAATCACAGTATAATCAGTTCAAGTACTTTATGGTATACGACTATGCTCGAGAAGATAGCAAACCTCTCTTCGAGATTTTTATGCTGAATACTTTCAGCATCCGATCTCTATACTTTATCTGTGAAAACACAAGCATCAAATTGCATCTATCTCTATAGATCTTTAGGATGCTCACTTTATATCTTTTATGGAGAAATCTATATTCAATCATATTTTAATAGATGACAGTATTGGACACTCCCACTGACCCTTTTGAAACCCATAATTTCTAATATCTGATCAAATAATTTGATCATATCATTGAAATGAATATTCTAACTCTAAGGGTATTGTGGTCTTTATGATCACCTATCATAAGAAGTAAAATCCATAGGCTATTCCATATAGAAATCTTCAAAAGATCTCTACTCAGAAAAACTATTTCACATCCTTTCTTGGAGTCGATGTCTCACATCACCTTATTGTAGGTTCTAGGATCATCTCTATGTTCCTTATCTCCTATGAGAAATAATTTTCTCTATATTTTTTGTTAAGCATACTCAAGTATCTTTCGAGAGGATTGAAAATTTTACTATGTATACGAGGTGGAGGAAGAATACACATCTACTGGCTCATGACTAATATGTTCTTAAGATCTCAAAGCTAGCTCTGCTCTTCAGAGATACTCTCTTAGAGCTTAACTTTTTTTCCACTGTTTCATCTTGGTTAAACAATTTTTCAAGAAGATAGCATTGAGTCACAATCATATTGTAATTTCATCGAAAAGTAATATTCCAAACTCTTTTTAGGAAGAGCTTGATAGACCTATCCTCTAACATATCTACCTGCTGTCCTAGACACAAGCTGGACATCCTTGAATCTCAAAATAATCAAGATTCAGTTCTCACCATGTCATATCTTATACGGTGTGGTAGGAATAGGTTTAGAGAGAATCCAATTTCATAAAAATAAAGCATGTCTCTAAAGAAATATTAATAAATCAATGAATTTCATTATGGATCAGATCATATCTCATATAGTCCCATGACTCATCTTATCTCATTGAGCTGAGATTTACTAAGAGGGGTCCAATATGAAACTATGCCATTTTATGAGATAATCAAAAAAAAATTATTGGTATTGCATCCTCGATCCGATCGAAGTACCTTTAGAAATTTTTGATTTGTTTCTCTACTCAAATCTGAATTCTTTGAACCTTTCAAAAATTTCAGATTTGTATCTCATATACAAAGCAGAGATAACTCCTTGATTAGCACATCACATGAGCTACACACATCAAATGTATATAAAGATAAATATCTCAATGATCCTTTTTCTCTTGTCCCACAAGAGTAGCTTGGTCATATTTTCTCAAAGAGATGATACACAAACTAGATTTGACTCAACAGTCAATGAGCCCAAAAATCCATATTTCTCCAGTTTGTTAATAATTTCTTCTCCAACATGACTTAGCCATAGGTTTCACATATACTTTAAATTTTATCTTAATTTTGGATCTCTCAGATCCAATGGCATTCACTGATTGCTCAATTAAGTTTACATACACATCAGTATGCAAATGATAAAGACTGTCTCTAAAAACTAAATCCAAACAATGATCGCGAAGAATAGATACCCATGGCCGTAGCAACAACTGTTGCCCTATAACTAATTCAAAGGTTACTTCCTCAGTCCTCTACCTTTCCATCGACTCTACATTAGAGTCTGTAGCTCAACTAGGAGAAAAAGAAATCGTAAGGACAGTATTAAGCAATTTCGACATACCTACTTTAGATGTGTCTTTGTTTCTTTAGGCTCTCCAAGTATTTATCTCTGAACTCTTTCAAGGTTCCTTTGTTATCAACACTTTGATCAATTCAGATAAAGTGCCATGATCTTTCATATGGTAGTTTACCATAAACTATCCATATAAACTAATCAGGGATTGCAGGATCAAATCCATAAGCAATTCCTTATACATGGTCATGTTGAGCCTTTTAAGCTCTTTAATGTCCTCGATCATTATCAAATAACAATCATAAACTGACTGTCCATCATGCATTACATGTGCGTACGACTCTGATCACCTCACAATACTTATGGATGAATCAACATATCGTTGGCAGTATACATGTACTCATGCATAGCACCATCTTTATTGCCATTGTCTATCCACTCGTCAAGTATAGCTCATTGACTATGGGTTGGACGGGTTGTTAATATTAGAATAACCTGATAGAAAATATTACTTAATTTTTTAAAATTAAAAATAATTTTTAAATTTACAAGCCAGTCCATGTACTCAATTTTGGTTAATCGGCTAATATCTAGGATTTAAGCTGGAGGGTTGGAAGCTGACACAATGAACAGCAGACAATAAAGATTCTAATTGGGTGTTTGTATTTATTTTATAATTTTATTCTAGAAACTTTTAGATGTAAAAAGAGACTTCCAATATTTTATCAAAACTCTCACACTCTCCGAGTTGAGAAACAAAAACCCTAACGCGATAATTGAATTTTTAGTGGATGCTGCGGTCCCACCGATGCCGTGCACCTCACCTAACAGTTATTGGTAATATGAATACACACCGATGTGTGGATAACTCTTTGCCCAGATGCTTCTCTAAAAATATTGCAGCCACTTGGTCTCTAAGTCATGTGGGCTCACCTAACAATTATTGCCCGCACTTCTTAATTAAGTCAGACCTACCGTTCACAAGCAGGTGTAAAACTATCATTAGGTTCTCACCTAATAGTTATTGGGTCCAACCTTATCTTTATCCCACAGTAACTCTTTGCTAATAGAGTGGTTGCGTGTTCCCGATGCAACTGAACCACTGTTACCAGTCAAGAACAATCAATGTTGGTAGCACGCCTGCACATCTGCAACGATGAAAGACCTTGGACTTAATATTTTATGGAGAGATTTGGATTTAGATCTCATCTAATCAGTCATCACATAACTGATGTAATTGGCATGGGCTAAATCAAACCACCAAGCAACCATATTTGTGACTCAATCTTTCAAATTGACCAGATAAGTGGAGATTAGTGGGGGTCCCCCGTTGCTTTCTTTAGACACTAATAAATTGGCCAGATAAATGAACAAAACTAATTAAATAACTATCTTTCAATTACTTACCTTAGATGCCAATTGGATAATTGATCAAAATTGGTTAGTTCAAGTAAATCGGGCTCAAATCAACAAGCCAAATTAAGTCTTTAGGTTAATCGATTCTACATATGAGACTCAATCGATTTGATCAACAATAATTGTATGATTATTAACTTAATTGATCTAACTCAATTCAATACTTGACTCGGTTTAACCAATTACTTAATCAAATTAGACCCATATGTCCCAAATCAAAAACCTTAGATGTAATCCATTGCATGATTTAATTTTTAATTTTTTCATGATCAAAATCTTCATACACAAATATAAATTTTAGATTCTAAAATTATATTTTAGATCTAAATACTTTACATGAAAGAAAGTATTAAAATATAAAAATAATTTTCAAATTCTAATATACAAATATATATCACATATATACAGGTAAAATCAGATCTTAAACAAAATTTCAGATCTAAATATAATATCATATATCTCATATACTAATTATAGATCAGATTAAAGTCAAATTTATAATCTAAATATGTAATCACATATCATACATATGAATCAAAATTCAGATTATAAAAAAAAATTCAGATTTCATGCATGTATCTATTTCACATGAGCTAGAACTCTTTCTAGATCAATTTTCAGATCTATGCATGCATCAATATATCAACTATATATTCTAGAATTAAATTTAAAATTAAATTTTAAATTTGAAGATCCATTCATATATCTTATGTATCAAGAACAATTGATTTTGAAACCTTTCCAAAAATATGTATGTTAAAATTCAGCATATGAAAACCTATGGCTTTGATATGACTGTTGGAATTCAGAGTTTGGTGCATGCATATGTATTTTAAAATTTTTATTTTCTAAATACCATAGTGAAAAATAAGATTAAAATATTTTTAATTTAAATTTTGTATACATAAAAATATAAAATCATATGGATCTTTTTATATGCTGAAATTAATATATGCTGAAATTCAGATTATGATCAAATCACATACTTGTTTCGCAATCTCTTTCTTCAAAACTAGATCTAAAAGAGAAGAGGCTCTCTCTGAGCCACACAAGTATTCGACCTCTATGAGTATCCACTTAGGATCAGTCTGGAACAGTCCTCTTTAATCTGAATTTTGATTCTTCAAAATTTAGCCTGCTGAATCTGAACGAAGCCTGGATCACGATCAACACTTGATCTTTCTCCTTGATCTTCTTCTTCTCCTCTTCTCTAAAGTTTTTTTTACTATGTACTGCTATCAGATATTAGAAATCAGTAAGAAAGAGGTATCCAAACTCCTTTGGGCATGAAACTCCTTGGGATGCGCATCCCAAGGAAGGAGTGTATAAAACACCCAAGAGAAGAGAAAGAGAGAGGAAGAGAGGGCATGGGGAGAGCCTTTGGGGGTGAGGGACTGCTGGTTTTGATGCTCTAGATACCTTAAGGGAGGTTCCTTTAAATAGACATAAAGATTGAATCCTATTCAATCTCATAATACAAGTCCTACTTACATTAGGATTCCTATTAACTTAAGTTATCCAACTTACAATAGGAAGCCCATTAGGAGCCAATAATTAAAGCCCTTGCACCCATAATTAGACAACCCAAAACACACCCAAGAGATGCCTCATATAAAAATAAGAGGCCCTCTAATCAATGGACACATCCAAATTGATCAAATCAAGGTGGCACCCCATAATAATTATCAAGGAGATTCATAAGGGACTTGCACCCTTAATTTATATGATCCATAACCTTAGACACCCAATAATTGGAGTCTCATAAATCTTATTCATGTAGATTATTAGTAGGTAATTAAATTAGAGTTAACTTATCAAATAAGTAATACCAATGAAAAGAGGAATTGGATCCAACCATGTGCTAGCAAGGTTACCATGAACCCAATAGGTTTCTCTAAATCCAATTGACACTTTATAAGCTCAATTACTTATTCCAGGTCTAATCCCTTTATTGTGTCACCTCATAGGTTCAATTTTATCTAGTAGTGAGATATACAATGATCTCTATCATCGTATCATTGAAACTCTTTTTAATGGATCGGAATAATTTCACTCTAACTCAACAAGGATTGTCGATCCAGAACAACCTTAGTGAGCTCTCACAATCCACTAGTGACACCTAGCAGTATATAGTGACAACCCAGTAGAACTGAAATAAACCTCTAGATGTAGTTAATATGTGATTCAGTCCCTTTATTGTGAGTCCCGACTAGATGACAGGTCATGGATAAATCGTCAAACCTCAACATCGGTCATATGATAGATTCAATCAGCTTAAGTCCATATGTGATTCTATGAAAATTTTTTTCCATCAATCATACTGCTATGGCCATAGACTTAAGGACTCAACCTTTTAAATTTCATAGGACTACTCCCTTCTGCTAGGATCGATAGATCTCATCTTGATGCACATCCCACTCTTACAATGGACCAACTGTCGCCAACATCCACTACAAGGGCTCCTTGAGATTCCTGTTGATATGTCAGTCAAACTCCAGCAGTCTCGCTGCGAGTAGTAGTATCATCTCAGATCAAAAGATCAGTCATATAATTGCAGCATCGAGAAAGTCACTAATAAGTGAGCAGACATCCATGTGACTTCTCGTGTTGGTCACGCTCAATGCTAGTGTTCTCTAACAACCACCTGCACTCTCACTCCAGTGTCTTTACACTGCAAACTTGACATCCATCTGTCCAAAGAAAGCGATCCGCGCACTGGTCTATCCAGATCAATCATCATCCTCATGATGATCCTATGATCAGGAGCAATTTAGGAATCAACCATCAATGATACATGCCTCAAATTCTCAACTCTTTGAGAATATGTGTCATCATCTTGTGAATCTCTTAGATGATTCATGGACACATAGATATGAATAGTAATACAACTACCCAATAAGTACAAAATCATGTCCTAAAGATATGAAATGTGTCAGTCAAGATTGGCTTCTATGGCATACATCCAACAACCCAAAGGCTGCTCCATATAGATATCTTCCTCAAGATATCTATTTAGGAATATAATTTTCACATCCATCTATCAAATTTCATAATCATGAAAAGTTGCTATTGTAAGCAAAGTATGGATGGATTTCAGCATAGCCACGGATGAAAAAATTTCATGATAGTAAATGCCTTCACGTTGACTATAACCTTTCACAACCAAACTTGCCTTATAGGTCTCTACCTTACCATCTGATCCAAAATTTTTTTATAAATCTATTTACACCCAATAGGTACAATATCTTCAGGTGAATTTACTTAGGATCAAATCTGGTTGAAATGTATGGAGTCAATTTCTGACTTCATCGCTTTCATCTATTTCTCGATGTCAAGATTTAACATTACCTCATCGTAGGTCTTAGGATCATTCCTAGTATCCCTATCTCTCACAAGGAATGCTTTCTCTAAATCTTCTGTAAGAATATCTAAGAATATCTAAGTACCTTTTAGGAGGATGAGAGATCCTACTTGATCTACGAGGTGAAGAAGGTACTACATCTACTGGCTTACTACTGGGTTCAGGTTCTTGAACTCGATGCTCTTTAGCGACTTTCTCTTCGAGCTCAACCTTCTTCTCACTACCTCCATTTTGGATAAACTCTTTTTCTAAGAAAATGGTATGACGGCTCACAATCACATTATGATCCTCAGAAAGATAGAAATACTATCCCATGGATTCTTTAGAATATCCTATAAAGTGAGCCTTAAAGGACCTAGCCTCTAACTTATCTGCCTACTGTCGCTTGATATAAATGGAACATCTCCAAATCTTGAGGTACCTAAGAGTTGGCTTCTTACCATGCCATAACTCATATGGTGTGGTAAGATCGGATTTAGAGGAAACTCGATTCAAAAGATGAATTGCAGAAAATAATGCATGTCCCCAGAGAAAGACACGAAGGTCTGTGAAGCTCATCATGGATCGGACCATATCTAATAGGATCTGATTCCTTCTTTCAGATATTTCGTTAAGCTGAGGCATCTCTGAAGGTGTCCACTATGAGACTATGCCATTATCCTTGAGATAGGTCCAAAATTCTCCACTAAGATATTCTCCTTCTCGATCTGATCGAAGAACCGTAATGGGTTTTTTGATCTATTTTCTACTTCATATCTGAACTTTACGAATTTTTCAAAGACTTCAGACTTACAATGCATCAAATACACAAATCCATAAAGTGAATAATTATCAATAAAAATTATAAAGTAGACATAGCCATCCCTGACTTATACATCAAATAGACCACACAGTCAGTGTGTTCCAGAGCTAATATCTTAGTGGTCCTTTCTCATTATCCCATAAAAGGTAGCTTAGCCATTTTTTCTTGAAGACACAATTCACAAATTGAATAAAACTCGAAAGTCAATGGTCCGCGAAGATCATCTTTCTCCAGTTTGTTGAGTCGGTCCTCTCTTATATGGTCTAGTCTAAGATGCCACAGATACTTTTGGCTAATCCTATCTCTAAGTCTTTTAGATTCTATGGCATTCATAGTTTGCTTGTTAATATTGACACAAATCCATATGCAAATGATAAAGACCATCAATCAAGAAAGCACGTATAACAATTTTATTTCCAAAATAAATTGAACATATGTCTTTATTGAAATAAAAATTATAATTATCCTGTGCTAGTATAGATATGAAAATTAAATTCCTCCCGAATCTAGGTACATAGTAATAATCTTTCAAAATTAAACTAATTCCTAATGGTAATTGTAGAGGGTAGGTCCTAATGGCCATAGCAGCAACCCTTGCTCCATTACCGACTCGGAGAGTGATCTCATCTTTCCTCAGCCTTCTTACTTCTTCAAAATCCTATATAGAAGTGCACAAATGAGCACTTAAATCAGAATCTAGAACCCAATTAGAAGAAGAGAAAATCATTAGATTAGTTTCAATAACGAGCATATCAGACGTATCTTTAAAAGACGCATTCTTCTTTCTACTCTTGATAGTCGTCGATAGGCCAGATAGTTTCTTCTCCAGTGGCCTTCGACATTGCGATGAAAAGACTTTTCTTTATCATCAGCCTTCTTTGGAACCTACTTCTTGAGCTTGGCCTCATTCTTTTACTTCTTCGTAGGCTTTTTCTTTTTCTTAAAAGAAAATTTTCTCTTAGAGGAAGCCTGCTCCATAGTCAGAACTGTACCCTTTGAACTTTTCAAGATGTCCTCAGCTGTTACCAGCATGTTCAGTAATTCAGACAAAGTGCCATCAATTTTATTCATATGATAGTTCATGATGAACTGTCCATATGAATTAGGAAGAGACTGAAAAATCAAATCCATCTGCAATTCTTTATCCATATTCATGCCGAGCTTCTAAAGCTCCTCGATATCCTTGATCATTATCAAACAATGATTATTGACAGACTGTCCATCATGTATTTTCACTCTGAATAGACTTCGAGAGATCTTAAAGTGAGCTATGCAACTCTGTTCACCATACAACTCTTGTAGGTGAGTCAGCATCTCCTTGATAGTCCTCATGTCTTCATACTGTCACTGAAAATCATTGGACATAGATGCTAAAATATAACATTTCATCTTGTTGTCCTCATCCATCTACTTCTCAAGTATGGCTTGCTGATTAGGAGATGGATGAGTTGGTAACACAGGCGCATCTTGATCAAAGACATGGATAAGTTTCTCAGAACTGAGAACGATTCTCAAATTTTGAAATCATTCTTTGTGTTTGTACCGGTCAACCTATTAGTATCGAGGATATGAGCTAAGGGATTGGCACTCGACATGATTATCTATAAAGAGAACAATTTCTAGTTAGATATTTGTATGTATAAAAATATTTATTCTAAGGACTTTAAAAAATAAACAAAAAGCTTTTTACTATTTTCTCAAATCTCCCACACTTTTCGGGTGGAGAAACGAAAATCTATACGCAATCGATTTCAAGTGGATACTGCGATCCTATTAATCTATACATACCTCACCTAATAATTTTTTATGAGCATAGATTAATGAGTAGACAACACCTTGTCCATTGCTTCACTAAGCAAGATACAGTGGGCTTAGCCTCTAAGTCTTGTAGCCTCACCAAATAATTATTAACATATTTTTTAGTTAAGTTAGACCCATCGTTCACCAACAGGTGCAAAGTCATCATTAGGACCCTCACCTAATAGTTATTGAGCTCAACCCCATCTCTATTCTGAGGCATCAAATGCCAATAGAGTGGTTGTGCCTTTCTGATGCAATCAAGCTATTGTAACCAGTCGAGAACGATCAACGTCAGGAAGGCACCCGCATCTCTACAATGATGGAAGACCTCTAGACTTAATATTTAGTGAGAAAATTTAGGTTTAGATCTCTTCTAAATCAGTAGATATAATATTCGACTGATCAAATTCAGGTCAGTACATCCACATATCTGACCAACCTAGTCGGCATGGATGAACTCGAGTCAACAAGCGATCCTGTGTGAAACTGAATCTCCCAAAATGGTCAGAAAAGTTAAGATGAGTGAGGGTCCCCCTGTTGCTTTTCTTAGACACTAATGAATTGGTCAGGTCAGATAACGGAACAAATTAAATAACCATCATCTAGATACTTGCCTTAAATACCAAATTGATCAATTAGAATCAATTAGGTTAACCTATTGAAATGGGCCCGAACCACTAAGCTAAATTTGGTCTTAAGTCAATCAATTCACATCAAAATGTGAATCGATGTGACCAACTATAAGTAAACTCGATTTTGAGCTCCTTTGATCTAATCATAATCAACCATTAATTAGGTTCAATCAACTACTAAAAATCGACAATGGGTTCTAGTCTGATCTAATCAATTGACCCTAATTGTAGTTTGATCACTAGATCTAATTTGTTCAACCCATATCCATATACAATAATATAATTTTTAAGATTTTAAAATTAATTTATAGATTATATTTTATTACATGCATTAGTAGTTTATGATTTTGAAATAGTTTCATATCTAAACCTAATGTTATATATCACATATATGTAGTTTTAATCTAAACTAAAAATATATATCACATATATATTAAATTTTAGATCTAAAACTATATATATATATATCAAATACATATATAATCAATTCTAAAATAGTGATTAAAATATTTGAAATTTTTTTAAAAAAATTGGTGGCATCAAACTAGGATAACTTTTTTAATATAGGAGATAAATCTTATATCAGGACAATCTTATATCAGTCTGATATAAATATTTAATCATTCTAATTTTATATCTAAATATAAAATAAGATATATCATATACGTTAATTTTTAGATCTAAAAGATTGATTTAATTATTTCAAAAAATAATTCTCAAAATCAATCAATCTTGTGCTAGAACAACCTTTTCAATATAGGAGGTAAACTCTATACTAGGACTAAAGGAAAAATGGGTAGTTCAAAGCATATATTTTTAAAATTTTATAGTAGAATAATAAAAAATTAAATATTTTAATCTTCTAAATATATCTTAGATCAGATCTAAACTACTATTAAGAATCTATAATATAAAAAATTTATATATAAAATCTGATATAAAATAGAAAACTACATCAATCACATCAATGCTCTGAATCTAATCTAACTTTTAGATTATGTCGGTAGAGTTCATAACTCATCACCTTTCATAGGTCGGTGATCTCTACTACTGATAAGTATGGTACAAAGCTCTCACTGATATCGAGCAGCCGCACAGATCGTTCAGGCTCTATAGATCGTCCACTCGAAGTTCTGATCGGATCTTCCTTCACGGGAGTGCTAGCTCACATCGAAGACTGTAAATGGCTGATCCAAGCTTCTTTTTTTGGATCTTTTGAACTCTTCCAAATCAAAAGATGAAGCTTTATGAGGAGATGGTGGTGTAGAATATTGGACAAGACTCACTCTTGTATTTTTCTTCTCACAAAATCTAGAGATGAAATCCTAGAACCCATAGCTCACGCCCGAGAGGAAGAATACTTCTTGTTTATCACGCACGGAACCCCAACCTACTCTCAACTTTTTACATCCCTTCTCTCAGATTTCTCATGCCAAAATCACTTCTAATCTCACATAAAATTGATCCCCTTTTAAGGTTGGCATCCCATAGAAGATAAGGATAAGAATAAGGTAGTTTCGGTTCAAATTTAAGTGTTGGTTGATCCTTATCATCAATTCAAATCAAATTTTAATTAAATTTTTAATCAAATTTTATTTTTATTTTATAAACTCAGAGAGAGGTCGACCAACATCAGAATAATATAAAAAATTTTATATAAAAATACTTTATGCATGGAGAAATATGGTGCCGTGAAGAGGAGAGTCCAACTCAATTTGAACTCTAGGTTTTCATTTAAATTCAAACCAATTTAAACTAAAATTTAAACCAATCAATTTCTAATTCAAAAGAACTCAAATGAGAACATGGAAAAGGCTTCTAGGCATGAGAAAAAATCATGTAAAATATTTCTCATGTGAAAAATAGGAGGGCACAGATAAAGGAAGTGCAAGAGATTCGAATTTGAATTATTTTTCTCATCCAATTAGATTCTTAACCCAACTAAATTAGGTTAAATCCAATTGAACCATTAAACCCAATTTAATTAGGTAGCAAATAATTTTTATTAAATCTTAATCAAATCAGAAATTAATCGAGCTTAAGTTCTGATCATATCAGGAATCGAACACCCTTAGCGATTAGGTCATCCAATAACCTAATCGGATCAAACCAAATTGAATCTAATTTAATTAGATTCGATCCAAATCTCAATGCTCAATCAAATTAAATTAATTAGTAATCTAATTATTAATCAATCCTTCCATAATTTACTAACAATTAGTAAATTAATTTATTTCAACTTTTGCATAGAATTAATCATCAATCGAATTGACTGTTTTATCCAAGAACAATTTTTAATCATTGATCAGCCATATGATCAGTCAGAAATTTTTTTTGAGTGTGACCTCATAGGTTCGAACCTAAGTCATTAGTATAAAAATAATTTTTTTATACCAATTAAAATGATCATCTAGTAATGATACCCGACATCCAGATAAGTCGAAAGATTGCAAAGCATCATTCAAGAATCTATTGGCATATGGTTACCGTATAATTCATCTTTTTGACCCAAATGCTCAAGGTGACCTAAGATTTAACTGCCAACCCTGATATGGTCATCCAAATTATATTTCAATTTTTAAAATCTATCACACGGATTACCTCAGTTAAAATTTTACTAAAATAAAATATACTGATACATTAACTCCTACTTATTCGGAGAGATCAATTTCATCTTGACTCACACACCGACTTCATAAGTACTTGACTATATCCAAAAATCTTTAATCACTGAATTAAAGATAGTCCGACATCAATGCATAGTGAGTTGCTTGCAAGTCACCATGGTGATCTCAGGTCAGGGATACTTATACCCATATCCTTCGTAAGCTACTCTTGAAAGCAGAGTATTTGCAATTGATCATGTTTAGTGAGATGTACTCTTACGTCTCACTTGCATGCCATGCCAGTGTCTCCATACTTTTTGGTTAAGAGGACAACCAACGTACATGGTACACAATGACCTATACTTGATATAGCTATCATCCTAATAATGGCATAGCATTTGATCATGAACTTAAGGTTTAAGGACTAAATGATATATCCTTCTATATCGAATCAAATAGTCCTAAGGACTTCATCACATAACAGAAGTTCAAAATGAGATATACACAGTGATGAGAAAACCAAATAATATTTATTAATTCAATAATTCATATACAATTACAATGATAAGCACAACCGTCAACAGGCTAATGATTAGCTTTGGGATATAATTCTCAACAACTTTCACTTAGACAAAAGTCAATCAATACAGTATTGTATACCCATCTTTGATTTGTAGTCTTCGAACTCTTTGACACTGAGGACTTTAGTAAATGGGTCGGTTAAGTTTTTCTTTCCGTCGATCTTTTGAAACTCGACGTCACCTCGATCCACGATCTCTCAGACCAGGTGGTAGCGGTGCAGAGTGTGCTTGATCTGCTGGTGTGACTTAGGTTCCTTCACTTGAGCAATGGCACCAGTACTGTCGTAGTACAACAAAACAGGGCCATCAAGAGAGGATGCCACTTCGAGCTTGTTGATGAACTTTCAAACTACACAGCTTCTTTCGCAGCATCGGATGCCACGATATATTCTGCCTCACAAGTAGAGTCGGTCACAGTGTGCTGTTTGAAATTTTTCCAGCAAATTGCTCCACTGTTCAGAGTATAAATATATCCCGACACACTCTCACTGTTGTCATGATCCGACTGAAAACTGAAGTCTGCAAACCCCACAAATTTTAAGTCAGATTCTCCATAGATAAGCCACTAATCCTTAGTATTTCTCAAATACTTAAGGATGGTCTTTACGACCTTCCAGTGATTCTCATCTGGATCGGACTGGTATCTGCTCACTACTCCTAATGAGTATGCCACGTCCGATCATGTACAAGTCATGGCATACATAATAGATCCCACTACCAAAATATATAAAATTCTACTCATACGCTCTCTCTCTTGAGGAGTTGTCGGACAATCATTCTTCAAGAAAGAAATTCTTTGGCCTATCGAAAGATAGCTTTTCTTGAAATTTTTCATGCTAAATCTTTTCAGCACAGTATCAATGTACGTCGATTGGGATAATCCAAGTAACTTTTTGAATCTATCTCTATAGATCTTTATCTCAAGGATGAAGGATGCTTCTCCCAAGTCTTTCATGGAGAACTGTGATGACAACTAAATTTTTATTCTCTGTAATACAGAGATGTCATTTTCGATTAAGAGAATGTCATCGACATACAAAATAAGAAATACTACCACAGAGTTATTAACCCATTTGTATATGCAGAGTTCCTCTCCATTCTTAATGAAGCCATACGTTCTGATCACTTTATCAAAATGCATGTTCTAACTCCGAGATGCCTGCTTAAGTCCATAAATAGATCTTTGAAGCTTGCATACCTTAGACTCATCTATGGATATGAAACCTTCAGGTTGTATCATATACACCTCTTCTTCTAGCTCTCTATTTAGGAAGGTTGTTTTCACATTCATTTGCTAGATTTCATAGTCTAGATGTGCAACTATCGCAAGCATAATCCGAATAGACTTGAGCATGGTCACAGAAAAAAATATCTCGTCATAGTCAATACCATAATGCTGACGGTAACCCTTGGCAACCAAATAGACTTTATAGGTCTCCACCTTTCCGTCTGTGCTCCTTTTCTTTTTGAAGATCCACTTACACCCTATGGGTTTTATCCCTTCAGGTGGGTCAACCAATGTCCATACATTATTGATTTTCATGGATTCTATTTCAGATTTCATGACTTCCAGCCACTTATCGGAATTAGACCTCTGCATCGCATCCGTATAGGTAATCAGATCCTCATTGTTCTCATCGAGTTCAACTGGATCTCTATTTTGGACTAAGAAATCATAGTATCTATTCAACTGACATGATACTCTACCAGATCTCCTTAAAGATGTTTCTACAATAGGTTCTGAATTTGATCTAATCATGTCTAACTCTATGGATTTACAGATTGTGTCGGTTCTTCTACCGATCGAACTTCATCAAGTTCAATCTTTGAGACATTAGTTCCTTCATCAAGAAACTCTTTTTCTAAAAAGTCTACCCTATTACTGACGAACACCTCGTCAGTAAGGTAGAAGTAATATCCCTTGATCTTTTTTGGGTACCCTACAAATAGACATTTGTCAGACCTAGGTCCAAGTTTGTCAGTTTTCAAACGTTTGACATAAGCTGGACATCACCAAACTCTAAGGTGAGAGAGTACTGGCTAACGTCCTGTCCATATCTCATGTGATGTTTTACTTACAGACTTACTCGAAACTTTATTTAAAATATAACAAGCCGACTCGAGTGTGTATCTCCAAAAAAAAATCGGCAGACTTGCAAAGCTCATCATGGACCAAACCATGTCTAACAGGGTTCGATTCCTCCTTTTCGATACATCATTATGCTGTGATGTTCCAGGAGGGTCCGTTGTGAGAGAATCACATTCTCTTCTAAGTATGTTAGAAACTCACTGGAGAGATATTCTCTTCTTCGATCGGATCGAAGAGTTTTAATACTCTTTTCAGTTTGTTTCTTTACTTCATTACGGAATCGTTTAAATATTTCAAATAATTCTGACTTATATATCATTAAGTAGACGTGCCCATATCTCGATAGATCATATATAAATATAATGAAATAATAATATCCATCTCTGGCACTAGTATTCATCGGTCCACATACATCAGTATGTATTAGACCTAGAACTTCACTGGCTCGCTCACCTTTTTCAGTAAAAGATGATTTGGTTATTTTTTCAAGAAAATAAGACTCACAGGTTGGGAGTGATTTACAATCATTGACTTTGAGGATTCCTTCTTGTGTCAACCTATTTATTCTATTCTAGTTAACATGACCTAACCTACAATGCCAAAGATAGATATCGGAAACATCACTAATTCTAGAGCATTTGTTGGATGTGTACATTACACTAATAGATTATGACAATATGTAAATACCATTGTTCAGCTGTCCATTCATCACATTAACAACATTCATAATGATATTAAAATTATTTTTTTATTAAAATTTCATAACTGCACATGGCCAAAAGGCCTACAAAAATAATATTCAATAAAAAGGAAGGACAAAAGTGACATTCACTTAGAACAATTATATTAGACTTGAATACAAGCTTAATAGTTCCTAACGCTAAAATAGGAACTAGTCTTTCATCTCCAACATTAAAGAACCTTTCGCCTTCTTCAAATCTCCTACTGACCTGCAGATCCTGTAACAAATTGCAAATATTAAAAGAATTTTTAGTATCTAATATCCAAGTAATAGAATCACAAATTAAGAAATTATAAGGTGTTACCATATAATTTTCTTATCCAGTAATAACTTGCTTCTTTCTCGATCTGTTCGGATCCAGGAAGGCAATGTATTGAAGATAATTTCTTTTTCAATGCCCCTGCTTCTTGCAGTAGAAGTTCCAGCTGACTCTAGTCGGACTTGGATTTCTTGGTCTGACTGGGCTTGGGTGTTCCTAGCATTTATCAACGTCTAGAAGAAGACCCTCCCACAACATTCACCGACTCCTTTTGGAGCTGATGATCCTTCTCAAAGTTTTGCAGCAACTCCAGCAAACCATGGCAGTTAACTACAGGCTTTGTCATTTGAAAATGAGTAAAGAAAGGGAGGTAGGATTTGAGTAGAGAGTTCAGAATAGCATCTTTCTCCAACTGCTCATACAGAGAAAAGCCGAGCTTGCTTAGATACTCAATCATCTCGATCATGTACAATATATGATCAGTGACTGATTCTCCTTCCCTCATTCGAGCATTGAAAATGACACAACTAGTCTTATGCCTCTCAACATCGTCAGATGTGCCAAAAGACTCATTCAACATTTATAATATATCCTGTGACTGAGCATTCTCGAAACGACGGCTAAACTCATTATTCATTGCAGCCAGCATAATACAACGAACCGTAGTCCGATCATAGAGCTACTTCTGATAAATGTCTCTGATTGAACTACGTGCATTTGGAGCTGGCTCCTCAGGTGTCGGATCAATTAATACATACAAGATCCATTCATGCTCCAAGATAATTTTGTACTTTCGATACCAGCTATCAAAATTTGGTCCCATCAATTTATCACTATCTAATAGTGATCGGAGCGACAAGGTGGTGGCCATAACTGCAAAAAAAAAATTAGAACCTAATTAGTATATGAATTTATTAAGTCTAAAGACATAGATTTTAGTCTAAAGGTTCTTCCATTATTTTATTCGAATTGATAGTCTCTACCTTCAATTCGAGAAATTACACTAATTCTTTAATGGGTACTAGAATCCACATGGACTGCACATGGATCCGAGTGTGGTCCGACCAATTATTGTGTACCCATGGATAGGTTCTTAATCAATTATTTCACCAAACAATTTTTAGTACTCAATTTTGCCCCAGACACCTCTTTAGTAGGCGTGTGATGCCTTTACTGAAAGTTCTGGTTAGGTCCAACCATTAACATACCAAAATTTAATATATCTAGCAAACGAATGATCAGACCTGAGTGTAGCTTGGTCAATCTGACCATCATCAGAAGGACACAACTAAAATAACATATTATGAATGATAATTCCGACAGTCAGATGAGCACTAGACGTGTGGCACCTCCAATGATCATCTAAATCGTTAGACTCATTATCACCCAACTTAATGGGAAGCTATGATCTAGTTATCACCATAACTATTTCATTTTTAGGGACCTAACAATTTTAGAGGATTTAATTAGTTGAATTGAGAGATAAGAAAAGACTTGACCAGTTAATCTTAATCCTCCCACTGACTTTACGAAGTCAAATTAAAGAAGATTAGGTAAAAGCTGGTCCAGCCAACCAGTCATAAATCCTCCCTCTGACTTCACTAAGTCATGAAAAGGACTCAAGACAAGTCAAACTATGGGTACCTTAATCAGTCACACTGATTTTCTAGTTAGCATGAGTGAACTCCAATCATTAAGTGATCTAATCAAAATATGATTCACCATGTTGGCCAGATAAGTGAGATCGATGGGAGGGATATGCCATTAACTCGATATAGACTCAATCTATGTGAGTAGCTCTCAATTAATGACCATCGATCAAAGCTGCCATACTTACCTTAGAGACCAACTGGTTAGTCATTTTTAATTTGATCAACTTATAGACTTGGATTCGACCACGGAGCTATGATCAAAGTTCATATTGGTCTAATCAAAGATATGGACTTGACCAACTATATTTATTGAAATTGATCAAGAGAAGAAATTGATCCAATCAGAATTAATTTTTAATTAGATTTGATCAATTGATAACATGGTCCATTATCAATGATTTCTAACCCTAGGTCTAACCCAGTTAAATGGACTTGACTCGAGCTAACCCATTAACCCAAGAGTTATGAAATTAATATCTTAGATCTTTGATTCTTAAATCTAGATTACTTAATTCTTAATTAAGTTTTGGATTGATATGGATTCGGGTTTGGTATTTGAAAATAGTTTTTAATTTTGTAAAATATTTTTACAATCAATTATCTAATGATCAAGACTCTAATTTTAAATCTAATATATATTATTTTAAATTTAAAATAAAATTTTAAAATTCTTTTCATTATTCATCATCATGAAAAAGACTGTGCAACACCCCTACACACCATAGGAGATCTCATCGAATGGGTAAATAAGATAGTGAAATCCTGATTTCTCTTATGACCGGACGGCTATGAGGATCTATCCAATCATATTACTATACTACTCAAATTCAAAATTAACTATTTAGATCTAATCTAAATAATTAAAATCAGATTATATGCAAAAAATTCATGTCATAAGAAACTTTGCTCTGATACCATCTGAAGAAAAAATGGGTAGTTCAAAGCATATATTTTTAAAATTTTACAGTGAAATAATAAAAGATTAAATATTTTAATCTTCTAAATATATCTTAAATTAGATCTAAACTACCATTAAAGATCTATGATATAAAAAATTTATATATAAAATTTAATATAAAATAGAAAACTGTATCGATCAAATAATGCTATGAATCTGATCTAACTTTTAGATTATGTCGGTAGAGTTCAGAACTCAACATCTTTTTGTGGGTCGATGATCTCCACTGTTGGTAAGTATGGTATAAAGCTTTCGCTGATACTGAACAGCTGTACAGATCGTCCGACCTCTACAAATCATCCACTCAAAACTCTAATCGGATCTTCCTTCGTGGGAGTGCTAGCTCGTGTCGAAAGCTATGGATGGCTGATCCAAGCTCCTTTCTTCAGATCTTTCAGACTTTTCAAAATTAAAAAATGAAGATTTACGAGGAGGTGATGGTGTGGAAGACTGGACGAGACTCACTCTTGTATTTTTCTTCTCACAAAAACTAGAAATGAAACCCTAGAACCTATAGCTCACGCCCGAGAGGAAGAACACTTCCTCTATTTCTCATGCACGGAAGCCCAACCCACTTTCAACTTTTTACATCCCCTCTTTTAGATTTCTCACACCAAAAATCACTTCTAATCTCATACAAAATTGATCCCCTTTTAAGGTTGGCATCCCATGGAAGATAAGGATAAGAATAAGGTAGTTTCGGTTCAAATTCAAGTGTTGGTTGATCCTTATCACCAATTCAAATCAAATTTGAATTAAATTTTGAATCAAACTTTATATTTATTTTATAAACTTAGAGAAGAGTTGACCAACATCAGAATGGTATAAAAAATCTCATGCAAAAATACTTTATGCATGAAGAAATGTGGTGGCGTGAAGAGGAGAGTCCAACTTAATTTGGACTCTAGATTTTCATTCAAATTCAAACCAATTTGAACTCAAAATTTAAACTAACTAATTTCTAATTCAAAAAGACTCAAATGAAGATGTGAGAAAGGCTTCTGGATATGATAAAAAATCACATAAAATATTTCTCATGTGAAGAATAAGAGGGCGCAGATAAAAGAGGTGCAAGAGATTCGAATTTGAATTATTTTTCTCATCCAATTAGATTCTTAACCCAACCAAATTAGGTTAAACCTAATTGGACCATTAAATCTAATCTAATTAGGTAGTAAATAGCTTTGATCAAATTTTAATTAAATCAAAAATTAATCAAGCTCAAATCCTAATCATATCAGGAATCGAACACCCTTAGCGATTAGGTCATCTAATAACCTAATCGAATCAAACCAAATTGAATCCAATTCTATTAGATTCGATCCAAACCTCAATACTCAATCAAATTGAGTTAATTAATAATCTAATTACTAATCAATCCTCTCATAATTCATCAATAATTAGTGAATTGATTTATTATAATTTTTGCATAGGGTTAATCCGAATTGACTGTTTTACCCTAGAATGATTCTTAATCGTTGATCAGCCATATGATCAGTTAGAAACTTCTTTTAAATGTGATCCTATAGGTTTGAATCTAAGCTGGTAGTATGAAAATAATCTTTCTATACGAATCAAAGTGACCATTTAGCAATGATACCCGATGTCCGGATAGGTCGAAAGATTGCAAAGCATCATTCAAGAACCTATTGGCATATGATTATCATATAATTCATCCCTTTGATCCAAATACTCAATGTGACCTAGGATTTAACTACCAATCCTGATATAGTCATCCACATTGAATTTTAATTTTCAAAATCTATCACATGGATTATCCTGGCCAAGATTTTACTGAATTGAAATATACTAATACATTAACTCCTACTTATTCGGAGGGATCAATTCCATCTTGACTTACACACCGACTTCGCAAGTACTTAACTATATCCAAAAATCTTTCATCATTGAATTAGAAATTTAGATAGTCTGGCACCAAAGCATAGTGAGTTGCTTGTAAGTCACCGTGGTGATCTCAGGTCGGAGGGACACTTATACCCATATCCTTCGTGAACTACTCTTGATAGTAGAGTGCTCAGCATTTGATCACGTTCAATGAGATGTACTCTTACGTCTCACTTGCATGCCATGTCAGTGTCTCCACACTCCTTGATTAAAAAGATAACCAACGTACATAGCACATAATGACCTATACTTGATATAACTATCGTCCTAATAATAGTATATCATTTGGTCATGAACTTAAGATTTAAAGACTAAATGATATATCCTCCTATATCGAATCAAATAGTCTTAAGAACTTCATCACATAATAGGAGTTCAAAATGAAATGTACATAGTGATGAAAAAATTAAATAATATTTATTAATTTAATAATTCATATATAATTACAATGATAAGCACCACCGTTAACAGACCAACGATTGGCTTTGGGATACAATTCCCAATAAGGACAACCTCATACCAGCACAAAATCAATTTTAAATCAATAAAACTTTCAGATCTAAGACTAATAATCAGATTATATATATCTTAAAAAATCAGTGGTCCTAATACCATTGTTAGAAAATCGGATAGGATACATGCATAGATTTCAAAAATTTTTTGAATAGTGGCGGAAATAAATCGAGTTAAACCCTTTAATCCTACATGCATTAGATCTCATCTAATCCTACCCAAGCCTCGAAATAATGACATGCATATAATCTAAAAATTAAAATAAAGAAAAGATCAAATCTAAATACCTTTGCACAGGTTGAAATGCACTGCTACTGATGATATTAGATTCAAAGGTCTTTGAGCTACACACGTATTCGACCTCTACAGGTATTCATCGAGATCAATCATGAATTCTTCTTCTTATGGTAGATCCTTCTTCTTTAAGTAGGATCTTAGCCTTTTTGAACTTTGATTAACAGTTGATCTTGACCATAACCTCAACCATTGAATTGCAGCCCTTTTCTCCTCGTTCCTCATAGTAGAAGAGACACCTCTCAACTCAGGCATGTGGGATGATGGACACCCAACCCTTGGGCATGGAAAGAGAGAAGGAAGGAGGGTGAGGCATGGAGAGGAGAGAGAGATCTGATTTTAATCAATAAATTCCAATAATTATCAAACCCTAAGAAACGATCTCTTTATATAGACCCTTTCTTGATTCCAAATCAAAAACCAATCAACCTAAAAAGGCAAGTCTTTATCTCATAAGAATTTCTATCTTTTTAATCTGATTATTTTTCAAAAAAATCAGACTTAATTGGTATTGCACAACTATGCAACCCAAGAGGGGGGGTGAATTAGGTTTCTGAAATTTTAAAGCTAATTTAAAACCACAAGGATTAAGTAATAATAAGCAAGTTATGTGTAGTAAGTGATTTAAGCTAAGTGTAGAAATAAGATGCAAGAATGCAAGAAAATAAGAAAATTTTAGATAGAGAGCAAGTATGCACACCATAAACAATCAAGATTTATAGTGGTTCGGTGCCAACCTTACACCTACATCCACTCTCCAAGCTCCTACTTGAGAATTTAAATCCACTAAAACGTATTCAACAAGAATACAATGTCGGTACCTCCAACTCTAGCTATCTCAAGCTAGAACACTTATTTTTTGGATACAAGCCAACCCAATACAATCCAATTCAAGGTTCGGATCAACCTATCCAAGTTTTGGAATCTTTCCAAAACTAAAGAACAAGGCGAAAACAAAGTATAAGAGTTAATGACCAAGAAATATAAGTTTAGCTCCTTTAATGAGCAAATAAAACCTTAAATACACTTTACATAATAAGGAAGAAGCTTTTCTAATTTTTCTCAAGGTTGTTGAAGACTTAAATGAGCTCTTGAGGGGTTGGTGAACTTGAAATGAAAGCTTCTTTTGCTTGAAGAGGGCTTTTTGCTTAGGACTGAAATGAATGCTTGAAAACCTTATGTTTTTCCCTCCTTCAAGTACCTTTATATCTTCAATGGATGTTAGAGAGAAATCTGGGCAGGATTAGAGCTGTTGGAGAGTATTAAATAAGCATTAAATATAGTCAAAACGAGCTGAAAAACTAGCCGTTACGAAAATTTTTCATTGCAGGGATCGACTCATAGGGTCGATCTCTACACAGGGATCGACTCATAGGGTCGACCTCTGTAGCGCAGAATAGAAAGTGACTGTTCTATATCTTTGGCTTGCACAAACAACAGAGGTCGACCCCTAGGATCGTCCCTTTTGGGTGTGCCAGCCAAAATAACGTGCCATTCAGCCCCTTTTGACAGGGGTCAACTCATAGGATCTATCCTTTTCTTTAAACTTGATTTTTTTTTAAAATATACATCCAAAAATATGAAATTGCCTCCAATAGATCACAAATCTTCTGTTCTTGCTCTTGAGGCTTTTGAATCAGAATTTGATAAAATTATGATTTTGCCCCTGAAATACAATAAATCTTTTTCCAAGCCAAAATCATGAGTAACCCCCTCAAATATTTCGTAAGCATCAAAATCAATTCATGGAGCAACAATCTCCTCCTTTTTGATGATGACAAAATGCTTGAGCAAAAGTAAAATATAACATATATAAAGTATTGATTAAAAATTTCAAATTTATGAAGATGCATCACTTAAACATTATAGCTAATTATTTGAATAAAATGCATCATGAGTAGTTTGAAGATTAGTTTGAAAATTTGCTTATAAGATTATTTTCTTTGACAATTTTGCTTATTGCCTGATTTTATTTCTCTACTCCCTTTTTTTGACAACATTAATTAAGATCTTAAAGAATTTTTAAAAAAAAATGAAAAAGACTCCCCCTCACTATAGCAATCATAAAGGACATTTCAATTTGCTCATATAGAAGATATTGCCATTCATAATATTTCATAGCACATATATGAGGTATTTTTCATATCACATAATTAAGATATTTCAATTGATGCTATTCATAAAAATTAATCCAAATGACATTCATAGAAGTTAAAAATATATATATATATGTATCCAAAATATGACTGAATACTTAAGTGTCACAATACATAAGAGTCAAGTCAAAATATATAGGCCATACAAAAGTTATAGGTAACAAAAAATATAACTTTCCATAACAAAAAATATAACTTTCCATGAGTCAATCAACCGACAAATACAAAGGCCATAAGCTAGGTCTTAGACAAAAAGACTAACTATGCTAGATCTAATAAATGTCATAGCTAGAGGCATCAGAATCAGAAGAGTCAGAGAAATGATGAGGAGACGCAAGATCAAAGCCACGGGCACGTCCTCGACCACATCTGCCTCGACCATGGTAGAAGTACCAACACGAGCAGAAGGGTGAGAAGGTCTTGGAGACTGGGAAGATATAGACTGTGCTAGGAGAGTAAGTCTAATGGTGTCTAATTGTTCTAAAGCTCTAGACAAGGACTGCATCAGGGTACCAATCTGAGCAGAGACAGTCTCACTGGAGCCCTTGATCTCTCTCCTCAAAAAATCAAAGCCATTCTACAAAATACCTCAAAGCCTAGCTGCCTCTACAGATAGGTCGGAGACCTCCATGATGTTCTCTTGCGGTTGGGGATGGGCTAAGGCTAATACCTGCCTCTGCAAATCCAAAACTCTGTCCGTCAGTCTCAGAATATATTCCTCAAGCTCCTCAATTCGTACAGACTGAGCTGTAAGCATCTGAAAGATAGTAGAGATATGAGGGATCAAGGTCTGGTCTGAAACAGCCTAAGATGACGTCCTCTGAGTAAAACCTGAGATGGCAAACTACTGGGACATCAACTCAATCTGATTGTCTGTAAGTCTGACCTCTGAAGGATCTACTCTGCTCCCTGATTGTGGTACAGAAGCATCCCTCCTCACTGACTCTGAGGGACAGTCTCGTGATCAGAACGAACTGAATATCAGGAGATGCTCTGTGATCACAAGGTGAAGATGGTCCCTCCTCCTTTGCTCTCTCCTCAACACCTTTCGACCAACCGCCATCAGTCTTTGAAAAATTCATGCGATGCAGTGTGTGACAGTTGATGGTGTCAGAATGTGATAATCTGGTGACTGTCTCCTCCTCAAAATAGACTCCGAACCTCCTAAAGACCAGGGTGAGTGCCATACCATAAGGCAGGTGAGCCTTGGACCTATTTAGGATCTCCCTCATTGCCTCAATCATCAGAGTAGGAAGGTTCAAGGGGGTCTCAATGATCACATGGTATATGATGCATAAATCCCTACCAGATAAGAGGTTATGCCTGCCATTCCTTAGGACAAAAAGTTTGGTCACCATGTGATGCAAAAGTCTCATCTCTACAGAAAGTATCCTTGCTTTTAATTTATTTAAATTTTGAGTAAATATTCTTTCTAAAATAATACTTAGTCCCTCTTCTTTGATTGAGAGCTCCATATGAGTATAACCTTTACAAGGCAAGTGCAAGATTTATCCCAAATGTAATGGATCAAGAACAATGTTAACACCTTTCACTGAAGACTTTACTATTCCATTGTAGTAACTTAAATTCAGATAGAATTCTCTGACCAAATCAACATAAGTATTTTTCTTCAATAGACAGTAAAATTCTCATCCTTGACTTTTAATTTTTGATCCAATTGAGAACCCCTCTTTTTCAAAAAACTTAAAATCTATGTTCTTCCTAGGTTTAACTTTTCGATTGAAGAGAGATACCTTACTTGGACTGAGTGGGGACTGTAAAGAAGCTGAAACAGGACTTGAAACTAAGGTTGGAGCAGGAGAGGGCTCGACTGCCATTCTTTTTCTGCACACATCCTCCTCTAACCCACGAACAGACTTTCTTCTCTGCTGTAGCTTTAATTTGGGAGCCATTTCGAATAAGAGAGACTTACAAACAGTTTAGGAGACCTAATGAGAGGTAGAGTGGAAAGAATTTTAGAGGAAAAATAAAGATTTTGGGGAGATGGACCACCGATTTGGAGAAGAGGGTTTGAAGCTAGGGTAAGCTTGATCCACCCAAATGAAGAAGAAAAAGAAAGGGGATTAAGTTCCAAAAAGAGCGATTTGAAGGGGCAAACCCGATGAGAAGAAGGATTTTAAGAGATTTTTGCAGTTGAGAGAGTGGAGAGGGAGGAGATTTTTGTTCGGTGGGATGAGGAAGACGAAAGGCAAAGGGTCGGCTCCTTTACAAACAGAGATTTCCCAATAAAACAAAGCACCCGATGGGTTTTAATGAAAATTATAAGTTTACCCTAGAGTCCACCCTATGGGTCGACTCATGGCTAGAAAAATTCAAAAAAAATGATGAAAAAATTTGGAAAAAATTTCAAAAAAATTGAAACTTGAGAGAAGGATGTTTATTTAAGAGATTGATCATATGAAGGATAGTTTTGAGCTTTTAAGAAAGGAGAGATGAGAATTGAGCTCAAAATTTGGTTCAATAAATTTTTGGCAAAAAAACTTTGAATCAAAAAGATACTTAAGCTGATGGATCAAAGATTCCTAGTTCTCTCCTAATTTCACAAAATCTATCTTCACTTAAGATCTTGATAAAGATATCAGCCAATTATTTTTCAGTACATACATAATCAAGAATTATATCATGATTTTGGACATGTTCTCTTATGAAATGATATCTAATTTCAATATGCTTTGATCTAAAGTGCTGAATTAGATTTTTAGTTAGATTAATAGCAGTAGTATTATCACATCTTATGGGAGTTTCATTGAGTTTGATACCAAAGTCTTCAAGTTGTTGCTTAATCCACAAGATTTGAGCACAGCAACTTTTGACCGCAATGTATTCAGCCTCGGCCGTAGACAGTGCCACTAAATTTTGCTTCTTACTAAACCAAGAGATTAAGTTAACTCCTAGAAATTGGTAAGTTTCACTAGTACTTTTTCTATCTAATCTGCATCCAGCAAAATCAGCATCTGAATATCTTATTAAGTCAATTGATGAGACCTTAGAATATCATCATCCTAGAGTTTGTGTATCTTTTAAATATTTAAGAATTTTTTTAACTGTATTTAAATGTGATTCTTTTGGATTTGATTGAAAGCATGCACATAGACAAACACTAAATATAATATCTGGTCTACTAGCAGTTAAATACAATAAGGAACCAATCATGCCTCTATAAAGTTTTGAGTCTATATTTTTACCTCCTTCATCCTTGTCAAGCTTACATGATGGGCTCATGGGAGTACCATTGCTTTGGAGCTCTCTATTCCAAATCTTTTGAGTAGTTCTCTTGTGTACTTGCTTTGGGTGATAGAGATCTCTTCCTTTGTTTGTTTGATTTGGAGTCTGAGAAAGAATGTAAGTTCTCCCATCATGCTCATCTCGAACTCTCCCTACATGAGCTTAGTAAAATCTTGACAAAGAATTTCATTAGTAGACCCAAATATAATGTCATCAATGTATATTTGTATAACTAAGATATCATCATGATTTCTTTTAATGAAAAAGGTTGTTTCTATATTTTCTCTTGAAAAACTATTATCAAGCAAGAATTTACTTAACCTTTCATACCAAGCCCTAGGTGCTTGTTTTAAACCATATAATGCTTTATTTAATTTGAAAACATGATTAGAAAAAGCATGATTTTTAAAACTGGAGGGTTGTTCTATATATACTTCTTCAGCAATATAACCATTTAGAAAAGTACTTTTAACATCCATTTGGAATAACTTAAAATTCATAAAGCATGCATATGCAAGTAAAAGCCTAATTGCTTCTAATCTAGCAACAGGTGCAAAGATCTCATCAAAATTAATTCCCTCTTCTTGATTATAATCCTTTGCAACCAATCTTGCTTTATTCCTAATTACATTTCTATGTTCATCCAATTTATTCCTATACACCCATTTTGTGCCAATTACTGGATAATTTTTAGGTCTCAATACTAAAGTCCATACATTATTTCTTTCGAATTGATTAAATTTCTCTTGCATTGCATTTATCTAATTATAATCTTTTTCAGCTTCATCTATGGTTTTAGGTTCAAAATGAAAAATAAATGTAAAATGATTGTATACATCTCTAAGTGAAAAATGAGTTCTTACTCCATGTGTAGGATTACCAATGATTAATTCTTTGGGATGATTGTGATCATACCTCCATTCTTTGGGTAGATCATTTGTATCTTGAGGTTATTCTTGTTGTTTTTCACCTTCATCCTCTTGTTTGTTTTCATGTCCTTCTTCATTTTGAATTGTTGAGTCTTTTAGGGTGAGCTCCTTCATTCCTTCTATAAGAGAATCTGCATCATCAATACTTTCACTCTTCCTTGAAAGAAGATCATTAGTCTCATCAAAAATAACATGTATTGACTCCTCTACTACTAAAGTTCTTTTGTTGAAAATTCTAAAAGCTTTGCTAGAAGAGGAGTAACCAAGAAAAATAGCTTCATCAGATTTTGCATCAAATTCTTCTAATCTCTCTTTACCATTGTTCAAAACAAAACATCGACAATCAAAAATATGAAAAAAAGCAATGTTTGGTTTTCTACCTTTTCAAAGCTTATAGGATGTTTTCTTTAGAATTTGTCTAATTAAAGTATGGTTTAAAATGTAACAAACCGTGTTAATTGCTTTCGTCCAAAAGTATCTTAGGAGGTTGCCTTCACATAGCATGGTATGGGCCATTTTTTTAAGGATTCTATTTTTTCTTTCTACTATATTTTGTTTGGGGTGTCCTAGGTGCTGAAAAGTTATGGTCAATTTCTTTTTCATCACAAAATTTTTCAAAATTTTGATTTTCAAATTCAATTTCATGATCACTTCGAATATTTTGAATTAAAATTTTTTTTTCATTAGTAACTCTTTGATAAAATTTTGAGAACACATGAAAAGTTTCATCCTTATATGCTAAAAAGAAAATCTATATAAAATGAGAGAAATCATCAAGAATTACAAAGTCATATCATTTTTCACCTAAACTAGTAGTTCTAGTGGGTCCAAATAAATCCATGTGCAATAATTCTAATGGCCTAGAAGTTGAAACAATATTTTTAGATTTGAATGAGACTTTTGTTTGTTTACCTAATTGGTATGCATCATAAATTCTATTCTTTTCAAAATTCAATTTAGGTAAATCGGTAATCAATTTCTTATTAATAAGTTTTGAAAGTGAATGCATGCTAATATGTGCAAGCCTACGATGTCAAAGCTAACTAGTCTCATTAATTTTGATATTCAAAGCTACTAGACATTGTATGTTTATTTTGGAAAGATCATTCAAATCTACCATATAAACATTACAATGTCTATGCCCAACAAATTTAATGCCTTCATCATTGGGACTAGTTACTATGCATAATGAAGATTCAAAAATAACTTTGTACCTTTTGTCACAGAATTGACTAATGCTTAATAGATTATATTTCAAACCATCTACTAATAAAATATTTTCAATATACTTGGAGGGAGTGATACCAATGTTACCTATACCGATGATCTTTTCTTTGCTATTGTCTCCAAAGATGACCATCCCTTCATCTTTTGCATCAAGTGTGATGAATTGAAATTCATCATCGGTCATTGTCTTAAGCACCCACCTTCAAGATACCATTTTCGATTTGTTCCTTGGGATGCAAGACACACCTACATACAAAAATTAAGTTTTGACTTTAGGTATCCAAGTTTTCTTGGATCTTTTTTGGTTAGTTACAATAGTTCTTTTGAAACCCATATTTTCTTCACATTAGAATTTTCAGATTTGTTAGAGAAATATGTATAGGATTTGTGTCCTACTTTACCATATTTAAAACAAATAATATTTGAAAATTATTGCTTGATGAGTTCACAAAGATATTTTTCAGAAATTTTTGTTTCTTTAAAGGGTTGTAGCCAAGACCGGCTTTATCATAAATGACCTTTTGATTATCAAGTATCAATTGAAGTTTATTTGAACTTAGAGTAAACTTTTCTACCATAGGTTTTAACTTAGCAATTTTATTTTTTAAGTTTAGATTTTTTTTTTATCAAGACTAATTTTTCATTTGAGATAATTTTATTTTCTTTTAGTAAAGATTGATTCTTTGATTTCAATTCTTTATTCTTTACCTCTAACTTCTTTAGATCATCAACTAGATCATAAAATATTTCTTGAAGTTCTTCAAAAGTAAAGTCATTAGGAGTTTCAGCGTTTACCTCATTTTTATGTGCCACAAGACACAAGTTGGCTTGTTCATATGAATCTTCTTCTTCAGAGCTTGACTCATCACTATCACTCCATGTAGCCACCATAGTCTTTTTCTTGTACTTCTTGAGGCCCTTCTTAAGTTGTGGACATTCGGACCTAAAGTGCCCCAGCTTCTTACATTCATAACAAATAAGGAGCTGCTCCTTATCCTTCTCCTTGCTATGCTCCCCTTTTGTTGGTGGCCTCTTCCTCATCTCTTATTTTCTTTTCTTCAAAAATCTTTTAAACTTTCTAATGATGAGGGCTATTTCTTCATGTTGCTCTTCATTTTCTGTTTCATCAAATTCTTCATCAAGTTGAGCAGTGGATTTGAGGGCCATTATCCTCTTCTTCTTGACATCTTCTTCTTGATATTGTTTCATACTTAGCTCGTGTGTCATTAGCGATCCTAGAAGCTCCTCTAAGGATAAAATATTCAGATCTTTGGTTTCTTGGATTGCAGTCACTTTGGCCTCCCAAGTCCTTAGTAAAGATCTAAGAATCTTTCTCACAAGATCGCTGTTAGAATAAGACTTACCAAGACTTTTTAGACCATTAATAATATCCGTAAAATGAGTAAATATTTCAGTTATTGATTCATCATGTTTCATTTTAAAGAGTTCATATTTGTGCACAAGCATGTTAATTTTTGATTCCTTAACTTGATTAGTACCTTCATGTGTTACTTCTAACCTATCCCATATTTTCTTAGCCGACATGCATGTTGAAAAGTGATTAAATTCATTAGCATCTAAAGCACAATAAAAAATATTCATGGCTTTAGCATTGAGTTGAGCCATTTTCTTGTCAACCTCATCCCATTCTCTTTCGAATTTGGTTAATTCTACATCATCAATTATCTTAATGGATGTGTATGGTCCATTAACTATGATACTCTACATATTATAGTCAAGTGCTTGAATAAAAATTTTTATCCGAGCTTTTCAATAGGTGTAGTTTGACCCATTGAAAAGTGAAGGTCGGTTTGTGGACTGCCCCTCGCTAGTAAAACACCAACTTGAGTTGCCATAGATCTTTAGCTCTTTGATGGTTAAATCAAAGTAAGACTAGAGCATCAAGCTCTGATACCACTTATTGCCCAGCTATGCAACCCAAAAGGGGGAGTGAATTGGGTTTCTGAAATTTTAAAGTTAATTTAGAACCACAAGGATTAAGTAATAATAAGCAAGTTATGTGTAGTAAATGATTTAAGCTAAGTATAGAAATAAGATGCAAGAATGAAAGAAAATAAGAAAATTTTAGATAAAAAATAAGTATGCACACCATAAATAATCAAGATTTATAGTGGTTTGGTGCCAACCTTGCACCTATATCCACTCCTCAAGCTCCTACTTGGGAATTTAAATCCACTAAAACGTATTTAACAAGAATATAACATCGGTATCTCCGACTCTAGCTATTCCAAGCTAGAACACTTATTTTTCAAGTATAAACCAACTCAATACAATTCGAGTCAAGGTTTGGATCAACCTATCCAAGTTTTGAAATCCTTCCAAAACTAAAGAACAAGATAAAAACATAGTATAAGAGTTAATGACCAAGAAATATAAGTTTAGCCCCTTTAATGAGCAAATAAAACCTTAAATACACTTTACATAATAAGAAAGAAGCTTTTCTAATTTTTTTCAAAGTTATTGAAGACTTGAATGAGCTCTTGAGGGATTGGTGAACTTGAAATGAAAGCTTCTTTTGCTTGAAGAGGGCTTTTTACTTAGGGCTGAAATGAATGCTTGAAAATCTTGTATTTTTTCCTCCTTCAAGAGCCTTTATATCTTCAATGAATGCTAAAAAAAAATTTAGATAGGATTAGAGCCATTAGAGTGCATTAAATGAGTATTAAATACGGTCAAAATAAGCTGAAAAACTAGTCGTTACGGAAATTTTTCATCGCAGGGGTCGACTCATAGGGTCGACCTCTGCACTATGGGTCGACCTCTGTGGCGTAGAACAGAAAGTGATTATTCTGTATCTTTGACTTGCACAGACAATAGAGGTCGACCCTTAGGGTCATCTTCTTTGGGTGTGCTAGTCAAAAATAGCGTGCCATTCAGCCCCTTTTAACAGAGGTCGACTCATAGGGTCTATCTTTTTTTGTAAACTTAATTTTCTTGCAAAATATATATCTAAAAAATATAAAATTACCTCCAATAGATCACAAATCTTCTATTCTTGCTCTTGATGCTTTTGAATTAGAACTTGATAAAATTACGATTTTGCTCCTGAAATATAATAAATCTTTTTTCAAGTCAAAATCATTAGTAACCTCCTCAAATATTTTGTAAGTATCAAAATCAATTCATAAAGCAACAATTGGTATGGACTTTACCTCCTTTGGCAAGTAGAAGGGGTGCCCCTCAGCAAATAAGTTAGACTGAGTGGGCACCCCTTAAGAGGCAAGTAGTTAGGGTGCCAACTCTTGGCACCCCTTCTAAAGATTTTGACATAAGAGAGGGGGCGTGGCCCCTCTCTTTCTCTCCTTCCACACCAAGGCAAGAGAGGGGGTGGGCTCCTCTCTCTTCCTCACACCACTCCAAGGGGTTGGCACCCCTTGGACCTGCCAAAAGGGAGGCTTGCGCCTCGTCACTTCTTTCCAACAATTTCATGCTTCAAAAGAAAATAACAAGGGAAAAAATAAGAGATTAATTAGCCAACTCATTGACTTAATCCAATCCTTTTGGGCCCATAAATAGGTGCCCTATTAAATCTAAATCAAAATGGATTTAGATTAGGTTCAAGGTAATGGACATGATCCAATCCTTATCTAATAAGAAATCGTAGTTCAGAGAAGAATTAGGTTTAACCATATGCTAGCATGGTTTTCTTAAACCTAATAGGATTTCACTAAATCCTAATCCAATTAGAACTTCATAAGTCCAATTGGTTAATTTAAGATTAAATCTCTTAATGTGTGACCCTATAAGTTCCATTCTATCTGATAGTGAGATATATTATGATCTTCATCATAATATCATCGAAACTCTTTTTGATGGGTTGAAATAATTTTAGTTCTACCCTTTGAAAGTCATTGATTATCAAGATGATGTCCGATGAGTTTCATAATTCACCAGTGACACCTAGTAGTATGTAGTGGCAACCCAATAGAATGAAACTGTAAATCCCAGGTGCAGTTATCATATGATTCAATCCTTCTATCATGAGTCCCGACTTGATAGAGGTCATGGAGAACTCATCAGACTCCATCATCAGTCATTTGCTAGATTGACTCGATTCGAGTTTATTTGTGAATATCGTGAAAACTCTTTTTCAGTATTCACACTTGCTTTGGCCAAAGACTTTTTGAACTCAGTCTCGCAAATCACGTAGGACTTCTCCTTTTCTATCAAGATCGATAGATTCCTTCTAGATGCATCCTACTCCAAACAGCGAATCCGAACCTATTATAGCCAACATACACAGCAAGGATTCGAATAGTAAGGGACCAAGAGAACATGCAGTCAAATTCAGTAGCCTTGCTGTGAATAGCCAATGATCCCGCAGGTTAAATCACTCACATCACTGTAACATCGAGTCAACCACTGACGAGTGAGTAGACATCTAAGTGATATCTCGTATTGGTCACAATCAGTATAAGTTGTTCTCTAACAACCACCAGCATCCTCACCCAGTGTCCCTACGCTGTAGATCCGAGACTCATCTATCCATAAGAGAGGTGGATCATGCACCAATCTCGAATGGATTGATCACTATCCTTCATGATGATCTTTTGATCGAGAGTATTTAGAAACTAACCACTAATAATATATATCTCAAATTCTCAACACTTTAAAAATATACAAAATTATCTTTGTTAATTTCTAGAACAAATTATGGACATATAAATATGATTGAAAAAAGAAAGCCTTTTATTAATATAAAAATATTATAAGTATAAAATTAAATTCAGAAATTATAAAATGTATCAACCAATAATTGGCTTCTAGGGCATATATCTAACACTCCATAGACTCCATCTCGGATTTCATGGCATCAAGCCATTTCTAAGAGTCGAGCCTTTGCATAGCATCCATGTAGGTGATTGGATCTTCATCATTCTCATCTAGTTTGATAGAATCACTATCTCGAATTAAGAAATCATAGTATCTATCCGATTGATGTGGTACTCTATCGGATCTCCTTAATAGCACCTCTATAAGCTCGAAATTTGATTTTTCAATCAAATTTGATTCTGTATGTGCCAGTATTTCTACCTCACGAACGTCACTAAGTTCGATTTTAGTGGCGTTAGTTTCTTTTTCAATAAACTCTTTTTCTAAAAAGATTATGCTGCTACTGACGAACACCTTTTGTTCTTCAATGAGGTAGAAATAGTACCCTGTAGTTTCCTTTGAATATCCTACGAACAAACATTTATTAGATCTAGGACCAAGCTTGTCTATCTTTAAATGCTTTACATAAGTCGGACATCTCCAAATCCTAAGGTGTGAAAGCACTGACTTACGTCCTGTCCATATCTCATGTGGTGCTTTATTTATAGACTTGCTCGGGACCTTATTAAGTATGTAGCAAGCAGATTCGAGAGTATATCCCCAAAAAGAGATTGACAGAGTTAAAGCCCATCATAGACCGAATCAGGTCTAACAGCGTTCGATTCATCCTTTTTGACACCCCATTATGTTGTGGTATTCCAAGAGAGATCCATTGTGAGAAAATCCTATTCTCTTCTAGATATGTCAAAAAATTACTGATGAGGTATTCACCTCCTCGGTCTGACTAAAGAGTTGTAATACTCTTTTCAATCTATTTTTCTACTTCACTATGAAATTATTTGAATATTTTAAATGATTCAAATTTATGCTTTATAAGGTAAACGTATCCATACCTCGATAGGTCGTCAGTAAATGTAAATAAATAATAATAACCTTCTCTAGCGTCTATGTTCATAGGTCCATATACATTGCTATGTACTAGGCCTAGAACATCACTGGCTCGCTCATCTTTTTTTTTTTAAAGATAATTTGATCATTTTACCAAGAAGACATGATTCATGAAAGAAGAGTATCCTACGAGCCAATTGCATGAGTGATGTGATGGGATTTTTTTTTGCAAACTTTCAACTCATGTAATGACATATTTTATTTGATAATAAAATGAGGCATTGATTCATCATTCTAGCTATATCTTACTATGTTTAAGATTATAATGAACTCTGTTGGTGCAAAAATCTGCTTGCGCCGGAGAAGCTGGAGTTGGGAAAGCCGCGGTCGCCGCCGGGACCTGCAAAGGAAGTATAAACCGGAGGTGGGGTTGCTCCGGCAAGACCCTCCAACGCTCAAGTCAGTTCTCTGCCTCAACAAGAATGGAGTGCTCGAATGGAGAATTTAGCAGAGTTTTGAGATAAGAAATGAGCTTATCGAATAACGTATCTGGGTCCCCCTTTTATAGACGGAGGAGGCAACGGATTGATGGCGACATTTGTAACCGTCTGGTAGTGGGCCGCCCATGGTCAGGGGAATTTATGGCGAAGGGTAGTGGAGTAGACCCGTGGCTATTGCTATGGCCCGCCACGTAGAGCCTGTTGCCGGTAGTGGAGCGGCGTCCGTTGTCGCTAGTTGTCAGGGGGTAGTGGAGTCGCGCAGCACCTGCCGCAGGGAGCAGAGCAGAATCGTGGCCGTTGACACAGTCTGTCAGAGAGTAATGGGTCCACCGCAGGGAGTGATGGAGCCACGCGGAATCCGCTACAAGAAGTGGAACAGGATCATGGTTGTTATTGTGACCTGCCAGGGGGCGCGGATCTGTCGGTTGAAGCTCGGCAGCGGTCGGAGTCCGGCCTCTGTAGAGGTCCGGGCGGAGTCCTCCTTGCAGTTGGGGTCGTGGGTGGAGCCCGACTTCCGTGGGAGTCCGAGCGGAACCCTCTCGGAGCTGAAGTTGCGGGCGGAACCCGGCTCCCGTAGGAGTCCGGACGAAGTCTTCCTGCAATCAAGGTTAAAGGCGAAGTCCGGCTCCCGTCGGAGTCCGGACAAGGCTTACCAGCAGTTGACGTTGAGGACGGAGCCCGGCTCCCGTGGGAGTCCGGGCGGAGTCTGCTTGCTGCTGAAGTTATTGGCGGAGTCCAGCTCCCGTAGGAGTCCGGACGCAATCTGTCTTGCGGTAGGAGTTGTCGAGAATAAAGCTCGGCTCCCGTCGGAGTCCGGGCGAAGTCTCCCTGCAATCAAGGTTAAAGGCGAAGTCCGGCTCCCGTCGGAGTCCGGACAAGGCTTACCAGCAGTTGACGTTGAGGATGGAGCCCGGCTCCAATGGGAGTCCGGGCGGAGTCTGCTTGCTGCTGAAGTTATTGGCGGAGTCCGGCTCCCGTAGGAGTCCGGACGCAGTCTGTCTTGCAGTCGTTGGAGTCGTCGGCGGGACCCGGCTCCCGTAGGAGTCCGGGCGGAGCCGTCTTGTAGCTGAAGTTGTTGGTCATCGAGGATGAAGCCCGGCTCCCATGGGAGTCCGGGCGGAGACTTCTTTCGAGGTTGGCCTTGTCGGCGGAGCCGTTGATTCTGTGGAGGACTTCGGCTGGGGGTATTTTATACCCAACACCAGTCTCCCTACTTCCGAGTTTGAGTTTCGAACGAAGGAAGTACGGAGAGATGGACACAGCCGAAGCCGTCCCTTCGAATCCTGCGCACCGCCTCCCCCAGATATTTTGGCATTTAATGTGTGCACGTCAAAGCCCGCTTTCTGGTGAAGGTGACCTGAAGAGTCTTTTCAGAACCCCCGTCGGAACACGATCCCAAGCGTCGTGCTACGGAAATTTGTGAACGGTCAACCCTCGATAGCGATGAGGGGGACATGCGCGACACGTGGCATGCACCAGTTGGCCCAGGAACACCCGCCGTCATAACTGCGCTAGGATCCGTCGGCTATTTAAACCCCCTAACCCCTTCATGGCCTCATCCTGGTGCCTTTCTTTCGCCTGAGAGCCTTGCTCCTCAGCTGCTTCCCTCGCACCAGTCCTTGCCTTCTTCAGCCCTCCAATTCTTCTCTGGGGGTTCCTACGCCATGTCCTCTACCCCGGAGGCCATTCTTGAAGGGATGTCTAGGGCTTGGAGGAAGGTGAGGAGGAGAACGGCGGCCGGTGAGAATCTCCGTCGTTTTAAAGGGGGCTTAAGGAAGAATTCCTTCAACAACAGGGGTTTAATAACGGGGGCTGTCGGTGAAGTTATTCTACCCGCGAATTTCGGAGTAGCAAGGCGGGGTGATACCGGTCAAGAGGGCAGAACTGTCGTCATAAGCGATGGCGGGATCCTTGATGCCGTCGGGGCCGAGGGACCAGAGGCGGTCGGCGTCGACGGTGGGGCAGTGGAACTTGTTGCGGGGACGGTGGAAGTAGCGCATGCCGACCTTGCCGGAGCATGTTGGGTGGTGGCTGTCACGGAGCATTCGGAGATGAAGCATATCTCTGGCATCACTACTGCTTCCAAGGTGACTCCAGCTCTTCTTGAAACAGGTCTTCGCCACTGCCGCCGTTGCCCTTACCGCCCCCGGGGATCTATCCCACCCTTTTCTCCCTAGGGTTGGGACTTCGGAGATAGAGCAAAGCGAGGTGGGGCGAGAGCTGTTACACGCACTGGAGAACGCGGCTGAGAAGGACAGAGATGGGAAGAGGAGTTTGCAGCTCGGTGCGGCCTCCGGTTCATCCTTCCCGAACCGTGTTCGCGAGGCTTGCGATGATGTGTATCTTCTTCTTCTTTTTTTTCTTGACCCACCGGGTCTTGTAACGTATATTCTTGTTAAATGAAAAGAAGATTTTGTTACCTCGTCTGCATCTCGCATTAAATAGTTGTCTGTCGAACTTCTTCATTTTCCTTTCCTCTTTCTTCCTTCTCTTCTTTTCTTTTTCACGTCGTCCCAAGGTCATCGACGACCTCTTCTATTCATGTAGGGTTGTCATTTGCCGAGCTCCTTTTTGGCTTTTACGTCGTTCGAAGATACCCAATTGTCATTCCGTTGATGGCTGCAGGTTCGCTTGGGGCCATTCGGGCCCGAGGTCCCTCCTAGGGCTTGAATTCGGGGATCCGAGCTTCCGTTGCCCTCGGGCACTGTTTGCTTTCCTTTTTTGCTTGGAGTTTTTTCTCTGCTGAAGTCGAAGCTGAGTTCGGCTCCCTTGGGAGTCCGAACGGAGAATCCCTCCTGAAGTTGGAGTTGTGGGCGGAGCCCGGCTCTCGTAGGAGTCCGGGTGGAGCCTTCCTTGGCGTCGTGGACAGAGCCCGGCTCCTGTAGGAGTCAGGGCGAAGTCTTCCTGCAATCAAAGTCATAGGCAGAGTCCGGCTCCAGTAGAAGTCCGGACAAGGCTTATCGGCAGTTGCTGTTGTCAGCGGAGCCCGGCTCCCGTAGGAGTCGGGCGGGGTTGTCCTGTAGTTGATGTCGGCGATTGAAGCCCGGCTCCCGTAGGAGTCCGGGCTGGTCTTACCATCGGTCGAAATAGCTTAAGTTAGGGCAAGGTTTTCCTCTTGGGGGGCGCATATGGGCGTTGCAGGGCCTTCCCCCACCCGGTCTAAAAGGATCGGGCCTTCGACTTTGCTCAAGTTAGGGCGAGTGTTCTCCTCCTGTCCCTAACAGGGCTGTGGGGGCACATATGGGCGTTGTAAGGCCTCTCCCCCCATCCGGTCTAAAAGGAATCGGGCCTTCGACTTCGCTCAAGTTAGGGCGAGGTTCTCTTCCTGTCCCTAACAGGGCTGTGGGGGCACATATGGGTGTTGTAAGGCCTCTCCCCCCATCCGGTCTAAAAAGAACCGGGCCTTCGACTTTGCTCAAGTTAGGGCGAGGTTCTCCTCCTGTCCCTAACAGGGCTGTGGGGGCACATATGGGCGTTGTAAGGCCTCTCCCCCCATCCGGTCTAAAAGGAACCGGGCCTTCAACTTTGCTCAAGTTAGGGCGAGGTTCTCCTCCTGTCCCTAACAGGGCTGTGGGGGCACATATGGGCGTTGTAAGGCCTCTCCCCACATCCGGTCTAAAAGGAACCGGGCCTTCGACTTTGCTCAAGTTAGGGCGAGGTTCTCCTCCTGTCCCTAACAGGCTATGGGGGCACATATGGGCGTTGTAAGGCCTCTCCCCCCGTCCGGTCTAAAAGGAACCGGGCCTTCGACTTTATGAGGTTGCCCTTTTGTTTTTGATACAGTTTGCTTGAATTGTCCAAAGACACATGGGTATGCGATTTTCGATTAAAACGAAGTCACTGGTAGTACATCCGTAAGTTTTCTGAGCTCCACGGCCGCGGGAGGTTGGCTCCTCCGAGCTCCTTAAGATAATAAGTTCCGGGCCGAACCACTTCTTTGACCTCATAAGGTCCCTCCCAGTTTGGGGCGAGCTTCCCCCGGTCCTGAGGTTGCGAGACAGCAGCTCGTCGTAGCACTAGATCTCCTACTTTAAAGGCTTTGTTCTTGACCCGGGCGTTGTAATATCGAGCAACTTTCTGTCTGTAGGCTGCCATTCGAACCTGAGCAATCTCCCGTCCCTCTTCCAGCAGGTCGAGATTGGCTCTGAGACTTTGTGCATTTTGGGGTTCGTCGAATGCCACGACTCGTGCCGACGGGAGTTTAAGCTCGATCGGGATGACGGCTTCCGTACCAAAGGCTAAAGCAAAGGGAGTCTCCCCTGTAGGTAACCTCTGGGTAGTTCGATACGCCCATAGCACGTGATAAAGCTCGTCCGCCCAAGTTTCTTTTGCTTTTTCAAGCCTTGTCTTAATTCCCTGCAAAAGAGTTCTGTTGGTTACCTCAGCTTCGCCGTTCGCCTGAGGATGGGCTACTGATGTGAAGTTGTGGGAGATGTTTAGATCTTCACAGAATTCGACGAATCTTGCTCCCGCGAATTGCCGTCCGTTATCAGTGATTAGGGTTCTAGGCAGACCGAACCTGCACACAATTGACTTCCAGACGAAATCTTGTACCTTTGCTTCTGTGATTTTTGCCAGTGGTTCGGCTTCAACCCATTTGGTGAAGTAGTCAATCGCCACAAGGAGGAACTTCCTTTGCCCAGACGCCATGGAAAAGGGGCCAAGGATGTCCATCCCCCATTGTGCAAAAGGCCATGGGGCACTTAGGGGTGTGAGCTTAGTGGCGGGCTGTCTCTGGACGTTGGCGTATCTCTGGCATCGATCGCACTTTTTGACATATTCCACCGAATCATGATGCATCGTTGGCCAGTAATACCCTTGGCGGAGTAGCTTGTGGGATAAAGATCTGGCACCCAAATGGTTTCCACAAGCTCCCTCGTGTACTTCCCATAAAGCGTAGTCAGCTTTCGAGGGCCGGAGGCACCTTAAGAGGGGCAAGGAGTATGATCTTTTGTACAATTTGTCCTCATAAAGGATGTACCGGGAGGCTTGATTTCGGAGCTTCCGAGCCTCCTTCGCATCCCGGGGAAGAACTCCATCTCTAAGATAGGTCATCAGCGGGTCGACCCAGCTGGGCTCGTGGTCGATCTCCATTACAGGCCGTGATTCTTCTGTACTCGGATGTTTTAGAACTTCAAAGAGGAGCCTTTGGGCAATTCGGTCGGAGCCGACGTGGCCAGCTTGGAGAGAAGGTCGGCTCTGGTATTCTCCGACCTTGGAATTTGCCTAATGTCGAAGTTGCTAAAGGCGGGGGTAAGCTCCTTCACTTTCTCAAGGTACCTGGCCATACTGTCTTCCCGCGCTTCATAACTCCCGCTGACTTGTCCCACCACAAGTTGGGAATCGCTGTGCACCCGGAGTTGACCTATTCCCAGCTCTTTGGCGATCATTAATCCTGCAATCAGAGCCTCATATTCCGCTCCATTGTTTGTTGCGGGGAACTCGAAACGCAGAGCGTACTCCGCGATGACTCCCTCCGGGCTGACCAAGATCAGGCCTGCACCCGCGCCTGCCATGTTGGAAGATCCGTCCACATAGAGGATCCAAAAGCAATCGGAGGGACTGGCTTCTTCGTTGGGGGAGTTCGGTTGAGACTTCAGGTTGTCAACTCTGCTTTGCTCAGGTTCGGCCTCCTCTGGGATGGTGCACTCTACAATGAAATCTGCCAATATTTGGGCCTTTACTGCCGGTCTAGGTCTGTAGTTGATGTCAAATTCCGTGAGCTCGATCGCCCATTTTGCCATCCTTCCGGAGGTATCAACTCGGTGCAAGACCTCCTTGATCGGTTGATTGGTGAGTAGCATCACAGTGTGCCCTTGAAAGTAAGGTCGGAGTCTCCGAGCTGCAACCAACAAGGCGTAGGTCAGTTTTTCTAATTTAGTGTACCTGGTCTCGGCATCTCTCAACGCGCGGCTAATGTAGTAGACCGGTCGCTGGACTTTCGTTTCTTCTTTGACAAGGACAGCTGCGAGGGCTGTGGGAGAGACTGCCAGGTACAAAAATAGTTCCTCCCCAGGTTCGGGCTTCGCCAGCAGCGGGGGTGAGCTAAGGTAGCTTTTTAATTCTTCGAACGCCTGTTGGCATTCAGAGGTCCAACAGAAGTTCTTCGGCTGCTTGAGGGTTTGAAAGAAGGGCAAACATCGTTCGGCCGACCTCGCGACAAAACGATTAAGAGCCGCTATCCTTCCTGTGAGGCACTGAACCTCCTTGATCGACCTTGGGGCGGTCATCTCTTGGATGGCGCGAATTTTCTCTGGATTGGCCTCAATCCCGCGCCCCGATACCATGAAGCCCAGGAACTTTTCTGAGGTTACCCCAAAAGCACATTTGGTTGGGTTCAACTTCATTCTATACTTTCGAAGAGCGTCAAAGGTTTCCTCGAGGTCGGCGACATGATTTCTGGAAGACCTGCTTTTTACAAGCATATCGTCCACGTAAACCTCCATGTTTCGGCCGATCTGCTCTTTGAAGATTTTGTTCACCAGTCGTTGGTAGGTTGCGCCCGCGTTCTTGAGGCCGAATGGCATGATCCTGTAGCAGTAAAGGCCGCGATTAGTGATGAAAGCTATCTTTTCTTCATCTTCCGATGCCATTCTAATCTGATTATAGCCGGAGAACGCGTCCATAAAAGTGAGGAGCTCATGGCCTGAGGTAGCGTCCACCAGTTGATCGATCCTGGGAAGGAGGTAGCTGTCCTTTGGACAAGCCTTATTCAGCTTTTTGAAGTCTATACACATCCTCCACTTGCCGTTTGCTTTCTTGACCAAAACAACATTAGAGATCCACTCAGGATAATTGACTTCCTTAATAAATCCGGCCTTGAGAAGCTTATCCACTTCCTCGGCTATCGCCCTCTGCCTCTCTGGGGCATGACTCCGGATTTTTTCTTTTGTCGGTCGATGTTTCGGATCGACTGCCAGATGATGTTCCATGACTTCTGTGTCGATCCCCGGCATATCCGCCGGGACCCACGTGAAAACGTCCGCATTCCTTCGGAGGAAATCAACAAGACGCGTCCGCACCTCCTCCCCCAGGTTGGAGCCAATTAACACCACATGCTCCGTGTTCCCATCATTCAAAGGGATTGGTATTAGATCTTCGATTGGACTGCCCTCTCTTTAGTGAGGTCATTGCGAGCATCCAATCCATCGACCGGGCAGAGGTCCGCTTGATCACTTCTTTGCAAGGCGATGTTGTAGCAGTGTCTGGCCAGGGCTTGGTCTCTCCGGACCTCTCCGATCCCCTGGTTGGTGGGGAACTTCAATTTCAAATGGTAGGTTGAAACGACAGCTCTGAGGGCATTGAGGCCGGGTCGGCCAAGGATTGCATTGTAGGCAGATGGCGCCTTTACCATCAGGAAATTCACCAGAGCTCTGGACTGCTTTGGATACTGACCCGCGGTCACAGTCAGAGTTATCATTCCTTCCGTCGGAACGGCGTCACCGGTAAACCCTATCAAGGGGGAGCAAATCGGTCTCAGATGATCGCCAAGAGTGGTCATTCTTGAAAAGGCGTTGTAGAACAAGATGTCGGCCGAACTCCCATTGTCGACGAGAATGCGACGGACGTCGTAATTTGCTATGTTCAAGGAAACTACGACCGCATCGTTATGAGGGAATTGGACTCCCTGGGTGTCTTCTTCGGTGAAGGTTATGGGTTCTTCAACTTTTTGCCGCTTGGAGGATGCAGCCGGTACGTTGGTTGCCTCCCGTCGGGGTTCCCCCGAGACGGTATTGACGGAACCCGACAGAGGCCGGTCACCCGGCCACTCCTCATCGGTGATCATAGCCGGAGGCAGTTGTACAAAGACCTCGTGAGAAGGCATCAGATGAGGGAAGGAGGAGTGGATGCCAGAAAAGATGGCCGGAAGCGGATCCGTTGAGCACTCCTTTAAGAACAAGGGTACTGCGAAGGCACGCCCTTCCTCTAGCACCAATTCTGTTGGTGCAAAAATCTGCTTGCGCCGGAGAAGCTGGAGTTGGGGAAGCCGCGGTCGCCGCCGAGACCTGCAAAGGAAGTCTAAACCGGAGGTGGGGTTGCTCCGGCAAGACCCTCCGACGCTCAAGTCAGTTCTCTGCCTCAACAAGAATGGAGTGCTCGAATGGAGAATTTAGCAGAGTTTTGAGATAAGAAATGAGCTTATCGAATAACGTATCTGGGTCCCCTTTTATAGACGGAGGAGGCAACGGATTGATGGCGACATTTGTAACCGTCTGGTAGTGGGCCGCCCATGTCAGGGGAATTTATGGCGAAGGGTAGTGGAGTAGACCCGTGGCTATTGCTATGGCCTGCCACGTAGAGCCTGTTGCCGGTAGTGGAGCGGCGTCCGTTGCCGCTAGTTGTCAGGGGGTAGTGGAGTCGCGCAGCACCTGCCGCAGGGAGCGGAGCAGAATCGTGGCCGTTGACACAGTCTGTCAGAGAGTAATGGGTCCGCCGCAGGGAGTGATGAGCCGCGCGGAATCCGCTACAAGAAGTGGAACAGGATCATGGTTGTTATTGTGACCTGCCAGGGGGCGCGGATCTGTCGGTTGAAGCTCGGCAGCGGTCGGAGTCCGGCCTCTGTAGAGGTCCGGGCGGAGTCCTCCTTGCAGTTGGGGTCGTGGGTGGAGCCCGGCTTCCGTGGGAGTCCGGGCGGAACCCTCTCAGAGCTGAAGTTGCGGGCGGAACCCGGCTCCCGTAGGAGTCCAGGCGAAGTCTTCCTGCAATCAAGGTTAAAGGCGAAGTCCGGCTCCCGTCGGAGTCCGGACAAGGCTTACCAGCAGTTGACGTTGAGGACGGAGCCCGGCTCCCGTGGGAGTCCGGGCGGAGTCTGCTTGCTGCTAAAGTTATTGGCGGAGTCCGGCTCCTGTAGGAGTCCGGACGCAGTCTGTCTTGCGGTAGGAGTTGTCGAGAATGAAGCTCGGCTCCCGTCGGAGTCCGGGCGAAGTCTCCCTGCAATCAAGGTTAAAGGCGAAGTCCGGCTCCCGTCGGAGTCCGGACAAGGCTTACCAGCAGTTGACGTTGAGGACGGAGCCCGGCTCCCGTGGGAGTCCGGGCGGAGTCTGCTTGCTGCTGAAGTTATTGGCGGAGTCCGGCTCCCGTAGGAGTTCGGATGCAGTCTGTCTTGCAGTCGTTGGAGTCGTCGGTGGGACCCGGCTCCCGTAGGAGTCCGGGCGGAGCCGTCTTGTAGCTGAAGTTGTTGGTCGTCGAGGATGAAGCCCGGCTCTCGTGGGAGTCCGGGCGGAGACTTCTTTTGAGGTTGGCCTTGTCGGCGGAGCCGTTGATTCTGTGGAGGACTTCGGCTGGGGGTATTTTATACCCAACAAACTCCAAAGATTAGGATAATAATTTTAGGAGATATGAATGAATCATGCCTGTGAGACCTAAAATTCTAAAATCTTAATCCTAAACATTCTTGGTCGTGGGAGCATTGAATCGGAGATCAATATTAAGGAAAGACTGGCACATCCTATGTATGCTCGATGGAGAGGGTGGCTGATCTCACTAGCCATTTGTGTGGGGACACTAATATAAGGATGTGAATGATCATTAAGAAATGAGTTTACTGAATTGACTCACCGACAGAGAATATCTTATGGAAGTCTTACTTGCATGTCAAAAGATGGTTCTCTAAGCGAAAGTTATGCAAGTGATCCCTAGATCTGAGATCACCATGGAATCTTATGCATATGAACCCATATTTTGGTTCATACTTAGGCATAACATTAAGACATGTACGAGATATTTTAGATATAGTGGAGTGTGCACTAAGGTTGTGAGTCGATCAACATGAAATCGTCACTCCTAGTAAGAGAAGATCGCATCTCATGAATTCTCATCTCTAGATGACTCAGAAAAAGTTTTTTGCCCAAAAGCAGGATAGATAAAGATTAGAAAGAGTTTCTAATGCTTTATCATTGAGTCATCATTGGTCGATAAAGAATCAATATAAATATGCATTTGAGTTTGATATAATTCCATACTCATGAACATATTCAGGATGTAGTGATGATCAAAGAATTGAATTACACGGTAACTTATCATTGAAGGATATATTTGATATTTTTATCAAATTTTATATCTTTTGAATAGTCATGATATATTGCTAGACGTCAATCTTGACTTGTAGGTTTGATCGAATTAAAGAGTTTAATTCGATCACCAATTAAAAAGGTTCTAATTGCTGAATTTAGGTAAGCTCATTTTGAATCTTAATCGATTAGAAAGAGTCTAATCAAATTAGGCCAAATTGTATCTGGACCTATTGTTGGCTAGATGTGAAACCTGATGGGTCACACACATAAAAAAATTAGCCAAGGACCCTTTTGATATGGTTGATTGAAATAATGGATCCAATCAAGTAGCCAGTAAGCATGCTAAGACATGTGGCTAACCCAAACTCCTTGGGAGATTAGATTTGATCCCAACCTATGCTTTTTGGCTAACCCAAGTTGATGAGCATTTGGGTTAGATCAAGCCACCTAGAGACAGCCTAAAATGGGGCACTTAAAGCCCTTATCCACATTTTAGAACTAAGAGTCCAAGTGGTAAAGGACTCTAGGCGCGCAGAATTATTTTTAGCATGCAGTTTGGCATAAGGAGAAGGAAAGAGTCATTCTGCAAAGGGATTAAGACCCATCTCATCACCCTCCATCCTATGGCACACATGTCAAAGCATGTGATGTATTTTTTTCTGGACTTATTTTGGCATGGAGAATTTTTTTGCGTGACTCTTTGCATTAAGAGTCCTTCTGCCATGGGTAGAAGGCAGCAACCCTATCAGATAAAATTTGTTGTTTAATTCAAAATTAAATGAGGATTCACATGGCAAAGTTTCAAATTAATCTGATTAATGGAAGGATGCCAAAAGGACTCTTGAATGTAGGGCGCGTGCAGGCGATCTGCAGATCATGCATAGAGGCACCTGAAGAGTCCTTCTGCTTTGAGTAGAATAGAATGCCTCTTATCTGCTTATCATACCTATTAAAATTAATTTTGATTCTCTTTTCCACGTGGTAATTTGTGGGATTTTCTGAATTCAATTGGGATGCCTTATGCATCTCTCTTCAATGCGTGCATAGGGAAAGGCTGCAATTGACGTATCAGGCTGAAAGAGTCCTTCTGTTTGAAGTCTCTTAATTCTGTGATATGCAGATGAGATAAGATATTTTGGGATGGGCATGTCCTTTCTTTTAGGTGCCCCTCTGATGTTTATAAAAGGCCTTCTACGCTGGGTGTCTGAGGTATTCCAATCTGCTTTCCAATTTTGTCTCCTTGCTTTCCTTTCTTTCTTACAACCTATCCTAGTTTTAAGACAAGGCTTTGGTACTTAAGAGAAAGCCTAATTAGGTCTAGATAAAAATGAAAAAGATCTTAAAAAAAAAATTTAGAAGTTCAAAGAAGGTGCAATGAGGGTGATTCAAGTTTTTGGAGAAACCTGATTAGTACAAGGCTAGTCGAGTTCTAGGACTAGAACTCTTGAAGCAAGGTGAAGAAGGAGCGCTGTCCTTAGTTTTTGTGTGGATCACCATTGGAGGATGGACACTTGGATGCCTTATGGAAATTGGGATAAGCATTAGAGGTATTCCTCTTATCCATGTTTATGTTATATATACTTTGATTGTTATAGTCAAGGGATTCTGGGTTCTAGGGTTTCAGTGCGCTCGAGTGTTTTGAATAAAAATTTTAAACATCCAGCCCTCCCATTGTGCTACTAAAATCTAATAGTGATATCAGAGCCTACCTTGATTAATACAATCAGAGCTTAGAATGTTGTCTTGATTATGATCAAGCTAGGATTTTTGATTTGGTTCTAGTCGGATCAATGGTTAAACCAAATTGAACATTCAAACCCTGATATATCTTAGAGATATGTTTAGATGCTTGAAGTTATGATTTTGATCATGTTAATATATCTTAGAGATATGTTTAGTTATATGATATCATGATTGTTGGTGCAAAAATCTGCTTGTGCCGGAGAAGCTGGAGCCGCGGTCGCCGTCGGGACCTGCAAAAGAAGTCTAAACCGGAGGTGAGGTTGTTCCGGCAAGACCCTCCAATGCTCAAGTCAGTTCTCTACCTCAACAAGAATGGAGTGCTCGAACGGAAATTTTAGCAGAGTTTCTAGGTAAAAATGAGAGCTTATAGAATAACGTATCTGGGTCTCCTTTTTATAGGCGGAGGGGGCAACAAACTGATAGCGATGCCTGTAACCGTCTGGGAGTGGGCCACCCAGAGTCAGAGAAAATTTATTGCGGAGAGTAGTGGAGCGGACCCGTGGCTATCACCGGGGCGTGCCACGTGAAGTTTGCCATGGGAAGCGGAGCGGCGTCCGTTGTCGTGACTTGCCAGAGAATGGAAGAATCGCGCAGTATCCGTTGCAAGAAGTGGAGCAGGATCGTGGTCATTATTACAGCCTGTCAGGGAGTGATGGAGCCACGGGGAATCCGTCGCAGGAGGTGGAGCAGAGTCATGGCCGTTGCTGCGGCCTGCCAGGGGGTCCAGGCCTATCGGTCGGAGTTCGGCTGGGGTGTTTGACGGGGAGATGTGACTGGCTACCCGTTGAGAGGAGCTTGGAGTACGGCTCTCGCAGGAGTCTGGATGGAGTCTTCTTTCTGTTGAAGTCGGGGATGAAATCCGGCTCCCGTAGGACCCCGGGCGAAGTCTACCTGCAATCAAGGTCAGGGGTGAAGTCCGGCTCCCGTAGGAGTCCGGACGAAGTTTACCAGCAACCGAGATCGAGGACGGAGCCCGGCTCCCGTAGGGGTCCGGGCGAAGCCTTTCCGCATTCGGAGTTGGAGACGAGATCCAGCTCCCGTAGGAGCCCGGGCGAAGTCTACCTGCAATCAAGGTCAGGGGTGAAGTCCGGCTCCCGTAGGAGTCCGGACGAAGTTTACCTGCAGCTCGAGTCATGGGCGGAGTCTGGCTCCCGTGGAGTCCGGGCGAAGCCTTCCTGCATTCGGAGTTGGGGACGAGATCCGGCTCCCATAGGAGTTCGGGCGAAGTCTACCAGTAATCACAGTCAAGGGTGAAGTCCGGCTTCTGTAGGAGTCCGGACGAAGCTTACTTACAATTAGAGTCAGGGACGAAGTCCGGCTCCTGTAGGAGTCCGGACGAAGTTTACCTGCAGCTCGAGTCATGGGCGGAGTCCAGCTCCCGTAGGAGTCCGGGCGAAGCCTTTCTGCATTCGGAGTTGGGGACGAGATCCGGCTCCCATAGGAGTTCGGGCGAAGTCTGCAAGTGAAGTCGTGGGCGAGGTCTGGCTCCCGTAGGAGCCCAGGCGAAGTCCACCTGCAACCACAGTTAGGGGTGAAGTCCGGCTCCCATAGGAGTCCGGATGAAGTTTACCTTCAATTAGAGTCAGGGACGAAGTCCGGCTCCCGTAGGAGTCCGGACGAAGTTTACCTGCAGCTCGAGTCGTGGGCGGAGTCCGGCTCCCGTAGGAGTCCGAGCGAAGCCTTTCTGCATTCGGAGTTGGGGACGAGATCCGGCTCCCGTAGGAGTTCGGGCGAAGTCTGCAGGTGAAGTAGTGGGCGAGGTTCGGCTCCCATAGGAGCCCAGGTGAAGTCCACCTGCAGCCAAGTTAGGGGTGAAGTCCGGCTCCCGTAGGAGTCCGGATGAAGTTTACCTTCAATTAGAGTCAGGGATGAAGTCCGACTCCTGTAGGAGTCCGGACGAAGTTTACCTGCAGCTCGAGTCGTGGGCGGAGTCCGGCTCCCGTAGGAGTCCGGGCGAAGCCTTTCTGCATTCGGAGTTGGGGACGAGATCCGGCTCCCGTAGGAGTTCGGGCGAAGTCTGCAGGTGAAGTCATGGGCGAGGTCCGGCTCCCGTAGGAGCCCGGACGTCACGAAAAATCCGGTCGACGCTGGCGGGGGCCTGCCCGTCGGCAAAACTTGGGAGTGTGGCGGAGGCTCGGCCGCCCGGGAGGTTTGAAGAGATGTTGCCGGAGGTCGAAAGTCAGTTGGATCCCCGGAGGGTCACTCCCATCACGAACTTCGACTGGGGGTATTATATACCCAACACCAGTCCCCTACTTCCGAGTTCGAATTTTCGAATGAAGGAAGTTCAGAAAGATTGTCACAGTTGAAGTTCTTCCCTCGATGTCCGTGCGGGATCATTCTCAGATATTTTGGTATTTAATGCGTGCGTGCTGAAGCCTTTTTCCGATTAAGATGACCCGAAGAGTCTTTTCGAAACTCCCACCAGGGTGTGATCCCAAGCGTCACGCTATGAAAGTCTGCGAACGGTCAACCCTAGGTCGCGGTGAGTGGGACACGCGGTGAGCATTGGTTGGCCTAGGAACACCTGCCACCATAATTGCCCCAGGCTCCATCGCCTATTTAAGCCCCCACCTCTCCTCCAGAGGCTTCACTTCGCCTGAGGGATGACAACTTTCCTTCGCCTGTGAGCTTAGCCACTCAGCTACTCCATCGGTGCCCCTTCCTGCTCCGAGCGTCCCTCATGCTGGTCTTTGCCATCTCCACCGGCTCTCCGCTGTTTTCAGTCCCCCGAGTCTCTCCACGAGGTTCCCCCGCACGGGCCTCCGCTCCGGAGGCCAATCTCCAGATGATGCCACGGGCTAAGAAGAGTACAAGGAGGAGAACAGCAGCTTGCGAATTCTCCGATCGTCGAACTACCGCTGAGGGTTCCCGCCGCCTTAAAGGGGGCTCGAGGGAGAATTCCTTCAACAACAGGGGTTTAATAACGGGGACAACTGATGAAGGCGTTCTGCTTGAGAATTTCGGAGTAGTTGAACGGGGCGACACCGGTCAAGGGGGCGGAGCTGTCGTTACAAGCCGTGACGGGATCCTTGATGTCGTCGGGGCTGGGGGATCAGAAACGATCGGCATCGATGGTGGGGCAGTAAAACATGTTGCGGGGATGGTGGAAATAGCACATGCCGACCTTGCCGGAATGCCTAGGACGGTGGTTGTCATGGAGCATCCGGTGATGGTGCATATCTCCGACGCCATCGCTACCTCCGGGGTAACTCCGGTTCTTGAAACAGGTCGTCGACGCCGCCGCCATTGTCCTTGCTGCCCCCTGGAATCTATCCCATCCTTTTCTCCCTAGGGTTGGGATTTCGAAGGTGGAGCGGAACGAGGCGGGGGGCGAGAGCCGAGAGGCTTGTCACACGTGCTGGAAAATACTGCTGGAAAGGATAGAACCGGGAAGAAAAGTCTACAACTCGAAGTAGCCTCCGGTGTGTTCCTTTCAAGTCTTGTAATAATATTTTATTTTTTTGGCCCTCCGAGTCTTGTAACGTACATCGAGAAATGAGAAAAAGATTTTGTTACCTCGTTTGCGCTTTGCATCGAATTGTTATCTGCCGAACTTCCTTTCTTTACCATTGTTGCGGTTGTATTCCCTTCTCTTTACTTCTCTTCTTTTTTCTCTCTTTTCTCTTCTCTTTCTTTCTTTTGTTTCTTTTGGAATTTTTCCTCCGCTCTTGGTGGGGCTACGGGAGTTTGGCTCGCGTGAGCGAAGTCGGGGTGAAGTCCGGCTCCCGTGAGAGTCCGGACGGAGTTTATCTGCGAGCGAAGTCGTGGGCGGAGCCCAGCTCCCGTAGGAACCCGGGCGAAGCCTTCCCGCAGTCGAGGTCGAGGATGGAGCCTGGCTCCCGTAGGAGTCCGGACGGAGTCTGCCTGTGGCTGGAGTCGGAGACGAGATCTGGCTCTCATAGGAGTCCGGGTGAAGTTTGTCCGCAATTGAAGTTGGAGGTGGAGTCCGGCCCCCGTGGAAATCCGGACGGAGTTTACCGATGGCCGAAGCCGGAGACGAAGTCCGGCTCCCATAGGAGTCCGGACGGAGTCTTATTGCGAAGGGGCCGCTGGGGAAGGTCCCCCCTTCCGGTCTAAAGAGAATCGGGCCTTCGACTTTGCTCGAGTTAGGGCGAGGTTCTCCTCCTGTCCCTAATAGGGCTGTGGGGGCGCATATGGGCATTGCAGGGCCTCTCCCCCCATCCGGTCTAAAGAGAACCGGGCCTTCGACTTTGCTCAAGTTAGGGCGAGGTTCTCGTCCTGTCCCTAACAGGGCTGTGGGGGCGCATATGGGCATTGCAGGACCTCTCCCCCCATCCGATCTAAAGAGAACCGGACCTTCGACTTTGCTCAAGTTAGGGTGAGGTTCTCCTCCTGTCCCTAACAGGGCTGTGGGGGCGCATATGGGCATTGCAGGGCCTCTCCCCCCATCTGGTCTAAAGAGATTCGGGCCTTCGACTTTGCTCAAGTTAGGGCGAGGTTCTCCTCCTGTCCCTAACAGGGCTGTGGGGGCGCATATGGGCGTTGTGGGGCCTCTCCCCCATCCGATCTAAAGAGAACCGGGCCTTCGATTTTGTTCAAGTTAGGGCGAGGTTCTCCTCCTGTCCCTAACAGGGCTGTGGGGGCGCATATGAGCGTTGCAGGGCCTCTCCCCCCCATCCGGTCTAAAGAGAACCGGGCCTTTGACTTTGTCGAGATGAGGTTCCCCTCTTGCTTTGATATAGTTTGTTTGGACTGCCCTGTCGATGTAAGATAGTGCCAAAGGGGGGAGACATATAGATAGACAACTTTTAATTAAAATAAAGTTATTGGTGGTACATCCGTAAGTTTTTCGAGCTCCATGGTCGCGGGAGGTCAGCTCCTCCGAGTTTCTTAAGATAATAAGTTTCGGGCCGGACTACTTCTTTGACCTCATACGGGCCCTCCCAGTTTGGGGCGAGCTTCCCTCGATCCTGAGATTGCGAGACAGCGGCCCATCGAAGCACTAGATCTCCTACTCTAAAGACTTTGTTCTTGACCCTGGAGTTGTAATAGCGAGCGACTTTCTGTCTGTAGGCTGCCATTCGAACCTGAGCTACCTCCTACCTTTCTTCCAGCAGGTCGAGGTTGGCTTTAAGACCTTGCGAATTTTGATGTTCGGCGAATGCCACGACTCGTGCCGACGGGAGTTTAAGCTCAATTGGGATGATGGCTTCCATTCCGAAGGCCAAAGCAAAGGGGGTCTCCCCTGTGGGCAATCTTTGGGTAGTTCGATACGCCCACAACACATGATAAAGCTCGTCCGTCCAAGTTCCCTTCGCCTTTTCAAGCCTTGTCTTAATCCCCTGCAGAAGGATCCTGTTAGTCACCTCAGCTTCGCCGTTCGCCTGAGGATGGGCTACTGATGTGAAGTTGTGGGAGATATTTAGATCTTCACAGAATTCGATGAATCTTGCTCCCGCGAATTGCTGCCCATTATCAGTGATCAGGATCCTAGGCAGACCGAACCTACATACGATCGACTTCCAGACGAAATCTTGCACTTTTGCTTCTGTGATTTTTGCTAGTGGTTCGGCTTCAACCCATTTGGTGAAGTAATCGATCGCTACAAGGAGAAATTTTCTCTGCCCCGATGCCATGAGAAATTTCCATCCCCCATTGCGCAAAAGGCCATGGGGCACTCAAGGGTGTAAGCTCGGTGGCGGGCTGTCTCTGGATATTAGCATATCTCTAGCATCGATCACACTTTCTGACATATTCAATCGAATCATGATGCATTGTCGACCAATAATATCCTTGGCGGAGCAACTTGTGGGATAAAGATCTAGCCCCCAGATGGTTTTCGCAGATTCCTTCATGCACCTTCCACAAGGCGTAGTCAGCTTCTGAAGGTCGGAGACATTTCAAAAGGGGCAAAGAGTATGATCTCTTGTACAACTTGCCCTCATAAAGGATGTATCGGGAGGCTTAATTTCTGAGCTTCCGAGCCTCTTTTGCATCCTGGGGGAGAACCCCATCTCTGAGATAGTTATCAGTGGGTCGACCCAGCTGGGCTCGTGGTCAATTTCCATCACGGGCCGCGATGGACTTTCGCTGTTGGACTTTCGCTTCTTCTTTGACAAGGACATCCGCGAGAGCCATGGGAGAGACCGCCAAGTATAAAAACAGTTCCTCCCCAGGCTCCGACTTTGCCAACAGTGGGGGTGAGCCGAGGTAGCTCCTTAGTTCTTCGAACGCCTACTGGCACTCAGAGGTCCAACAGAAGTTCTTCGGCTGCTTGAGGGTTTGAAAGAAGGGTAAGCACCGTTCGGCCGACCTTGCGACGAAGCGATTCAGGGCCGCTACCCTCCCTGTAAGGTGCTGAACCTCTTGTATCGACTTTGGGGCAGCCATCTCCTGGATAGCGCGAATTTTTTCTGGATTGGCCTCAATTTCACGCCCCAATACCATGAAGCCCAGGAACTTTCCCGAGGTTACTCCGAAAGCGCATTTAGTCGGGTTCAGCTTCATTTTATATTTTCAGAGAGCGTCGAAGGTCTCGTCGAGGTCGGCGATGTGGTCCACGAAAGATTTGCTTTTTACGAGCATGTCATCCATGTAGACCTCCATATTGCGGTCGATTTGCTCTTGAAGATTTTGTTCACCAACCGCTAGTAGGTTGCACCTGCATTTTTGAGGCCGAAAGGCATGACCCTGTAACAGTAAAGGCCACGGTTAGTAATGAAAGTGGTCTTTTCTTCATCTTCTGGTGCCATCCTGATTTGATTATAGTCGGAGAATGCATCCATGAAGGTGAGGAGCTCATGGCCCGAGGTCACATCCACCAGTTGGTCGATTTTGGGGAGGGGATAGCTGTCCTTTGGGTAGGCTTTATTTAGCTTTTTGAAGTGTATGCACATCCTCCACTTGCCGTTTGCTTTTTTGACTAGAACAACGTTGGAAATCCAATCAGGATAATTGACTTCCCTAATGAATCCGGCTTTAAGGAGCTTGTCCACTTCCTCAACTATCGTCTTCTGCCTCTCTGGCGCATGACCTCAGATTTTTTCTTTCATCGGTCGATGCTTTGGATCGACAGCCAGGCGGTGCTCCATGACTTCCGTGTCAATCCCGGCATGTCTGCTGGAACCCAAGCGAAAACGTCTGCATTTTTTCGCAGAAAATCGATGAGACGCGTCCGCACCTCCTCCCCTAGGTTGGAGCCAATCATCGCTACATGCTCCGTGCTCCCGTCATTCAACGAGATCGATACCAGATCCTCAATTGGAACGCCCCTCTCTTCAGTGAGGTCATCGTGAGCATCCAATCCATCGACTGGACAGGGGTCAGATTGGTCGCTTCTTTGCAAAGCTATATTATAGCAGTGTCTGGCCAGGGCTTAATCCCCTCGGACTTCTCCGATCCCCTGGTTGGTGGGGAATTTCAACTTCAAATGGTAGGTTGACACAATGGCTCAGAGAGCATTGAGGCCAGGCCGGTCGAGGATTGCGTTGTAGGCTGACGGTGCCTTCACCACCAGGAATTCACCAGAGCCCTGGATTGTCTCGGATATCGACCTGCGATCACAGTCAAAGGTATTATTCCCTCCATCGGAACAGCATCACCGGTAAACCCTACCAGAAGGGAGCTAATCGACCTCAAATGACCGTCAAGGATGGACATTCTTGAAAAGGCGTCGTAGAACAAAATGTCAGCCGAGCTTCCATTGTCGACAAGAATGCGGCGGACGTCGTAATTTGCTATATTCAAGGAAACTACAACCACGTCGTTATGAGAGAATTGAACCCCCTGAGCATCTTCTTCAGTAAAGGTTATGGGCTCCTCAATCTTTTGTCGTTTGGGGGGTACGGCCAGTACGTTGGTTGCTTCCTGCCGGGATCCTCCCGAGATGGTGTTGGCGAAATCCGTTGGAGGTCGATTGTCCGACCACTCCGTGCCGGCGACCATAGTCGGAGGATGTGGAGCCCGAGAAACCAGAGAAGAGACCGGAGCCTGAGATCTGGCTGCAAAGGCCGTGGGTTGCCATGCGGATGCTTCGTGAGAAGTCATCGGGCGAGGATCCAGTGGGGGAAGGAGGAGCGGATGTCGGAGAAGATGACCAGAGGCGGTTTTGTTGCGCGCTCCTTTAAGAACAAGGGTACTACGGAGGTTCAGGACCCTTCCTCTAGCGCCAATCCTGTTGGTGCAAAAATTCGCTTGCATCGGAGAAGCTGGAGCCGTGGTCACCGTCGGGACCTGCAAAAGAAGTCTAAACTGGAGGTGGGGTTGCTCCGGCAAGACCCTCCGACGCTCAAGTCAGTTCTCTGCCCCAACAAGAATGGAGTGCTCGAACGAAAATTTTAGCAGAGTTTTTAGGTAAAAATGAGAGCTTATAGAATAACGTATCTGGGGTCTCCTTTTTATAGACGGAGGGGGCAACAAACTGATAGCGATGCCTGTAACCGTCTGGCAGTGGGCCGCCCAGAGTCAGGGAAAATTTGTTACGAAGAGTAGTGGAGCGGACCCGTGGCTATCACCGGGGCGTGCCACGTGGAGTTTGCCACGGGGAGCAGAGCGGCGTCCGTTGTCGCGACTTGCCAGAGAATGAAAGAATCACGCGGTATCCATCGCAGGAAGTGGAGTAGGATCATGGTCATTATTACAGCCTGTCAGGGAGTGATGGAGCCGCATAGAATACGTCGCAGGAGGTGGAGCAGAGTCGTGGCCGTTGCTGTGGCCTACCAGGGGGTCCAGGCCTATCGGCCGGAGTTCGGCTGGGGTGTTTGACGGGGAGATGTGACTGGCTATCCGTCTGAGAGGAGCTCGGAGTACGGCTCTCGCAGGAGTCCGGATGGAGTCTTCTTTCCGTTGAAGTCAGGGATGAAATCCGGCTCCCATAGGAGCCCGGGCGAAGTCTACCTGCAATCAAGGTCAGGGGTGAAGTCCGGCTCCCGTAGGAGTCCGGACGAAGTTTACCAGCAATCGGGATCGAGGACGGAGCCCGGCTCCCGTACGGGTCCGGGCGAAGCCTTTCTGCATTCGGAGTTGGGGACGAGATCCGGCTCCCGTAGGAGCCCGGGCGAAGTCTACCTACAATCAAGGTCAGGGGTGAAGTCTGACTCCCGTAGGAGTCCGGACGAAGCTTACTTGCAATTAGAGTCAGGGACGAAGTCCGGCTCCCATAGGAGTCCGGATGAAGTTTACCTGTAGCTCGAGTCATGGGCGGAGTCCGGCTCCCGTAGGAGTCCGGGCGAAGCCTTCCTGCATTCGGAGTTGGGGACGAGATCCGGCTCCCATAAGAGTTCGGGCGAAGTCTACCTGTAATCACAGTCAGGGGTGAAATCCGGCTCCCGTAGGAGTCCGGACGAAGCTTACTTGCAATTAGAGTCAAGGATGAAGTTCGACTCCCGTAGGAGTCCGGAAGAAGTTTTCCTGCAGCTCGAATCGTGGGCGGAGTCCGGCTCCCGTAGGAGTCCAGGCGAAGCCTTTCTGCATTCGGAGTTGGGGATGAGATCCGGCTCCCATAGGAATTCAGGCGAAGTCTGCAGGTGAAGTCGTGGGCGAGGTCCGACTCCCGAGGAGCCCAGACGAAGTCCACCTGCAGCCATAGTTAGGGGTGAAGTCCGGCTCCCGTAGAAATCCTGATGAAGTTTACCTTCAATTAGAGTCAGGGACGAAGTCCGGCTCCCGTAGGAGTCCGGACGAAGTTTACCTGCAGCTCGAGTCGTGGGCGGAGTCCGGCTTCCGTAGGAGTCCGGGCGAAGCCTTTCTGCATTCGAAGTTGGGGATGAGATCCGGCTCCCGTAGGAGTTCGGGCGAAGTCTGCAGGTGAAGTCGTGGGCAAGGTCCGGCTCCCGTAGGAGCCCAGGCGAAGTCCACCTGCAGCCACAGTTAGGGGTGAAGTCTGGCTCCCGTAGGAGTCCGGATGAAGTTTACCTTCAATTAGAGTCAGGGATGAAGTCCGGCTCCCGTAGGAGTCCGGATGAAGTTTACCTGCAGCTCGAGTCATGGGCGGAGTCCGGCTCCTGTAGGAGTCCGGGCGAATCCTTTCTGCATTCGGAGTTGGGGACGAGATCCGACTCCCGTAGGAGTTCGGGCGAAGTCTGCAGGTGAAGTCGTGGGCGAGGTCCGGCTCCCATAGGAGCCCGAACGTCGCGAAGAATCCGGTTGACGCTGGCGGGGGCCTGCCCGTCGGCAAAACTTGGGAGTGTGGCGAGGCTCGACCGCCCGGGAGGTTTGAAGAGATGTTGCCGGAGGTCGAAAGTCAGTTGGATCCCCGGAGGGTCACTCCCATCACGAACTTCGACTGGGGGTATTATATACCCAACACCGATTATGATCATAAGATATGATTAGATGTATTGATTTAATGATTAGTTGTCATGATTATTATGATACAACAAAAATAATGCATCGTTATGATTGGTTGAATTAGGATGTGCATGAGACCATTAAAGCCCTCATAAAAATTATATTAAGTTGCAGTATTGTGAACTAGTAGTTGACCAATTTCTTGAATCGATTAATCAATTAGTATTTAAGGAGTGTTTTAAGTGTGGTGGTTATTTAATTGATTTCGTTCACTGACCTGACCAATTTATTGATGTCTAAAGAAAGCAACGTAGAGATCCCCACCAATCCTAATACTTTTCTAGCCAATTGAATTAGTTCAAATCTTGAATGAAGATTGTTCAGTATTTTAAACACTACATATGCTTTTCTTCATGCTAAGATGATTACTATATCAAGAACTGTAGTAGGTTTGTTGTGCTATCCATAAAGCTTACTATGAAAATTGATGTGAAGATCTCTTAGTGTATATTAGATGCTTACGATATGTTTTGAATATATTACTTTGTTATACTATCCACAAAAACAGCATTATTCAGATATGACTGTATAAAAATGAAGGGTCTGACTTAACTAAACACTATAGTTTATTGTGCTATCTACAAGACTATGAGTGTATTAGAAGCAAGATAAAGTTGAGCATTGCATAGAATACAATAGAATAGATTTTTCTACCTTTGAACTCACAGGAGTTTGTTGTGCTATCCATAAGGCTTCTTTGAGGAATATAAGGGTCTCAACCCCACTAAAAAACCAGTTTAGGATTTTCTACCATAAAGAGAGATATGGAATGTGATAAAATAGTGAGAGTAATAAATAGAATAAAAGATCTCATCTAGTTATACATATCAAATATAAGTGGTCTACTTATACTATTATTTTTCATTTATATAGATTAAATTTTGTATTATGGCTTCTTCATTTTCACTGTATAAAATCATAAATGAAAATATGTTGATCGATTCATATAATATCGACTAATTGATGGACTTGTGAATTAGATTCGCATAGAAGAAAGTCTCCAATGATCTAGAATATCCTGACCCTAGTTCGGTCAGTGATAAGAAGGCAATAGATGTCCTTACGGATATTATCTGTTGTGGCAAGTTAGGATATTGGAAGAATAATTACCAGAATTACCTTGCAAGCTTAAAGCAGAGTACAAGTGCTGCATCTAAAGGTATATATACGATACTGATCTATTTTTCATTGAGTGCATCAAATTCTGATATTTGAGTATTGGATACCGCCTGTGGATCATGTATATATAATTTATTACAGTGACTACAGAATATCAGAGGTATGAAAAGAGGTGATCTTGAGCTTTATGGTATAAGTGGAGAGTCTATTAGCACAGAGACTGTGAGAACCTGTATGTTTAATTTATCTTTGGATAAGATTTTGAAATTAAAAGACTATTATTACATACCTAAGGTCATTAGAAATATTATTTTTGTACTACCTTTATTATTAAAATAAGATTATGAAATAAAGTTAATGGACAATAATTGCTCTATTTTATTTTCTAATGAGTATTATGGCAGTAGTTATATTGATAATAATCTTTTAATTCTAGCACTTAATAAAAATATTTTTCATATTGATAGAAATATGAAAAGAAAGAGAGAAGATATGAATATCATATATCTTTGGTATTGTTGCTTTGGTCATATTAATGAGTCAAGAATAAACAAGTTATGCAAAAAAAAAATTCTTTGACCATATAATTATGAATCATTGGAAACTTGTGAATCTTGTCTCATGGGTAAAATGATCAAAACTCTATTCTCTAAACATGGAGACAAGGCAAAAGAGCTATTAGCCCGAGTATATTCAAATGTATATAGGCCGATGACAACTCAAGCCAGAGGCGGATACTCTTATTTTATCACTTTTATGGATGTTCTATCAAGGTTTAGATATGTGTATCTTATGAAACATAAATCTAAACCTTTAATAAATTCAAGAAATATCAAAGTATGGTCGAAAAATAAATTAAAAAAAATATTAAAATTCTTCGATCTCATTAAGGAGGAGAATACTTATCCAGTGAATTTTTTGATCATCTCAAAAACAAAGGTATTCTCTTTGAATGGACCCCTCTTTATACACCACAGCTAAATGGTGTAGCAGAAAGGAGGAATCGTACTTTAATGGATATAGTGGGGTCCATGATGTGCTTCATTGATCTTCTAGTATTATTCTGGGGATATGCCCCCGAGACTGCCACATATATATTGAATAGGGTATCTTTAAAGTCTGTTACTATATGTGAGATATGGAAGAGAAGGAAGCCTAATCTTAAACATCTTAAGATTTGAAGCTGTCCTGTTTATATCAAAAAAATATTTTTGGACATAAGCTAAGTGCTAAATCAAATAAGTGTAGGTTTGTAGGATATCCTAAGAAAATAAAAGGATACCACTTCTACTATTCTACTGAATAAAAGATATTTGTTAGTAGGCACGTCATTTTCTTAAAAAATGAATTCATCCAAGAAAGAGATGGTGGGAGGAATATTAAACTTGAAAAAGTTCAGAATCTACAAATCGATCTAGAAATACTTGTGGTTAGACCATAAGGAGATCTTCAACCAGAAGTACCCAAGGATGAGATACATAGACAATACATACCTTCTCTTCGAAGGTCAGATAGAGTACGTCAAGTATCTCTTAGATATGATTTTGTTATTGAGAACGATAATTCGATCAACATCATTCAGAATGATGATCTACTGACTTATTCGAAAGCGGTCATGAGTAGAGACTCAGACAGGTGGCTGGAAGCCATAAAATTCAATATGGACTCTATGTACACCAACTAAGTATGGACCTTGGTTGATGCACTTGAGGGTGTGACCCCAATAGGATGCAAGTAGATCTTCAAGAAGAAGATTAGAGCAGATGGCAAAGTGAAACCTATAAAGCTAGATTGGTGGTGAAGGATTTCAGACAAAGACAAAAAATTGACGATGATGAAACTTTCTCACCAGTGGCTATGCTCAAATCCATTCCGATTTTGCTTGTTATAGCAGCATACTACAATTATGAGATCTGATAGATGGATGTCAAAATTATTTTTCTTAATGGTAATCTTGAGAAAAAGGTCTATATAACTCAGTCAGAGAGATTTATCTCAAGTGAGAGGACAAATGAAGTGTGCAAGCTGAAGAAAATCCATCTATAGATTGAAGCAGGCTTTGAGGAATTAAAACATCCATTTTGATATGACAGTCAAAGAGTTTGATTTTATCAAAAATAAGGATGAACCATATATGTATAAAAAAATAAGTGGGAGTGCTATTGTCTTCTTGGTTCTGTATGTCGATGACATACTATTCATTAAGAATGATATCTCAATGATACAATTGATCAAGACTTGGCTATCAAATAAGTTTTTTATGAAAGACTTGGGTGAAGTATCCTATATATTGGGCATAAAAATCTACAAAGATAGATTTAAAAGGATGCTAGGCTTGTCCCAGTCTCAGTACATAGATCCCATATTGAAGAGGTTCAACATGAAGGCAAGTAAAAAAGGTTACCAACCTGTAAGTCATGGCATATATCTCTCCAAACCCTAAGATACCAAAGGAGAAAAAAAGAATGAGTGAAATCCCTTATGCTTCAGCTGTGGGATCAATAATGTATGTTACGCTATGTACCAGGTCTGATATACCTTATGCTCTAGACATAGCAAGCAGATTTCAGGCTGATCTAGGGGAGGATCATTGAAAATCTATGAAAAATATTTTTAAGTACCAACAAGGACTCAAGATATTTTTCTAATATATGGAGATGGATCAGAGTTGAAATTAGAGTGATATACAGATTCTAACTTTCAATCTGACTCCGATGATAGCAAGTCAATTTCGAGATATGTATTCATTCTAAATGATAGAGTAGTGAGTTAGAAGAATTTCAAACAACAGATAGTAGCTGACTCAACCACTGAGTCAGAGTACATTGCTGCTAGTGAAGCCATTAAAGAAAGTTGTCTAGATGAAAAGATTCATAAAAGAATTGGATATGGTTTTTGAGATAGAAAAATCAGGATCAGTTTATTGTGATAATAACTAGGCTCATTGCTTAAGTCAAGAAATATAAGTCTCATTAGACATCCAAGTACATCCTCAGATGCTTCCATCTTATTCAAAAATTATAGAGAAATAAGATGTTGCCTTAGAACGAGTTGACACTAAGAACAATATAGCAGACCCATTCACTAAGGTCATACCATAACAGCTTTTTGATCGCCATTTTGATTGCATGCAACTGAAATACAAAAGCGATTGACTTTACTATAAGTGGGAGATTGAAAGAAGAGTGCCCTACAAGCCAATCGCACGAGTATTGCGATGGAACTTTTCTTTATAAACTTCCAACTCATATAATGACATATTTTATTTGATAATAAAATGAGACATTGATTTATCATTCTAGCTACATCTTACTATGTTTAAGATTATGATGAACCCCAAAGATTAAGGTAATGATTTTAGAGACATGAATGGATCATGTCTATAAGATCAAAATCTTAAAATCCTAATCTTAAACATTCCTGATCGTGGGAGTATTGAGTCGGAGATTAATGTTTCAAAAAGACTGGCACATCCTATGTACACACTCAACGGAGAGGGTGGCTGATCTCACTAGCCACTTGTGTGGGGATACTAATATAAGGATATGAATGCTCATTAGAAAATGAGTTCACTGAATGGACTCACCGATAGAGAACATCTTATGAAAGCCTTACTTGCATGTCAAAGATGGTTTTCTAAGTGAGAGTTGTACACGTGATCGTTAGATCTAAGATTACCTTGGAATCTTGTGCACATGAACCTATATTTTGATTCATACCCAGATATGACATTAAGACATGTACGGAATATTCTGAATATGATGGAGTGTGTCCGAAAATTATGAGTCGATCAATATGAAATCGATCACTCCTAGTAAGAAGAGATCGCATCCTAGGAATTCTCATCTCTAGATAACTCAGAAAAAGTTCTTTGGTCAAAAGCAAGATGAAAATTAGAAGGAGTTTCTAATATTTCATCATTGGAGTCATCATTGATCGATGAAAAATCAATATGAATATGCATTTAAGTTTGATATAATTCTATACTCATGAACATATTCAAAATACAGAAATGATCGAAGGATTGAATTGCATAATAACTTATAACAGAAAGATATATTTGGTATTTTTATCAAATTTCACATCTTCTGGATAGTCATGATACATTGCTAGATATCTATCTTAGTACAAAGATCACCACTTGTTATGCCAGGGTCTCCTTTTTCGAGTTGGTTACTGAGATCTTCCTGTTGAGCAACGTTTTCCCAGCAATCTCCGCTTATTAGGGTGGCCTGGATCCTAACAATTACAAAGATTCTAATCAAATTAGGTCAACTTATATCTAGACCTACTGTTAGCTAGATGTGGAACCCGATGGGTCACACACATAAGAAAATTAACCAAGAACCCTTTTGCTATGGTTGATTAGAACTATGGATCCAATCGGATAGCCGAGAAGCATGCTAGCATGTATGGCTAATCCTAGCTCCTTGGGAGATCAGATTTGATTTCAATCCTTACTTTTTGGCTAACCCAATTTGGTGAGTATTTAGATTAGATCAAGCCTAGAGACAGCCCATAATGGGGCACCTAAAGTCCTTATCCACATTTTAAGACCAAGAGTCCAAGTGGTAAAGGACTCTAGGCGTGCAGAATTATTTTTAGCATGCGGTTTGGCATGGGGAGAAGGAAAGAGTCCTTTCGCAAAGGGATTAAGACCCATCTTATCACCCCCCATCCTCTACCACGCATCTCAAAGCATGAGATCTATTTTTTCTGAACTTATTTTGGCATGCAGAATTTTTTGGAATGAAGCTATGTGTGCAAGCGAAAAAAGTCGCGTGACTCTTTGCATTAAGAGTCCTTCTGCCATGGGCAGAAGGTGGCAACCCTATCAGATAAAATTTGCTCTTTTAATTCAAAATCAAGTGATGATTCACATGGCAAAGTTTTAGATTAATCTGATTTATGGAAGGATGCTAAAAGGACTCTTGAATGCAGGGTGCATGTGGGTAATCTGCAGATCATGCATAAAGGTGCCAGAAGAGTCCTTCTGCTTTGGGTATAATAGAATGCCTCTTATCTACTTATCATACGTATTGAATTTAATTTTGAGTCCCCTTTCCACATGGTAATTTGTGGGTTTTTCTGAATTCAATTGGGATGCCTTATGCATCTCTCTTCGACGCACGCATAGGGAAAGGCTGCAATTGATGTATCAGGCTGAAAGAGTCTTTCTGTTTAAAGACTTTTAATTCCTTGATATGCAGATGAGATAAGATATTTTTGGATGGACATGTCCCTTCTTTTAGGTGCCCCTCTAATGCCTATAAAAGGCCTTGTGTGCTGGGTGTCCGAGGTATTCCAATCTGCTTTCCAATTTTATCTCCTTGCTTCCCTTTCTTTCTTATAATTCATCCTAGTTTTAGGACAAGACTTTGGTCTAGACAAGGATGGAGAAGGTCTTAAAGAAGAGAATTTAGAAGTTTAGAGAAGGTGGAGTGAGGGTGAAGTCAGATTTTTGGAGAAATCTGATCAGTACAAGGCTAGTCGAGTTCTAGGGCTAGAACTTTTGAAGCAAGGTGAAAGAGGAGTGCTATCCTTGATATGATTTTTGTATGAATTATCATTGGAGGGTGGACACTTGGATACCTTATGAAAATTGAAAAAAGCGTTATAGGTGTTCCTCTTATCCATGTTTATATTATATATATTTTGATTGTTATAGTTAAAGAATTTTGGGTTCTAGGGTTTCAGTGTGCTTGGGTATTTTGAATGAAAATTTTAAACACCTAGCCCTTCCATTGTACCATTGAAATCCAACAAATTCACAGATCGGTAATGATTTACAATTATTAATTTTAAGAACATCCTCTTTGATTAATCTGTCTATCCTATTTTTGTTTACATGACCCAGCCTACAATGTCAAAGATAGATATCGCTGACAATATCTATCCTAGGATGTTTGTTTGATGTGTATATTATACTAACAGGCTGTGATAATAAGTATGTGCCATGTTTCAATTTTTCTCGCATGATTTTAGTATCATGTATAATGATATTACAAAATCATTCTTTATTAAAAATTTAAAATCGAGTTTGACCAAAAGGCCTACAAAGATGACATTGATCATAAAAGAAGGATAATAATGACACTCATCTAACATGACATTACTGGACTTGAAAACAAGCTGCATAGTTCCTAAAGCTAGAATAGAACAAGGCTTCCATCTCTAATGTTCGGGAACTGCTCACCTCCTCTAAATTTCTTACTGACCTGTAGTCCCTGCAATGAATTGCAAATATTAATTAGACTTTCGATATCCAATATCCAGTTGGTATTACACAGATAGAAAAATTATAAGGAGTTATCATATAAGTATCTTATGAAGCAATAGATTTCTTACTTCTCTTATTCTTTGGCCTGTTTGGGTCAAAAAAAGCTATATATGCAGGACAGTTCATCTTCCAATGATCCAGCTTCTTGCAGAAGAAGCATTCTGCCTAGCTCTTATAGACTTTCAACTTTTTATCCTGCTTTAGCTTTGTATCAGCAGCACGAACCTTTTGTTGCACCTTATTCTTCTTTCCCCTCTCGAAGGAATGATGACCTGCAGATGATCCTTCCACGACATACACTGACTCTTTCTAGAGCTGATGGTCCTTCTCAAATGTCTACAGCAATCCTAGCAAACCATGGTAGTTCACTACTGGCTTAGTCATTCTGTAATGAATCAAGAAGGATAGGTGGGATTTCAGTAGCAAGTTTAGGATAGCATCCTTGCCAACTGTTCATACAACGAAAAGTCAAGTTTACTCAAGCATTCAATCTACTTAAACATGTACAATACATGATTTGTGACTTATGCTCCTTCTCGCATGTGGGCATTGAACATAGTGCAAGAGGTCTTATCTCTCTCAGCATCTTCAGAGGTGCTGAAGGACTCATTCAACAATTGAATCTTCTCGGATTGTGCATCCTCGAACTATGGCTAAGTTCGTCGTTCATGGCTACCCTCATCATGTAATGTACTATAGTGTGGTCACTAAGCCACTTCATATAAGTATCTCTCGCAGTATGGGATGCGTTGGCAGTAGGTTCATCGGGTGTGGGATCCGCAAGCACGTACAGTATCCTTTCATACTCCAAGATGATCTTAAGCTTTCGATACCAACTATCAAAATTTAATCCGATAAGCTTGTCACTGTCCAATAGCGATCGAAGCAATAATGTGTTAATCATAGTTGAAAAAAAAATCAAAAACCTGTTAGTATATGAATCATTTTAATCTTAAAGATATAAACTTTAGTCTAAAGGTTCTTCCACTATTTTATACGAATTGGTAGCATCTACCACCGAAAAATTATATTAATCCCTTAGCAGGCACTAGAATCCACACAGACTATATTTGGCCTGAGTATGGCTCGACCAATCCTAGTACATCCATAGATAGGTTCTTAACAAATTATTCATCAAATAATTTCTACAATTAGGTTTTACCCCAGGTATCTCTTCAACAGGCATATGGTGCCTCCACTGAAAATTCTAGTTAGATCCAATCATTAACATGACAATACCGAGTGCATCCAACAAATGAATGTCCAGACTCGAGTGTGGCTCACCAACCTGACCATTAATATGAAGGGCACAACAAGGTAGTCATATGATGAATGATAATTCTAATACTCAATAAATACTAGGTATATAGTGCCTCCAATGCCTATTTAGAATATTAGACATATTATCATGCATCTTAATGGGAGACAATAAACTAGTTATCCCCATAACTATATTATTTTAAGGACCTAATAATTTAGAGAATTTGATTTAATGATTTGAGAATAAGAGCAGTGATTGACCTGCGAGTCATAAATCTTCCCACTGACTTCACCAAGTCATGAAGATGACTTGATACAAGCTAATCTTAAAGACACCTAAATCAGTCACACTGATTTATTTTAATGGCATTGGTCAGCTCGAATCAATTCGTATCTGTTGGATATAAAATATCCTCCAGTCGAAGTTCGTGTCAGGAGTGACCCTCCAGGGATTCTACCGATGCCCGACCTTCGATGATATTTTTTCGAACCTCTCCGACGGTTGAGCCTCTGCAACGTTCCTGTTGCCCAACTATGCAACCCAAGAGGGGGGGGTGAATTGGGTTTCTAAAAATTTTAAGCCCAACAGATTACTTATGAAGATCAAAACAAAGACTTTAATTCAATATTAATTACCTAAAGCAGGAATGCAAGAATATAATAAAGAAATAAAGTGAAGCGATAAAGCACACCACAAACACAAGGATTTATAGTGGTTCGGTGCTAACCTTGCACCTACATCCACTCCCCAAGATCCTACTTGGAATTTCAATCTACTATCCTTTGTATTCAACCCGAATACAAAACGTCGGAAACTCCGACACTAGCTATCCCAAGCTAGATCACTTATTTCCCGGGTACAAGTAAACCCAAAACACTCCGATTTCAGGTTCGGATCAACCTTTCCTTGTTTTTGAAATCCTCCAAAAATAAGAACAAAAACTCACAAAGAGTTAGAAAATTTAGAGCACAGATTAATACAATAACAGCTCCTTAAAGAGCGAATATAACAATAAAAGCTTTACTCAAATGAAGAACCCCTTTTTCGGATTTTTTCAAAGTGGATGAACGCTTGAATGCTTGAGAAGAGGTTGATTGTTGATTGAAGATCTCTTGAAAGCTTTGAAACAATCTCTAGATCAAGGTTGAAACAATAGGCGTGAAGAATTCTCTCCTTGAAAGATCTTGCTTTTCTCTTTCACAATCTCTCTGGTATATTGTGGATCCTCTCTCTTTTTCTTTTTGGATTTTTCGTTGATCTCAGGCTTTTTCTTGCAAATTTCGGATCCTTTCTTCTATTCTTCTCGTTTTTGATTTCACGTTTGATCCGCTATTTAATCTGCAATTTCTTTTATCATTTTAAGCATTTTGTAGCATTAGAAGCAAGAGAAAAATTTTAGGTAGATAAAGAGCCGTTAGAGGATTTTTAGGAAGCATAAATGGCAATTAAAACGGCAAAAAAATAGCCGTTGCTGACATTTCCCGTCGCAGGGGTCGACTCATAGGACTCATGCTTCAGGGGTCGACTCATGAGTCGACCTCTGTTGCAAAAAATCAGAGAATGCGTTTCTGGAAATTCTTGGCTCAAATTAGCAGGGGTCGACTCATGAGTCGACTCATGCCTTGTGGGTCGACTCACAGGTCGTGCCAAGCCAGAAAACTAGCGTGCCAAGGAGAATTTTTGCGTGCCAATCAGCTCACAGTGCCATGAGTTGACTCATGAGTCGACTCATGCACTTCAAACCTTCATAACTTCAAAAATATAAGTCCAAACACAATGAAATTTTCACCAATAGATTTCAAATCATTTGTTCTACCAAATGGTACTATCAAATCAGGATTTTAGTGAAATTATGATTTTGCCCTTGAAGAGCATAAGGACTTTTTCATTTTAAAATTATTTGTATCCCTTCAATCTGTTTGTAATCATCAAAATCAATCTAGGAGCAACAATCTCCCCCTTTTTGATGATGACAAAATATTTGAACAAAAATATTTATGTTAATGCATTAATTTCAAAAGAATCCATTATAGGTGTATATGCTTGAAAAGAGTATGATTCTTTTGGCATGTAATATAAATGCAAAAATAGTTTGTCCATTTTCTTAAAGATTTGAAAAGGGTATTAGATCATTTTGAGTTTAAGATATATCAGAGCAAGAGAAGAGAAATAAATTTTGCAATGTATCAGAGCAAGAAAAATAATTTTTACAATGATATTAGAAAAGATTTTATAATGTATCAGAGCAAGAAAATTTTATAATATATCAGAGAAAATTTCACACTGTATTAGAGCAAATATCAGAGAAAATTTCACACTGTATCAGAGCAAATGTTATAATATATCTGAGAAACTGTATCAGATTAAATTTTATCATGTATCAGAACAAGTTAAAAGAAATTTTAGGGTGTATCAGAGTAAATCAAATTTTTTAAGTTGTATCAAGGTGAATAAAATTTCAAAAGATGTATCAGACCAAGTTTGAATTTTGAAATATATCAGAGCATAAAAAAAAATACTTATTTGCATTGTACTTATGATTTTGCTTTTGATGGATGGCTTTTTGTTTAAGTTCTGTCTGATACCAAATTTTGATACCAAATTTCTCAAAGTTTTGTTTAATCTTTCAATTTTTTGTTTAATTTCTCCAATATTTATTTAATTTCTCCAATATTTGTTTTAATCTTCCAATCTTTGTTTTTGTTTAATTTCTCCCCTTTTTTTCATAATTTAGGGTTTTGCTTTTTGTCTAATTTTAATTTTTGTTTTTGTTTAATTTCTCCCCCTTTTTGACATCATCAAACATAGTTAACTCTTCCTTTTCTTTTTCTGAAATATTCTTTATTTTCTTCCTCTTTAGAGTTTTTCACAGATGTTTGCTCCCCCTTAATATAGCAATTATCAACAGCAAACAACAACAAGGAGAAGACAATATTTCAACAAGAAGAAAATATATAACCAAAATATGATCATTACAAAGAGGTAGAAATATAGGTAAAAGATGATTCATTAATATCATAATTGTTTCAATACATAGTTCTTAAAAATAAAATTCAACCAGCTAATTGTCAATACATGGCCCCAAGGTATAGATCCTAGAACAAAATACTAACACCTAGGATCTAGTAATGATCAAGATAGGTCAATGATCGGAGTCATCAGATATAGGGTGAGGAGATGATGGATCAGAAGTGCGTCCTCTACCCCGTCTGCCTCTGCCACGAGTAGGAGAGCGAGATGAACTGGGTGGCTGAGAATGCTGAGATGCTAGGGCTGATACCATGAGTCTGATAGAATCAAGTACGTTCAGTGCTCTGGAAACAGATTGAAGTAGAGCAGTGAACTGGGTGGTAGCATGCTCACTCGATCCTCGGATCTCTTTCCTCAGTAATTCATATCCACCTTCTAGTGCTCCTCTGAGCCTGCCAGCCTCTGCAATGAGGTCTGTGACCTCAATAGTAGACTCCTGGGGATGGGGATGGGCCAATGCAAGGACTTGCCCCTGCAAGTCAAGAACTCTGTCAGTCAGTCTCCAGACTGTGTCCTCAAGCTGCTGTATCCTGACGGACTGATCTGAAATCATCTAAAATACAGTGGAGATGTGGGGAGTAATGGTCTGATCAGAAGAGGTAGCTCCAGGTGCAAAAGAAGTACTACTCCACTGGCTAGACAGCAAAGAAGCCACACGCTGAGATATATGCTCGATCTGATCATCAGCCAGTCTGAACTCTGAATGAGGTGCTCTGCTCTCTGGCTGATACACTGGTGTGGGCATCCTAGTAATCTCAGAAGGGCCAGCCTCAGTATCAGGAATGAACTGGGTATCTGGTGAAGCTGCCCTGAAATCATGTACAGGAGAAGATGGACCTTCTTCTTCTACTCTGCCTTCAGTTCTGTCTTCAGCTCTTTCCTCAACTCTCTCCTCAGCTCTTTCTTCAGAGCCCTTGATCCAACCACCAATAGTCTTTGTAATTCCCATTCGGTGCAGGCTGTGTTGGTTGAAGGTGTCCACATGTGAGAGTTTGGTAGGTGCCTCCCCCTCACAGCTAACTCCAAACCTCCTAAATACTCTAGTAAGGGCCATACCATAAGGCAAGTGTGCCTTGGATCTGTTCAAAGTTTCTCTCATGGCCTCTATCATAAGTGCAGGGAGGTTCAGGGGGGTCTGAGTGATGACATGAAACATGACACATACATCTCTGCCAGACAGTAGATCATGTCTACCACTCCTAGGAAAGAAGAGCTTTGTTACAATCTGATGCAGGACCCTCATCTCAATGGACAAAATCTTTGCTTCCAATTTGTTTAAATTTTCTGAATAAGTTTCTCCTAAAATAATTCTGATCCCCTCTTCTTTAATTGGGAGTTCCATATATGAATATCCTTCACTAGGCAACTGAAGTATTTCTCCCAATATCCTAGAATCCAAGCAGATATCAATTCCCTTTACAGTTGAAGTCATTGACCCGTTTCCATAATGTAGATTCTGGTAGAATTCTCTAACTAGATCAACATAGGTGACTTCCTTAAGAGAGCAGTAGAGTTTCCATCCTTGATTTTTAATTTTACTTGCAAAAGTAAAACCTTCTTTCTCAAAGAACCGAAAATCTATATTTTTCCCGGTTTCTACTTTTCTATCAAAAAGAGGATTTACACTGGGGCTTATGGAGGATTGAGAGAGACCTTGAGCAGGTACTGAAACTGGATCGGGAACACTGGAAGACTGAGCATGCCTTTTCTTTCGGACAATTTCTTCAGGCTCACGGATTGATTTCCTTCTTTGGGGAAGTTTCATCTTTGGAGCCATATCCAATAAAGTAGCAGACAAGAAGACTTGAATTGAGTGGAGGAGAGATCACAAGAGAGTAAAGAGGAATTTTAGTGGAGAAAAGAAGTGGATTTTGGAAGTTCGATGAAGTGCTAGGGCACGTTCCAACCACGCCGAGCAATGTGAGAAAGCACGAGAAATCTCTTTTCCAAGGAGGCGATTTTTGGTGGAGAGTAGGAGGGAGAATTGCCTCAAAATTGATCCTTGGATTTGGAGCAAGAAAGAGTTGGAAAGAACGGCTTTAGGAAGGAAGACGATGGGAAGATGAGTCGTCTCACAAACAGGGTTCCCATTATAAAAACAATGAACCCGTTGAAAGTTTGTGGGATTTACAAGTTTGCCATTGAGTCGACTCATGGGGGTCGACTCATGAAGTTCAGAAATTCAGAAAAAATGCAAATAAATTCCAAAAAAATTTGAAATTTTGAGTGAAGGAATTTTGCTCAATGATAAGTTTTTAGAATGATAAATTTGAGCTTTTGGGACCAGGATAGATGTTGAAAATTTAGCTCTAAGAGTTTTTGACATCTATTCTTTGAAAATTGAGAAATTTTAGACATATGGATCTAGAATTCCTAGATTTCTCCTAATTTCACAGAATCTATCCTCACTAAGGGCCTTTGTAAAGATATCAGCTAATTGATTTTCAGTGCAAACATATTCAAGAATTATATTTTTGTTTTGAACATGTTCTCTTATGAAATGATGTATTATTTCAATATGTTTAGATCTTGAGTGTTGAATTGGATTTTTAGATAGATTTATGGCACTTGTATTATCACATTTTATTGGTGTTTCATTAAGTTTGATTCCAAAATCTTCGAGTTGTTGCTTAATCCACAAGATTTGAGCACAACAACTTCCGGCTACAATGTATTCGGCCTCAACCGTAGACAGTGCCACCGAATTTTGTTTCTTGCTAAACCATGAGATTAGGTTTACTCCAAGAAATTGGCAAGTTCCACTTGTGCTTTTTCTATCTAATTTACATCCAGCAAAATCAGCATCAGAATATCCTAACAAATTAATTTGTGAGTCCTTAGAGTACCATAACCCTATAGTTTGTGTACCATTTAAGTATCTAAGGATTCTTTTAACAGCATTCAAATGAGATTCCTTAGGATTAGATTGATATCTTGCACATAAGCAAACACTAAACATGATATCAGGCCTACTTGCAGTTAAATATAATAATAAGTCAATCATACCTCTATAGTATTTTAAGTCTACGCTTTTACCTTCATCATCCTTGTCAAGCTTACATGAGGGACTCATTGGTGTGCCAATTGGTTTGCAGTTCTCCATTCCAAATCTTTTGAGTAGTTCCTTGGTGTACTTGCTTTGGGTGATGGAGATTCCCTCTTTTGATTGTTTGATTTGGAGTCCGAGGAAGAAAGTGAGTTCTCCCATCATGCTCATCTCGAACTCTCCCTGCATAAGCTTAGCAAAGTCTTGACAAAGGGATTCATTAGTAGACCCAAAAATTATGTCATCAACATAAATTTGTATAATTAGCATATCATTTTGGTTTCTTTTAATAAATAGGGTTGTATCTACATTGCCTCTTGAGAAACCATTATTTAGTAAAAATTTGCTTAGCCTTTCATACCATGCTCTAGGTGCTTGTTTTAATCCATATAAAGCTTTATTTAATCTAAAGACATGATTGGGAAAAGCATGATTTTCAAATCCAGGGGGTTGTTCTACATATACTTCTTCAGAAATATATCCATTTAAAAATGCACTTTTAACATCCATTTGAAATAGTTTGAATTTCATAAAGCAAGCATAAGCAAGTAGAAGTCTAATGGCTTCTAATCTAGCAACAGGTGCAAAGATTTCATCAAAATCAATTCCTTCTTCTTGATTATATCCCTTAGCAACCAGTCTTGCTTTATTTTTAATTACATTTTCATGCTCATCTAATTTGTTTCTAAAGACCCATTTTGTGCCAATTATTGAATAATCTTTAGGTCTTGTTACTAAGGTCCAAACATTATTTCTTTCAAATTGATTAAGTTCCTCTTGCATAGCATTAATCCAGTTATGATCATTTTCAGCTTCTTCAAAAGTTTTAGGTTCAAGTTGAGATACAAATGCACAATGATTAAGTACATCTCTAAGTGAAGAACGTGTTTTTACCCCATGCATAGGATCACCAATTATTAACTCCTTAGGGTGGTTGTGAACATACCTCCATTCCTTGGGTAGGTCATTTGTACCTTGAGGTTGTTCTTGAATTTCTTCACCTTTCTCATTTTGTTCGTCTTCTTGATCCTTGTCTTTTGGTGTTGCTGAGTCTTTCAGAGTGATCTCCTTCATACCTTCTATTAGAGGATCTGCATCATCAACACCCTCATTCTTCCTTGAAGGAAGATCGTTAGATTCATCAAAAACAACATGTATGGACTCCTCAACTACTAAAGTTCTTTTGTTGAAAACTCTAAATACTTTACTAGTGGAGGAGTAACCTAGAAAGATTGCTTCATCTGATTTTGCATCAAATTTACCAAGTTTTTCTTTGCCATTATTTAATACAAAACATCGGCAACCAAAAATATGAAAATATGCAATATTTGATTTTCTTCCTTTCCAAAGTTCATAGGGGGTTTTCTTTAAAAATTGTCTAATTAAAGCACGATTTAAAATGTAACATGCTGTGTTAATTGCTTCTGCCCAAAAATATTTTGGAAGGTTGCTTTCACAAAGCATGGTACGGGCCATTTCTTCTAAGGTTCTGTTTTTCCTTTCTACTACCCCATTCTGTTGGGGTATCCTAGGAGCAGAGAAGTTATGGCCAATTTCATTTTCATCACAAAAATTTTCAAAATTTTGATTTTCAAATTCAGTTCCATGATCACTTCTAATATTTTGAATTGAAAAACCTTTTTCATTAGAGACTTTTCGATAAAATTTAGTGAAAATATGAAAAATTTCATTTTTGTGAGCCAAAAAGAAAACCCAAGTAAAACGAGAGTAATCATCTATTATTACAAATCCATATCGTTTTCCTTCTAGACTAGTGGTTCTAGTTGGTCCAAACAAATCCATATGTAAGAGCTCTAAAGGTCTAGAAGTTGAAACAGTATTTTTGGATTTAAATGATACTCTAGTTTGTTTACCTAATTGGCATGCATCACAAATTCTATCCTTTTCAAAATTCAGTTTTGGCAAACCGAGAATTAAATCCTTTTTAATTAATTTTAAGAGAGAATGCATGCTAATGTGTGCAAGTATACGATGCCACAGCCAACTAGTCTCATTTATTTTAGCATTTAAGGAAACTAGGCATTGCATGTCTAATTTTGTTAAATCATTCAAGTCTACCATATAAACATTGCCATGCCTATGTCCTATAAATTTAATGCCATCGTTAATAGGACTCGTCACAATGCAAACAGATGATTCAAAACTTACTTTATACCCTTTATCACAGAATTGACTAATGCTAAGTAAGTTATGCTTTAAACCTTTAACTAATAAAACATTCTCAATATATTTGGAGGGAGTGATACCAATGTTACCTATCCCGATGATCTTTCCTTTGCCATTATCTCCAAAGGTGACCATCCCTCCATCCTTAGCATCAAGCGTGATGAATTGTGATTCATCACCAGTCATGTATCTCGAGCATCCGCTGTCAAGATATCATTTCCTGTTTCCTTCTTGGGATGCTAGACACACCTGCAAGCAAAGGTCACGTTTCTGTCTTAGGTACCCAAGCTTTCTTGGGTCCTTTCAGGTTAGTCAGAATGGTTCCTTTTGGAACCCATATTTTCTTTGTGTTTGCATATTTGTTAATAAGACATGTGTATGATTTATGTCCTATTCTTCCACATTTAAAACAAGTAATATTTGTAGACTTTTTACTTGAATAATTTACATAAATATCCTTCAGAAATTTTTGTTTCTTCAGGGGTTTATAACCAAGTCCAGCCTTATCATATATAGCTTTCTGATTTTCAAGGATCATATTTAGTTTGTTCGAACTTAAGGTGAACTTATCTACTATAGATTTCAGCTTGTTCATTTCATCCTTTAAGTTTTGATTTTCTTGAATCAAGGTGAATTTTTCAATGGAAAGATTTTCAGCTTGTTTCACTAAGGACTGATTTTCCAATTTCAGCTCTTTGTTTTTCTTCCCTAGTTTCTTTAATTTCAGCATGCGGTTTGGCATGGGGAGAAGGAAAGAGTCCTTTCGCAAAGGGATTAAGACCCATCTTATCACCCCCCATCCTCTACCACGCATCTCAAAGCATGAGATCTATTTTTTCTGAACTTATTTTGGCATGCAGAATTTTTTGGAATGAAGCTGTGTGTGCAAGCGAAAAAAGTCGCGTGACTCTTTGCATTAAGAGTCCTTCTGCCATGGGCAGAAGGTGGCAACCCTATCAGATAAAATTTGCTCTTTTAATTCAAAATCAAGTGATGATTCACATGGCAAAGTTTTAGATTAATCTGATTTATGGAAGGATGCTAAAAGGACTCTTGAATGCAGGGTGCACGTGGGTAATCTGCAGATCATGCATAAAGGTGCCAGAAGAGTCCTTCTGCTTTGGGTATAATAGAATGCCTCTTATCTACTTATCATACGTATTGAATTTAATTTTGAGTCCCCTTTCCACATGGTAATTTGTGGGTTTTTCTGAATTCAATTGGGATGCCTTATGCATCTCTCTTCGACGCACGCATAGGGAAAGGCTGCAATTGATGTATCAGGCTGAAAGAGTCTTTCTGTTTAAAGACTTTTAATTCCTTGATATGCAGATGAGATAAGATATTTTTGGATGGACATGTCCCTTCTTTTAGGTGCCCCTCTAATGCCTATAAAAGGCCTTGTGTGCTGGGTGTCCGAGGTATTCCAATCTGCTTTCCAATTTTATCTCCTTGCTTCCCTTTCTTTCTTATAATTCATCCTAGTTTTAGGACAAGACTTTGGTACTTAAGAGAAAGCCTAATTAGGTCTAGACAAGGATGGAGAAGGTCCTAAAGAAGAGAATTTAGAAGTTTAGAGAAGGTGGAGTGAGGGTGAAGTCAGATTTTTGGAGAAATCTGATCAGTACAAGGCTAGTCGAGTTCTAGGGCTAGAACTTTTGAAGCAAGGTGAAAGAGGAGTGCTATCCTTGATATGATTTTTGTATGAATTATCATTGGAGGGTGGACACTTGGATACCTTATGAAAATTGGAAAAAGTGTTATAGGTGTTCCTCTTATCCATGTTTATATTATATATATTTTGATTGTTATAGTTAAAGAATTTTGGGTTCTAGGGTTTCAGTGTGCTTGGGTATTTTGAATGAAAATTTTAAACACCTAGCCCTTCCGTTGTACCATTGAAATCCAACAAATTCACAGATCGATAATGATTTACAATTATTAATTTTAAGAACATCCTCTTTGATTAATCTGTCTATCCTATTTTTGTTTACATGACCCAGCCTACAATGTCAAAGATAGATATCGCTGACAATATCTATCCTAGGATGTTTGTTTGATGTGTATATTATACTAACAGGTTGTGATAATAAGTATGTGCCATGTTTCAATTTTTCTCGCATGATTTTAGTATCATGTATAATGATATTACAAAATCATTCTTTATTAAAAATTTAAAATCGAGTTTGACCAAAAGGCCTACAAAGATGACATTGATCATAAAAGAAGGATAATAATGACACTCATCTAACATGACATTACTGGACTTGAAAACAAGCTGCATAGTTCTTAAAGCTAGAATAGAACAAGGCTTCCATCACTAATGTTCAGGAACTGCTCACCTCCTCTAAATTTCTTACTGACCTGTAGTCCCTGCAATAAATTGCAAATATTAATTAGACTTTCGATATCCAATATCCAGTTGGTATTACACAGATAGAAAAATTATAAGGAGTTATCATATAAGTATCTTATGAAGCAATAGATTTCTTACTTCTCTTATTCTTTGGCCTGTTTGGGTCAAAAAAAGCTATATATGCAGGACAGTTCATCTTCCAATGATCCAGCTTCTTGCAGAAGAAGCATTCTGCCTAGCTCTTATAGACTTTCAACTTTTTATCCTGCTTTAGCTTTGTATCAGCAGCACGAACCTTTTGTTGCACCTTATTCTTCTTTCCCCTCTCGAAGGAATGATGACCTGCAGATGATCCTTCCACGACATACACTGACTCTTTCTAGAGCTGATGGTCCTTCTCAAATGTCTACAGCAATCCTAGCAAACCATGGTAGTTCACTACTGGCTTAGTCATTCTGTAATGAATCAAGAAGGATAGGTGGGATTTCAGTAGCAAGTTTAGGATAGCATCCTTGCCAACTGTTCATACAACGAAAAGTCAAGTTTACTCAAGCATTCAATCTACTTAAACATGTACAATACATGATTTGTGACTGATGCTCCTTCTCGCATGTGGGCATTGAACATAGTGCAAGAGGTCTTATCTCTCTCAGCATCTTCAGAGGTGCTGAAGGACTCATTCAACAATTGAATCTTCTCGGATTGTGCATCCTCGAACTATGGCTAAGTTCGTCGTTCATGGCTACCCTCATCATGTAATGCACTATAGTGTGGTCACTAAGCCACTTCATATAAGTATCTCTCGCAGTATGGGATGCGTTGGCAGTAGGTTCATCGGGTGTGGGATCCGCAAGCACGTACAGTATCCTTTCATACTCCAAGATGATCTTAAGCTTTCGATACCAACTATCAAAATTTAATCCGATAAGCTTGTCACTGTCCAATAGCGATCGAAGCAATAATGTGTTAATCATAGTTGAAAAAAAAATCAAAAACCTGTTAGTATATGAATCATTTTAATCTTAAAGATATAAACTTTAGTCTAAAGGTTCTTCCACTATTTTATACGAATTGGTAGCATCTACCACCGAAAAATTATATTAATCCCTTAGCAGGCACTAGAATCCACACAGACTATATTTGGGCCTGAGTATGGCTCGACCAATCCTAGTACATCCATAGATAGGTTCTTAACAAATTATTCATCAATAATTTCTACAATTAGGTTTTACCCCAGGTATCTCTTCAACAGGCATATGGTGCCTCCACTGAAAATTCTAGTTAGATCCAATCATTAACATGACAATACCGAGTGCATCCAACAAATGAATGTCCAGACTCGAGTGTGGCTCACCAACCTGACCATTAATATGAAGGGCACAACAAGGTAGTCATATGATGAATGATAATTCTAATACTCAATAAATACTAGGTGTATAGTGCCTCCAATGCCTATTTAGAATATTAGACATATTATCATGCATCTTAATGAGAGACAATAAACTAGTTATCCCCATAACTATATTATTTTAAGGACCTAATAATTTAGAGAATTTGATTTAATGATTTGAGAATAAGAGCAGTGATTGACCTGCGAGTCATAAATCTTCCCACTGACTTCACCAAGTCATGAAGATGACTTGATACAAGCTAATCTTAAAGACACCTAAATCAGTCACACTGATTTATTTTAATGGCATTGGTCAGCTCGAATCAATTCGTATCTGTTGGGTATAAAATACCCTCTAGCCGAAGTTCGTGTCAGGAGTGACCCTCCAGGGATTCTACCGATGCCCGACCTTCGATGATATTTTTTCGAACCTCTCCGACGGTTGAGCCTCTGCAACGTTCCTGTTGCCCAGCTATGCAACCCAAGAGGGGGGGGTGAATTGGGTTTCTAAAAATTTTAAGCCCAACAAATTACTTATGAAGATCAAAACAAAGACTTTAATTCAATATTAATTACCTAAAGCAGGAATGCAAGAATATAATAAAGAAATAAAGTGAAGCGATAAAGCACACCACAAACACAAGGATTTATAGTGGTTCGGTGCTAACCTTGCACCTACATCCACTCCCCAAGATCCTACGTGGGAATTTCAATCCACTATCCTTTGTATTCAACCCGAATACAAAACGTCGGAAACTCCGACACTAGCTATCCCAAGCTAGATCACTTATTTTCCGGATACAAGTAAACCCAAAACACTCCGATTTCAGGTTCGGATCAACATTTCCTTGTTTTTGAAATCCTCCAAAAACAAAAACAAAAACTCACAAAGAGTTAGAAAATTTAGAGCACAGATTAATACAATAACAGCTCCTTAAATGAGCGAATATAACAATAAAAGCTTTACTCAAATGAAGAACCCCTTTTTTGGATTTTCTCAAAGTGGATGAACGCTTGAATGCTTGAGAAGAGGTTGATTGTTGATTGAAGATCTCTTGAAAGCTTTGAAACAATCTCTAGATCAAGGTTGAAACAATAGGCGTGAAGAATTCTCTCCTTGAAAGATCTTACTTTTCTCTTTCACAATCTCTCTGGTATATTGTGGATCCTCTCTCTTTTACTTTTTGGATTTTTCGTTGATCTCAGGCTTTTTCTTGCAAATTTCGGATCCTTTCTTCTATTCTTCTCATTTTTGATTTCACGTTTGATCCGCTATTTAATCTGCAATTTCTTTTATCATTTTAAGCATTTTGTAGCATTAGAAGCAAGAGAAAACATTTTAGGTAGATAAAGAGCCGTTAGAGGATTTTTAGGAAGCATAAATGGCAATTAAAATGGGCAAAAAAATAGCCGTTGCTGACATTTCCCGTCGCAGGGGTCGACTCATGAGTCGACTCATGCTTCAGGGGTCGACTCATGAGTCGACCTCTGTTGCAAAAAACCAGAGAATGCGTTTCTGGAAATTCTTGGCTCAAATTAGCAGGGGTCGACTCATGAGTCGACTCATGCCTTGTGGGTCGACTCATGGGTCGACTCATAGGTCGTGCCAAGCCAGAAAACTAGCGTGCCAAGGAGAATTTTTGCGTGCCAATCAGCTCACAGTGCCATGAGTTGACTCATGAGTCGACTCATGCACTTCAAACCTTCATAACTTCAAAAATATAAGTCCAAACACAATGAAATTTTCACCAATAGATTTCAAATCATTTGTTCTACCAAATGGTACTATCAAATCAGGATTTTAGTGAAATTATGATTTTATCCTTGAAGAGCATAAGGACTTTTTCATTTTAAAATTATTTGTATCCCTTCAATCTGCTTTGTAATCATCAAAATCAATCTAGGAGCAACAGTTCCCGAGTTCTGCCGACGGATAAACCCCCACCAGTGTCGACTGGATTCTCCATGACGGACGGACTCCGTCCAAGTTTCTACGGTGGTCGACCACCTTCTAGACTCCGTCCGGGCTCCTACGGGAGCCAGACTTCTTCCCCGAACTCCGACTGCAAGTAGCCTTCATCCGGGCTCCTACGGGAGTCAGACTTCTTCCCCGAACACCGACTGCAGGTAGACTTCATCCGAGCTCCTACGGGAGCCGAACTTCATCCCCGAACTCCGACTGAAGGTAGACTCCGTCCGAGCTCCTACGGGAGCCGGACTTCCACTCTGAACTCCTGTTGTAGGTAGACCTCATCCGAACTCCTATAAGGGTCGGACTCCGAACTTCTGCTACAAGCGGTCTACTTTAAATTTTTACTATGAGCGGTCCGCGTCGGACTTCTACTGTAAGCCTTCACCCGAGCTTCCATTGTGAACGAATTTCTTTCGGATTTCTATTGCAGGCAGGCTTCGGCCGAGCTTCCTCGATAAATGATCCCCATCCGAGCTTCTACGGAGATCGGACTCCGATCGAAGTTCTGTAGTGGATAGATTTCGGACGAACTCCTACGACACATGGACTCCAGCAGCCAGACCCCTCCAGCGGATGAACCTCTCCAGCGCCATCCGACATCCACTGCCGGTCGATCCTCTATCGAATTATGCGTGAAACCGAACTTCGTCTATGGAAAGCCTCTAACCGAGCTCCTACAGCAAATGGCCCTCGCCTGCAATATTAATGCCCAAGGCATCCAATGGTAGAAGGCTCGCCAGCAACATCCGAGCTCCTCTCAGATGGATAGCTACCTCTCTCCGCCAGACACCTCAACCGAGCTTCGGCCGACAGGCCTGGACTCCCTGGCAGGCCACAGTAATGGCCACGACTCTGCTTCACTTCCTGCGATGGATTCTTTGTGGCTCCACCACTCTCTGGCAAGTCGCGACAATGGACACTGCTCCACTCCCCACAACAAGCTCCACGTGGCAGGCCACGATGATAGCCACAACTCCACTCCACTACTCTTCATAACAAACTCCTCCTGGCTCCGAACGGCCCACTACCAGGCGGTTACAAATGTCGCTATCAGTCTGTTGCACCCTCTGTCTATAAAAAGGAGACCCCAGATACGTTATTCTCTAAGCTCTAATTTCTATCTCGAAACTCTGCTAAAATTTTCATTCGAGCACTCCATTCTTGTTGAAGCAGAGAACTGACTTGAGCGTCGGAGGGTCTTGCCGGAGCACCCCCAACTTTGATTTAAACTTTCTTTGTAGGTCCCGACGGTGACCACGACTCTCTTGACACCAGCTTCTCCGATGCCGGTGGATTTTTGCACCAACAGGATTGGCGCTAGAGGAAGGGCGACGTGTGTGTCTTCGCAGTACCCTTGTTCTTAAAGGAGCACTCAACGGGACCGCTGCCGGTCATCTTCTCCGATATCTTCTCCTCCGATTTCCTGCCTGATCTCCACCTGATGCCTTCCCGAAGAGCATCCTCCAGGCGGTCAACGGCCTCCACGGCCAGATCTCAGCGAGCTCCGCAAGCCCCGGCCCCATCTCTGATTTTCTGGGCTCCTCTTCCTCCGACGACAGCAGTCGGCATGGAGCAGTCCGATGATCAGCCTCCAACCGATTTCACCAACACCATCTCGAGAGAATCCTGGCAGGGAACAACCGGTGTATTGGTTGGACCTCCCAAGCGACAAAGGATTAGGAATCCATAACCTTTACTGAGGAAGATGCTCGGAGAGTTCAATTCCCCCACAACGATGCGGTTGTAGTTTCTTTAAATATAGCTAATTATGATGTGCGCCGCATTCTTATCGACAATAGAAGCTCGGCCGATATTTTGTTCTACCATGCCTTCTTAAAAATGCCCATCCTTGACGGTCGTTTGGGGCCGATTAGCTTCCCTCTGGTAGGGTTTACCGACGATGCTATCCCGATGGAGGGGGTAATAACTTTGACTGTAGCTGCGGGTCGATATCCAAGACAATCCAGGGCTTTGGTGGATTTTCTGGTGGTGAAGGTGCAGTCAGTCTACAACGCAATCCTCGGCCGACCTGGCCTCAATGCCCTCCGGGCCGTGGTGTCGACCTACCATCTGAAATTGAAATTCTCTACTAACCAGGGGGTCAGAGAAGTCAAGAGAGACCAAGCCCTGGCCAGACACTGCTACAGCATAGCCTTGCAAAGAAGTGACCAATCTGATCTCTGTCCGGTCGATGGATTGGATGCCTGCGATAATCTCGCTGAGGAAAGGGGCAGGCCAATCGAAGATCTGGTTTCGATCTCTTTGGATGATGGGAATACAGAGCATGTGGTGAAGATCGGCTCCAACCTGAGGGAAGAGGTGTGGATGCAACTCATTGATTTCCTACGAAAGAATGTGGATGTTTTCGCTTGGGTTCCAGCAGACATGCCGGGGATTGACGCAGAGGTCATGGAACATCGTCTGGCTGTTGATCCAAAGCATCGACCAACGAAAGAAAAAATCCGAGGTCATGCACCGAAAAGGCAAAAAGCAATAGTCGAGGAAGTGGATAAACTCCTGAAAGCCGGATTCACTGGAGAGGTCAATTATCCTGACTGGATTTCCAATGTTGTCCTAGTCAAAAAGGCAAACGGCAAGTGAAGGATGTGTATAGATTTCAAAAAGCTGAATAAAGCCTGCCCAAAGGACAGCTACCCTCTGCCCAGAATTGATCAACTGGTGGATGCAATCTCGGGCCATGAGCTTCTCACCTTTATGGATGCATTCTTCGGCTATAATCAAATCAGAATGGCGTCAGAAGATGAAGAAAAGACTGCTTTCATTACTAACCGTGGTCTTTACTGTTACAGGGTCATGCCTTTCAGCCTCAAAAATACAGGTGCGACCTATCAGCGATTGGCGAATAAAATCTTCAAGGAGTAGATCGGCCGCAACATGGAGGTCTACGTGGATGACATGCTCGTGAAAAGTAAATCTTCAACGAACCACGTCGCCGACCTAGAGGAGACCTTCGACACCCTCCGAAAATATAAGATGAAGCTGAACCCGACTAAGTGTGCTTTCGGAGTGACCTCGAGGAAGTTCCTGGGCTTCATGGTATCGGGATGCTGGATTGAAGCCAATCCAGAAAAAATTCACGCTATCCACGAGATGGCCGCCCTGAAGTCGATAAAAGAGGTTCAGCACCTTACAGGGAGGGTGGCAGCCCTGAATCGCTTCGTTGCGAGATCGGCCGAACGGTGCTTACCCTTCTTCCAAACCCTCAAGTAGTCGAAGAACTTTTGTTGGATCACTGAGTGTCAACAGGCGTTCAAAAAACTAAGGAGCTACCTCGGCTCACCTCCGCTATTGGCGAAGCCCGAGCTCGGGGAGGAGTTATTCTTGTACCTGGTGGTCTCCCCTATGGCCCTCGCAACAGTTCTTGTCAAGGAAGAAGCAAAAATTCAACGATCGATCTACTACATCAGTCGCGCGTTGAGAGATGCCGAAACTAGGTATACTAAATTAGAGAAACTAACTTATGCCCTGTTGATTGCAGCCCGGAGACTCCGACCTTACTTTCAAGGGTACACCGTAACGTTGCTCACCGACCTGCCGATTAAGACGATTCTGCACCGGACGGATGCTTCTGGGAGGATAGCAAAATGGGCGATCGAGCTCACAGAAGTTGACATCAACTATCAACCTAGGCCGACAGTAAAAGCTCAGATATTGGTAGATTTTATAGTAGAATGCACTATCTCGGAGGAGGCCGAATCTGAACAAGGTGAAGTTGACGGCCTGAAGTCCCGATTGAACTCCTCTGAAGAAGAAACAGACCCCCCTTATTGCTTTTGGGCCCTCTATGTGGACGGATCCTCCAACATGTCGGGCGCAGGCGCGGGCCTGATTTTGATCAGTCCGGAGGGGATCGTCGCGGAGTACGTGCTGCGCTTCGAATTCTCCGCAACGAACAATGGAGCGGAATACGAAGCTCTGATCACAGGATTGAGGATCGCCAAAGAATTAGGAGTAGATCGGCTCCAAGTTTACAACGACTCCCAATTGGTAGTGGGACAAGTCAGCAGAAACTATGAAACACGGAAGGACAGCATGGCTAAATATCTTGAAAAGGTAAAGGAGCTCGTCCCCGCCTTTAATAGCTTCATATCAGGTAGATTCCAAGAATGAAAAATACCAGGGCCGATCTTCTCTCCAAGTTGGCTACGTTGGCTCTGGCTGAATTGCCCAAGGGTGTTCTCTTTGAAGTTCTGAAGTGCCCAAGTACGGAAGAATCATGGTCCGTGATGGAAATTGGCCATGAATCCAGTTGGATCGACCTACTGGTGGCATATCTCAGAGACGGGGTTCTCCCTCATGATGCAAAAGAGGCTCGGAAGCTCAGAAATCAAGCCTCCCGATGCATCCTTTATAAGGACAAGTTGTACAAGAGATCATACTCTTTGCCACTTTTAAAATGTCTCTGGCCTTCGAAAGCTGATTACGCCTTGTGGGAGGTGCACGAAGGAATCTACGGAAGCCATCTGGGGGCTAGATCCTTATCCCACAAGTTGCTCCGCCAAGGGTATTACTGGCCGACAATGTATCGTGACTCCATTGAATACGTCAGAAAGTGTGATCGATGTCAGAGATATGCCAACATCCAGAGACAGCCCACCTCCGAGCTTACACTCTTGAGCGCCCCATGGCCGTTTGCGCAATGAGAAATGGATATCCTTGGACCCTTTCCCATGGCGTCGGGGCAGAGGAAGTTTCTCCTGGTAGCAATTGACTATTTCACCAAGTGGGTTGAAGCCGAACCGTTGGCGAAAATCACAGAAGCTAAAGTGCAAGACTTCATCTGGAAGTCCATCATTTGCAGGTTCGACCTGTCGAGAACTCTAATTACTGATAATGGACAGCAATTTGCGGGAGCGAGATTCGTCGAATTTTGTGAAGACCTAAACATCTCCCACAACTTCACATCGGTAGTCCATCCTCAGGCCAACGGCGAAGCCGAAGTTACCAACAGAACTCTGCTGCAAGGAATCAAGATAAGGCTCGAAAAAGTGAAGGGAACTTGGGCAGACGAACTTTATCATGTATTGTGGGCGTACCGAACTACCCAAAGATTGCCCACGGGGGAAACCCCCTTCGCTCTAGCCTTCGGAATGGAGGCTGTTATCCCAATTGAGCTCAAACTCCCATCGACATGAGTCGTGGCATTCAACGAATATTACAATTCGCAAGGTCTTAAAGCCAACCTCGACTTGTTAGAAGAAAAGTGAAAGGTAGCTCAAGTTCGAATGGCAGCCTACAGATAGAAAGTCGCCCGCTATTACAACTTCTGGGTCAAAAACAAAGTCTTTAGAGCAAGAGACCTGGTGCTTCGACGAGCCGCTATCTCGCAACCTCGGGATCGAGGGAAGCTTGCCCCAAATTGGGAAGGCCCGTACAAAGTCAAGGAGGTAGTCCGGCCCGAAACTTACTACCTCAAGGAGCTCGGAGGAGCGGACCTCCTGCGACCATGGAGCTCGAAAAATTTATGAATGTATTATCGATAACTTTACTTTAAATAAAAGTTTTATATCCACATGTCTTCTCTCTTGGCACGAGCCTATATCGACAGGACAATCGAAACAAACCGTGTCAGGGATAGGAGGAGAACCTCATCTCGACACAATCGAAGGCCCGGTCCTCCTTAGATCAGATGGGGGGAGAGGCCCTACAACGCCCATATGTGCCACCACAGCCCTGTTAGGGATAGGAGGAGAACCTCGCCCTAACAAGAGCAAAGTCGAAGGCCCGGTTACACTTAGATCGGATGGGGGGAGAGGCCCTGCAACGCCCATATGTGCCCCCACAGCCCTGTTAGGGATAGGAGGAGAACCTCGCCCTAATAGGAGCAAAGTCGAAGGCCCGGTTACACTTAGACCGGATGGGGGGAGAGGCCCTGCAACGCCCATATGTGCCCCCACAGCCCTGTTAGGGACAGGAGGATAACCTCGCCCTAACATGAGCAAAGCCGAAGGCCCGGTTACCTTTGATCAGATGGGGAAGAGGCCCTGCAACGCCCATATGTGCCCCCACAGCCCTGTTAGGGACAGGAGGAGAACCTCGTCCTAACAAGAGCAAAGTCGAAGGCCCGGTTATCCTTAGACTGGATGGGGGAGAGGCCCTGCAACATCCATATGTGCCCCCACAGCCCTGTTAGGGACAGGAGGAGAACCTCGTCCTAACATGAGCAAAGATGAAGGCCCGATTACCCTTAGACCGGATGGGGGGAGAGATCCTGCAACGCCCATATGTGCCCCCGCAGCCCAATTAGGAACAGAAGGAAAACCTCGTCCTAACCTGAGCTGAAACCGATTACATCAGAAATAGGAGAAGGACCTCATCTTGATACCAATTAAGGTCTAGTCATTCAAGATCAGATAAGAAAAAGGGAACCTTTTCAGCGGCCCCTCCACGCTCCCACGACCCCACTGAGAGCAGAGAAAAAACCCTCACTCGAGAAAAGAAAAAGAAAAAGGGGAGGGGGGTTAAAAAGGAAAGCGATGAACTACATCAGCGATAAATGGAAAACAAATTACATCAAAGATACAGGGAGCCACGTCTCAGCGAGGATTGGGGTTCTTATCAAAATCCTCGATCTTCAAGAGAGCTCTCAACACAGGCCAAGGATAAGATGGCTTCCTCGGGTCAATGAGAAGCTCAGACCTCCGAGCTCGAACTCTGAAAGGAGGCGTCAAACTTGAATGGTCCCAGACAAATCTACGGCCATAAACAAAAGGACGGGTCAATGCGACGGCGATCGGATACCTTCGAACGGTATCGATATCAAGCAAGGAAAAAGTCGAAAGAAGCTCGGCAAACGATAATTCAACACGTGAGTAAAAGAGGTAATGAAAAATTCCCTTCTCATGTCATTAACTAAGTATGCATTACAGAGCCCTTGAGGCTGAAGAAGAAAGATGACAAGAAAAGCAAGCCGACGTGGCGACGACCAGGAACCTCCAGACAACATCGGCATCGAACGAAAAAAAAAAGAGGGAATACAACAATAACAATAGTGAATGAAAGAAGTTCGGCAGGCGACAATTTAACACAAAGTACGGACAAGGTAACAAAAATCTCCTTTTCATTCTCGATTAACAAGGTGTACATTACAAAGCCCTGAGGACCGAGGAAAAAAGAACATTACTACAAGACTTGAAAAGAATACATTAGAGACCGCTTCAAGCTTTTGACTTCTCCTTCCGGTTTCATCCTTCTCAGCAGTATTTTCTAGTGCGTGTGATGAATCCATCGGCTCTCGCCCCCCGCCTCGTTCCGCTCCATTGCCAAAACCCCAACCTTAGGGGGAAAAGGGGGAATAGAATTCAAGGGGCGGCGGCAGCGATGACAGCGGCAACGATGACCTGTATCGGGAAGAACGGAAGTACCCCGGAGGCCGCGATGATGTCGGAGGCATGCACCACCACCGTGTGCTCCCCGACAACCACCATCTTAGGTACTTCGACGAGGTCGGCATGCGCTACTTCCACCGACCCCGCAACAAGTTCTACTGTCCCGTCGTTAGCACCGACCGCCTCTGGTCCCTCGACCCCGACGACGTCAAGAAACCCACCACAGCTTATGACGGCAACTCTACCCCCTTGACCAGTGTCGCCCCGTTCAACTACTTCAAAATTTTTGGGCAGGACGCGCTCACCGGTTGGTTTCGTTATTAAATTCCTGTTGTTGAAGGAATTCTCCCTTGAGCCCCCTTCGAAGCTGTGGGAACCCTTGGTGGCAGTTCGACAGCCGCTGAACTTGCAGGCCACTGTTTCCCCCCTCCTACTTCTCTCGATCCATAGCATCCTCTCGAGATTGACCTCCGGGGCAGAAGCCCCGGTGGGAGAACTCCTCGAAAGGGCTCGAAAGATTGAAGGCGGCGGGGAGCCGGCGGAGATGGCGAAGATTGGCGCGAAGAATGCTTAGGGTTGAAAAGGGTGCCGATGGGTGGCTAAACTCTTAGGCAGAAGAAAGGCGTCGTCTAGACTCTCAGGTGAAATGAAGTCCCTAGAAGGAAGGAGGGAATTTAAATAAGCGACGGGGCCTGGCACAGTTATGGTGGCAGATATCCCTAGGTCAACCAATGCCCGCCACGTGTCCCACTCACCGTGGCGTAGGACTGACTGTTGGCAGGACCATTATGGTGTGGTGCTTGGGACTACGCTCCAGCAAAAATTCCGAAAGGACTCTTCGGATCGCCCTAATTGGAAAAAGACTCCAACACGCACGCATTAAATGCCAGGATTTTCTAGGGCAGTCGTGCGCAGGATTCAAGGGAGCAACTTCGACTGTAAAAATTTTTCTGTACTTTCTTCATTCGAAACTCAAACTCGAAAGTAGAGGGACTGGTGTTGGGTATAAAATACCCCCCAGCCGAAGTTCGTGTCAGGAGTGACCCTCTAGAGATTCTACCGATGCTCGACCTTCGGCGACATCTTTCTGAATCTCTCCGACGGCCGAGCCTCCACAACGTTTTCGTGTTCTACCGACGGATAAACCCCCACCAGTGTCGATCGAATTTTCTACGACGGACGGACTCCGTCCAAGTTTCTACGATGGTCGACCACTTTCTAGACTCCATCCGGGCTCCTACGGGAGTCGGACTTCTTCCCCGAACTCTGACTGTAGGTAGCCTTCGTCCGGGCTCCTACAGGAGTCGGACTTCTTCCCCGAACTCCGACTGTAGTTAGACTTCATCCGAGCTCCTACGGGAGCCGAACTTCATCCCCGAACTCCGACTGAAGGTAGACTCCGTCCGAGCTCCTATGGGAGCCAGACTTCCACCCTGAACTCCTGTTGCAGGCAGACCTCATCCGAACTCCTACAAGGGCCGGACTCTGAGCTTCTGCTACAAGCGGTCTAGTTTAAATTTTTACTACGAGCGGTCCACGCCAGACTTTCACTGTAAGCCTTCACCCGAGCTTCCATTGTGGATGAATTCCTTCCGGATTTCTATTGCAGGCAGGCTTCGACTGAGCTTTCTTGACAAATGATCCCCATCCGGACTTCTACGAAGATCAGATTCTGATCGAACTTCTGTAGCGGACAGATTCCAGACGAACTCCTATGACACATGGACTCCAACAGTCGGATCCCTCCAGCGGATGAACCTCTCCAGTGCCATCCGATATCCACTGTCGGTCGACCCTCTGCCGAATTCTACGTGAAACCAAACTTCATCTACGGAAAGCCTCTGACTGAGGTCCTACAACAAATGGCCCTCGCCTGTAGTATTAACGCCCAAGGCACCCAACGGTAGAAGGCTCGCCAGCAACATCCGAGCTCCTCTCAGATGAATAGCTACCTCTCTCCGCCAGACACCTCAATTGAGCTTCGACCGACAGGCCTGGACTCCCTAGCAGGCCATAGTAATGGCCATGACTCTGCTCCACTTCCTGCGACGGATTCTGCACGGCTCCACCACTCTCTGACAAGTCGCGATAACGGACACTGCTCCATTCCCCGTAACAGGCTCCACGTGGTAGGCCACGGTGATAGCCACGACTCCACTCCACTACTCTTCATAACAAACTCTTTCTGGCCCCTAACGACCCACTACCAGGTGGATACAAATGTCGCTATCAGTCTGTTGCACCCTCCGTCTATAAAAAGAGGATCCCAGATACATTATTCTCGAAGTTCTAATTTCTATCTCGAAATTCTGCTAAAATTTTCGTTCGAGCACTCCATTCTTGTTGAAGCAGAGAACTGACTTGAACGTCGGAGGGTCTTGCCAGAGCACCCCCAACTTCGGTTTAGACTTTCTTTACAGGTCCCGGCGGCGACCGCGACTCCCTCGACTCCAGCTTCTCTGATGCCGGCAGATTTTTGCACCAACAGTATCTAATCAAAATATGATCTACCGAATTGGTCGGATAAGTGAGATCGATGAGAGGGTCTGTCTTAGCTTTCCTAAGACACCATTGAAATGGTCAGATAAGCAGACTACCAATTAAAAATCATCGATTGAATTATCTTGTAATATTACCAAACTTATCTTAGACACCAATTGATCGATTAGTTTCAATTTAGTTAACTGAAGTACTCGGGCTAAGCCTTTGAGCCACGATTATGGTCCAATTGGTATGGTTAAAAACATAGACTTGATCAAGCTACAACTATTGAGATTGATCTAGAGAAATTCTAACTTAATCTAATTCAACATTTGATTAGATATAATCAATTTCTTTAATTGATCTATATTTATTTCTAACCCTAGGTCTAATTTAGTTAGATGACCTAATTCATACTAATCCATTGTCCATCGATATATGAGGTGTTTGAAGATCTTCAATTTTTAAATCTAGATCCTTTAAAAAAAATTTAATTCCAAATTAAGTATGTAAAATATGTATTTTTATTTGTAGAATATTCTACTAGAGTTTCAAGTGAAGCATACCATATATTTCAAATCAAAATCTAATTTTTAAATCTATTTTTAATAGTTAAACATATATTAATTTTATGTATACATCATATGTATCATAGAAATTTATATTTCTACATCATATGCAACATACAATTCAGATCATAAAATTTAATTTTCATATGTAAATTTATTTTGTTAAAGTTATAATTAATCTTAAATTATTTTAGATCTAATTTAAATATAGTTATAATCAAAATAATTTTAAAATTCTTTTCACTGTTCTTCATCATGGACTTGATCACAATGGCATCCCTATATGTTGTCATAAGAGTATCCCATTGAATAGAAAGAGAGAGTCTTTAAATCTTACTTGCTTTTATGATCGGATAGCTTGGGGATCTTCTCAATTTGAGTATTGGGCTATTAAGATTTAAAATCTAATTTTAAAAACTAATTACATGAATATATAAATTGTCATACAATCTATGTGTGCACATATCATACAAATTAATATGATGTGTATCTAATCATATTAGATCAATACATAAGTTTATTTTCGATTCAAATCTACTTTTATACAATATATAAAATTATTAATTGAGATCTAAAATAATATAAAAATCTATTCCAAACATATGTATGATTGTATAAAAAAATTTTGGTAAGATGTGTGATCAAACATGCACAGATATTATGCTAAAATCAGATCTAAAATTTTATCAAACAAATTCAGATTTGAATCTGATTTAAACATCAATTTTTTAATTAAATTATATTATAAAAATTTATCAAAATAGATTTAAATCTACACATAATTAGGTATTAAATCAGCATAAAAATCTGCATAAAAAATTTTTACTAAAATAGATTTTCAGCAATCTGGATTCAGGGATTGATTTTGATTTGATACTCTGATCAAAACCATATAAAAAATATACAGGATATATCAAAAGAGACCAAGGTTTAATCACATCAAAAATTCTAGCTCAAAATCAGATTAAAAAAAATCAAAAAAATCTCAAATTTTGACAGTGTGATTATGACATACAGGACTGACTCTGATACCAATTGAAAAAAAAATCCGTTCGATCACATCAGATGCCAAAAGAAAGAATAGATTAGTAATTAAAATTTTTTCTGATAGTTATGCATTGTTCCTTGATTTACAGTAAAAAAAGATCAAGATTAAAGAAGCTCTTCGATCAATATACTTCTCGAGATCTGGATGCACGGATTTTCTACTTCGCGTGCACACCAAACATTGAAGGAGAGAGGGATGAACTTTTTCTTTAGAGAGAAAGAAGAAGAACATTTGAGATATGATCTCAAGCTCTTAAAATAGTCCATAGCTGCCATAAAGGGAGGGAGGATGCCAAGAGGAGAAAGATGCCCAGTGCTAGGTGATGCTCAAGAGAGAGGGGACATCCACACCTACATCCAAAGGTATTGGATGAACCATCTGGTGGGTTCAAGGTGTCGAACGCCATCAGTTCTATGCAAAGAATCGAAAAGACTGTGATCAGAGGTAGATCGGAGTCCTATCGGTGATCAGATTTGAATCTGATCAAGGAGCATGCAATTCTATCTAGAAGTAGATGGATTGATCAAGGAGAATGCATCCTAGATCAAGTCTGAGTGGATACCTATAGAGGTCAGGCATGTGCACAGCTCCTCAGTGAACCTCAGAGATCATCGGATCATCAATCGCAGAGATCGTCTACCCACGCATGGTCATGAGATCACCTCTTATCTCTCATGCATGCTGATTTTTATTATTTAATATACTATTTTTTTGATTTGGATCTAAGTGTCACACATTGGATTGGATTAAAAATTTTTGAATTCCACTACATCTGATCCAAACTGATTCGATTCGCTATCTGATCCCTTTACTAGGATCGGTAGGGTGCCCTCTAATTTAAGATCCTCTGATGCTTGAGTCAGCCAGAGCCTTGAGAGCAGTTGGTGAAAATAAAAAATTGAAAGGTAAGAAAAGAGATTTTGGATGAGCAGAATGAGGACTCTTATTCCCTTCAATGGGAGAACTGAAAAAAATTCAACAGAGTCTCAACTCTATAAGTTATCACTTATCTTGTGGAGGGCACCTTGCCCCTCTTTATATAGACGGGGCTTGCTTGGGCCATTAGACCGTTAGGAGAGTTTGTTAGGCTATTTAAAAATCTGTTAGTTTATTATAACAGAATAGTCATCTATATAAAGGTCGAGTGTTGTTTATCCACATGGTGATTAGTTGTAGTATAGTTGGAAGGCAACTACTATTGAGTTGGATGACAGCTGTAAGAGAATTGTTTGTGTTTTAAGGTGACATTGGTTCTGAACCGACATCTCTTATGGTAGATCGATAAATAGCTGAGCTGATCATATTTTATCAAAAATCAACTCTGGTCAGTTC